>NC_091294.1:26549515-26639515 GCF_038502225.1 Cherax quadricarinatus | reverse complement strand
GGAGGGCTACTGTGCAGAGGTTTGAATGAGCTTGCCTGAGCATATTAACCCCAATTAGGATATTTCTTTCAGTAACGTGATCTCTGATGCTTGGAATATCAAGTTCTTTTTGCATATTTAAAATTTTGGCAGTACGAGGGCATCCTAAAATGATCCTCATTGCTTCGTTCTGCAGTTTTTCCAGCCCTCCAAGCTTCCAGTCAGACACTAGAGCAAGTAGTGGCGCAGCATAATCAACCAATGATCTAATATAAGCAAGATACATCATTTTCACAATTTTAACATTAGCACCATACCTGGGGTGAAGCCCTGCCACAACTCTAAGTGCTCTTAGTCGTTCTTTGTATTGGCGACAAAGTCTTGTTACAACAGGTCCAAGTAGTGGAACCTCAAAACCTAACTACCTGTATCTGCTTACATATTCTAGAAGAGACCCATCATGCAATTGGATCTGACGAACTGTGCCTCTCTGTCGAGGAGGACGCCTATTAAGTATCTTTGTTTTATCAGTAGAGATTATCAACCCCAGGTCCTGACACGAGGCTAGTACATGATTAAGAATGTTTTGGGTGTTGGAGAATCCGGTGGTGTGAATCATTACATCATCAGCAAAACTAATCACATAATGATGGGGCTGACTAGGCATAGCATTAAGTAATGCATTAATAAGAATATTGAACAGTGTGGGACTGAGCACACCTCCCTGTGGGGTTCCTAATTCAAAGTCTTTAGTTACACTTCTATGTCCCTGGAACAACACAGACGATTTTCTGTTTGACAGGTAGCCTTTAATCAAGCGGAGAAGCCATCCTCCAACATCCATTCTGGCAAGTTCACTAATGATTACATGTCGGTTGGCTACATCGAAAACGGATTTAAGGTCAAGGAAGGTAGTGTATGAGCTGTCAGTGTGCAGGGTGAGAAAGGTGGCTATGCAATGATGCACGCTCCTTCCATGCATGAAACCATGTAACCGGGGAGACAAAAATTGTTTGATTCTGTACATGAGACGATTAAGAATCATTCTCTCAAATGTTTTACACAAGCAGCTAGTAAGAGATATTGGGCGAAATGCATTTTGTTGTTTGGGCTTAGGAATTGGAATGATGAGGCTGTTGGTCCAAGATTGAGGGAGCTCCCCAGTTACATAGCTCATGTTATATAATTCAAGTAATGGATTACCTGGTACTCGACACAGCAATCTGAGTATGTTGTAAGTAATACCATCCTCACCAGGCGACGTGGAGTTGCCCTTAGTTAGTGCTGCATCAAGTTCATAATTAGTGAAAGGAATGTTGCAATCATCTGCCTTGCTGAGCATAAAGCAAACAAGTCTCTCCCTTGCATAATATTTGTCATTTAATTTTGCCTGTGTGGTACTGGGAAGATTGTCATAGCTAGATGTAGCTAGTAGTAGTAGTAGTAGTAGTAGTAGCAGCAGTAGCAGTAGCAGTAGTAGTAGTAGTAGTAGTAGTAGTAGTAGTAGTAGTAGTAGTAGTAGTAGCAGTAGCAGTAGTAGTAGTAGTAGTAGTAGTAGTAGTAGTAGTAGTAGTAGTAGTAGTGGTAGTAGTCACTAAAATAACAATATTAATAATATTATTGGAACTGGCCTATAAGGTAGAGAATATGTACAATTGAAAAATATTAGAAAATAAATAATATAGTGAATGGGCGCATTAATACTGCATGTTGGTGATGCTTGCACCAGCATGCTGGTGATGCTTGCACCACCATGCTGGTGATGCTTGCACCACCATGCTGGGAATACTTGCACCACCATGCTGGTGATGCTTGCACCACCATCCTGGTGATGCGTGCACCACCATGCTGGTGATGCTTGCACAACCATGCTGGTGATGCTTGCACCACCATGCTGGTGATGCTTGCACCACCATACTGGTGATGCTTGCACCACCATGCTGGTGATGCTTGCACCACCATGCTCGTGATGCTTGCACCACCATGCTGGTGATGCTTGCACCACCATGCTGGTGATGCTTGCACCACCATGCTGGTGATGCTTGCACCACCATGCTGGTGATGCTTGCACCACCATGCTGGTGATGCTTGCACCACCATGCTGGTGATGCTTGCACCACCATGCTGGTGATGCTTGCACCACCATGCTGGTGATACTTGCACCACCATGCTGGTGATGCTTGCACCACCATGCTGGTGATGCTTGCACCACCATGCTGGTGATGATTGCACCACCATGCTGGTGATGCTTGCACCACCATGCTGGTGATGCTTGCACCACCATGCTGGTGATGCTTGCACCACCATGCTAGTGATACTTGCACCACCATGCTGGTGATGCTTGCACCACCATGCTGGTGATGCTTGCACCACCATGCTGGTGATGCTTGCACCACCATGCTGGTGATGCTTGCACCACTATGCTTGTGATGCTTGCACCACCATGCTGGTGATGCTTGCACCACCATGCTGGTGATGCTTGCACCACCATGCTGTTGATGCTTGCACCACCATGCTGGTGATGCTTGCACCACCATGCTGGTGATGCTTGCACCACCATGCTGGTGATGCTTGCACCACCATGCTTGTGATGCTTGCACCAGCTGGTGATGCTTGCACCACCATGCTGGTGATGCTTGCACCACCATGCTGGTGATGCTTGCACCACCATGCTGGTGATGCTTGCACCACCATGCTGGTGATGCTTGCACCACCATGCTGGTGATGCTTACACCAGGATGCTGGTGATGCTTGCACCACCATGCTGGTGATGCTTGCACCACCATGCTGGTGATGCTTGCACCACCATGCTGGTGATGCTTGCACCACCATGCTGGTGATGCCTGCACCACCATGCTGGTGATGCTTGCACCACCATGCTGGTGATGCTTGCACCAGCATGTTGGTGATGCTTGCACCATCATGCTGGTGATGCTTGCACCACCATGCTGGTGATGCTTCCACCAGCATGTTGGTGATGCTTCCACCACCATGCTGGTGATGCTTGCACCACCATGCTCGTGATGCTTGCACCAGCATGCTGGTGATGCTTGCACCAGCATGCTGGTGATGCTTGCACCATCATGCTGGTGATGCTTGCACCACCATGCTTGTGATGCTTGCACCAGCATGTTGGTGATGCTTCCACCACCATGCTGGTGATGCTTGCACCACCATGCTCGTGATGCTTGCACCACCATGCTGGTGATGCTTGCACCAGCATGCTGGTGATGCTTGCACCACCATGCTGGTGATGCTTGTGCCACCATGCTGGTGATGCTTGCACCACCATGCTGGTGATGCTTGCACCACCATGCTGGTGATGCTTGTACCAGCATGCTGGTGATGCTTGTACCACCGTGCTGATGATGCTTGCTCCACCATGCTGGTGATGCTTGCGCCACCATGCTGGTGAT
Source organism: Cherax quadricarinatus (assembly GCF_038502225.1). Classification (NCBI taxonomy): domain Eukaryota; kingdom Metazoa; phylum Arthropoda; class Malacostraca; order Decapoda; family Parastacidae; genus Cherax; species Cherax quadricarinatus. Next base: position 26,636,120 of record NC_091294.1, on the reverse strand, counting down.
GCTTGCACCACCATGCTGGTGATGCTTGTACCAGCATGCTGGTGATGCTTGTACCACCGTGCTGATGATGCTTGCACCACCATGCTGGTGATGCTTGCGTCAGCATGCTGGTGATGCTTTTACAACCATGCTGGTGATGCTTGTACCAGCATGCTGGTGATGCTTGCACCACCATGCTGGTGATGCTTGTACCACCATGCTGGTAATGCTTGCACCAGCATGCTGGTGATGCTTGTACCACCATGCTGGTGATGCTTGTACCAGCATGCTGGTGATGCTTGCACCACCATGCTGGTGATGCTTTTACCACCATGCTGGTGATGCTTGCACCACCATGCTGGTGATGCTTGCACCACCATGCTGGTGATGCTTGTACCAGCATGCTGGTGATGCTTTTACCACCATGCTGGTGATGCTTGCACCACCATGCTGGTGATGCTTGTACCACCATGCTGGTGATGCTTGCACCAGCATGCTGGTGATGCTTGCACCACCATGCTAGTGATGCTTGTACCACCATGCTGTTGAAGCTTGTACCACCATGCTGGTGATGCTTGCACCACCATGCTAGTGATGCTTGTACCACCATGCTGGTGATGCTTGCACCAGCATGCTGGTGATGCTTGTACCACCATGCTGGTGATGCTTTCACCAGCATGCTGGTGATGCTTGCACCACCATGCTGGTTATGCTTGTACCAGCATGCTGGCGATGCTTGCACCACCATGCTGGTGATGCTTGTACCACCATGCTGGTGATGCTTGCACCACCATGCTGGTGATGCTTGCACCACCATGCTGGTGATGCTTGCACCACCATGCTGGTGATGCTTGCACCACCATGCAGGTGATGCTTGCACCACCATGCTGGTGATGCTTGCACCACCATGCTGGTGATACTTGCACCACCATGCTGGTGATGCTTGCACCACCATGCTGGTGATGCTTGCACCACCATGCTGGTGATGCTTGCACCACCATGCTGGTGATGCTTGCACCACCATGCTGGTGATGCTTGCACCACCATGCTGGTGATGCTTGCACCACCATGCCGGTGATGCTTGCACCACCATGCTAGTGATACTTGCACCACCATGCTGGTGATGCTTGCACCACCATGCTGGTGATGCTTGCACCACCATGCTGGTGATGCTTGCACCACCATGCTGGTGATGCTTGCACCACTATGCTTGTGATGCTTGCACCACCATGCTGGTGATGCTTGCACCACCATGCTGGTGATGCTTGCACCACCATGCTGTTGATGCTTGCACCACCATGCTGGTGATGCTTGCACCACCATGCTGGTGATGCTTGCACCACCATGCTTGTGATGCTTGCACCAGCTGGTGATGCTTGCACCACCATGCTGGTGATGCTTGCACCACCATGCTGGTGATGCTTGCACCACCATGCTGGTGATGCTTGCACCACCATGCTGGTGATGCTTGCACCACCATGCAGGTGATGCTTACACCAGGATGCTGGTGATGCTTGCACCACCATGCTGGTGATGCTTGCACCACCATGCTGGTGTTGCTTGCACCACCATGCTGGTGATGCTTGCACCACCATGCTGGTGATGCTTGCACCACCATGCTGGTGATGCTTGCACCACCATGCTGGTGATGCTTGCACCACCATGCTGGTGATGCTTGCACCACCATGCTGGTGATGCTTGCACCACCATGCTGGTGATGCTTGCACCACCATGCTGGTGATGCTTGCACCACCATGCTGGTGATGCTTGCACCAGCATGCTGGTGATGCCTGCACCACCATGCTGGTGATGCTTGCACCAGCATGCTGGTGATGCTTGCACCATCATGCTGGTGATGCTTGCACCATCATGCTGGTGATGCTTGCACCACCATGCTGGTGATGCTTGCACCAGCATGTTGGTGATGCTTCCACCACCATGCTGGTGATGCTTGCACCACCATGCTCGTGATGCTTGCACCACCATGCTGGTGATGCTTGCACCAGCATGCTGGTGATGCTTGCACCACCATGCTGGTGATGCTTGTACCACCATGCTGGTGATGCTTGCACCACCATGCTGGTGATGCTTGCACCACCATGCTGGTGATGCTTGCACCACCATGCTGGTGATGCTTGTACCAGCATGCTGGTGATGCTTGTACCACCGTGCTGATGATGCTTGCACCACCATGCTGGTGATGCTTGCGTCAGCATGCTGGTGATGCTTGCACCACCATGCTGGTCATGCTTGTAACAGCATGCTGGTCATGCTTGCACCACCATGCTGGTGATGCTTGTACCACCATGCTGGTAATGCTTGCACCAGCATGCTGGTGATGCTTGTACCACCATGCTGGTGATGCTTGTACCAGCATGCTGGTGATGCTTGCACCACCATGCTGGTGATGCTTTTACCACCATGCTGGTGATGCTTGCACCACCATGCTGGTGATGCTTGCACCACCATGCTGGTAATGCTTGTACCAGCATGCTGGTGATGCTTTTACCACCATGCTGGTGATGCTTGTACCAGCATGCTGGTGATGCTTGCACCACCATGCTGGTGATGCTTGCACCACCATGCTGGTGATGCTTGTACCAGCATGCTGGTGATGCTTGTACCACCATGCTGGTGATGCTTGCACCACCATGCTGGTGATGCTTGCACCACCATGCTGGTGATGCTTGTACCAGCATGCTGGTGATGCTTGCACCACCATGCTGGTGATGCTTGCACCACCATGCTGGTGATGCTTGTACCAGCATGCTGGTGATGCTTGTACCACCATGCTGGTGATGCTTGTACCAGCATGCTGGTGATGCTTGTACCACCATGCTGGTGATGCTTGCACCAGCATGCTGGTGATGCTTGCACCACCATGCTGGTTATGCTTGTACCACCATGCTGGTGATGCTTGCACCACCATGCTGGTGATGCTTGTACCACCATGCTGGTGATGCTTGCACCACCATGCTGGTGATGCTTGTACCAGCATGCTGGTGATGCTTTTACCACCATGCTGGTGATGCTTGCACCACCATGCTGGTGATGCTTGTACCACCATGCTGTTGATGCTTGTACCAGCATGCTGTTGATGCTTGCACCACCATGCTGGTGATGCTTGTACCACCATGCTGGTGATGCTTGTACCACCATGCTGGTGATGCTTGTACCACCATGCTGGTGATGCTTGTACCAGCATGCTGGTGATGCTTGCACCACCATGATGGTGATGCTTGCACCACCATGCTGGTGATGCTTGTACCACCATGCTGGTGATGCTTGTACCAGCATGCTGGTGATGCTTGCACCACCATGCTGGTGATGCTTTTACCACCATGCTGGTGATGCTTGTACCAGCATGCTGGTGATGCTTGCACCACCATGCTGGTGATGCTTGCACCACCATGCTGGTGATGCTTTTACCACCATGCTGGTGATGCTTGCACCACCATGCTGGTGATGCTTGCACCACCATGCTGGTGATGCTTGCACCACCATGCTGGTGATGCTTGCACCACCATGCTTGTGATGCTTGCACCAGCTGGTGATGCTTGCACCAACATGCTGGTGATGCTTGCACCACCATGCTGGTGATGCTTGCACCACCATGCTGGTGATGCTTGCACTACCATGTTGGTGATGCTTGCACCACCATGCTGGTTATGCTTGTACCAGCATGCTGGCGATGCTTGCACCACCATGCTGGTGATGCTTGTACCACCATGCTGGTGATGCTTGCACCACCATGATGGTGATGCATGCACCACCATGCTGGTGATTCTTGCACCACCATGCTGGTGATGCTTGCACCACCATGCTGGTGATGCTTGCACCACCATGCTGGTGATGCTTGCACCACCATGCTGGTGATGCTTGCACCACTATGCTGGTGATGCTTGCACCACCATGCTACCTGGAGTTACCTGTATAGAGTTCCGGGGGTCAACGCCCCCACGGCCCGTTCTGTGACCAGGCCTCCTGGTGGATCAGAGCCTGATCAACCAGGCTGTTGCTGCTGGCTGCACGCAAACCAACGTACGAGCCACAGCCCGGCTGATCAGGAACTGACTTTAGGTGCTTGTCCAGTGCCAGCTTGAAGACTGCTTGCACCACCATGCTGGTGATGCTTGCACCACCATGCTGGTGATGCTTGCACCACCATGATGGTGATGCTTGCACCACCATGCTGGTGATGCTTACACCACCATGCTGGTGATGCTTGCACCACCATGCTGGTGATGCTTGCACCACCATGCTGGTGATGCTTGCACCACCATGCTGGTGATGCTTGCACTACCATGCTGGTGATGCTTGCACCACCATGCTGGTGATGCTTGCACCACCATGCTGTTGATACTTGCACCACCATGCTGGTGATGCTTGCACCACCATGCTTGTGATGCTTGCACCACCATGCTGGTGATGCTTGCACCAGCATGCTGGTGATGATTGCACAACCATGCTGGTGATGCTTGCACTAACAGGCTGGTGATGCTTGCACCACCATGCTGGTGATGCTTGCACCACCATGCTGGTGATACTTGCACCACCATGCTGGTGATGCTTGCACCACCATGCTTGTGATGCTTGCACCAGCATGGTGGTGATGCTTGCACCAGCATGCTGGTGATGATTGCACAACCATGCTGGTGATGCTTGCACTACCATGCTGGTGATGCTTGCACCACCATGCTGGTGATGCTTGCACCACCATGCTGGTGATACTTGCACCACCATGCTGGTGATGCTTGCACGACCATGCTGGTGATGCTTGCACCAGGATGCTGGTGATGATTGCACAACCGTGCTGGTGATGCTTGCACTACCATGTTGGTGATGCTTGGAGCACCATGCTGGTGAAGATTGCACCACCATGCTTGTGATGCTTGAACCACCATGCTGGTGATGCTTGCACCAGCATGGTGGTGATGCTTGCACCACCATGCTGGTGACGCTTGCACCACCATGCTGGTGATACTTGCACCACCATGCTGGTGATGCTTGCACCACTATGCTGGTGATGCTGGCACCACCATGCTGGTGATGCTTGCACCACCATGCTGGTGATGCTTGCACCACCATGCTGGTGATGCTTGCACCACCATGCTGGTGATGTTTGCACCACCATGCTGGTGATGCTTGCACCACCATGCTGGTGATACTTGCACCACCATGCTGGTGATGCTTGCACCACCATGCTGGTGATGCTTGCACCACCATGCTGGTGATGCTTGCACCTCCATGCTGGTGATGCTTGCACCACCATTCTGGTGATGCTTGCACCACCATGCTGGTGATGCTTGCACCACCATGCTTGTGATGCTTGCACCAGCTGGTGATGCTTACACCACCATGCTGGTGATGCTTGCACCACCATGCTGGTGATGCTTGCACCACCATGCTGGTGATGCTTGCACCACCATGCTGGTGATGCTTGCACCACCATGCTGGTGATGCTTGCACCACCATGCTGGTGATGCTTGCACCACCGTGCTTGTGATGCTTGCACCACCATGCTGGTGATGCTTGCACCACCATGCTTGTGATGCTTGCACCACCATGCTGGTGATGCTTGCACCACCATGCTGGTGATGCTTGCACCACCATGCTGTTGATGCTTGCACCACCATGCTGGTGATGCTTGCACCACCATGCTGGTGATGCTTGCACCACCATGCTTGTGATGCTTGCACCAGCTGGTGATGCTTGCACCACCATGCTGGTGATGCTTGCACCACCATGCTGGTGATGCTTGCACCACCATGCTGGTGATGCTTGCACCACCATGCTGGTGATGCTTACACCAGGATGCTGGTGATGCTTGCACCACCATGCTGGTGATGCTTGCACCACCATGCTGGTGATGCTTGCACCACCATGCTGGTGATGCTTGCACCACCATGCTGGTGATGCTTGCACCATCATGCTGGTGATGCTTGCACCACCATGCTGGTGATGCTTGCATCAGCATGTTGGTGATGCTTCCACCACCATGCTGGAGATGCTTGCACCACCATGCTGGTGATGCTTGCACCACCATGCTTGTGATGCTTGCACCAGCATGCTGGTGATGCTTGCACCACCATGCTGGTGATGCTTGTACCACCATGCTGGTGATGCTTGCACCACCATGCTGGTGATGCTTGCACCACCATGCTGGTGATGCTTGCACCAGCATGCTGGTGATGCTTGCACCACCATGCTGGTGATGCTTGTACCAGCATGCTGGTGATGCTTGTACCACCGTGCTGATGATGCTTGCACCACAATGCTGGTGATGCTTGCGTCAGCATGCTGGTGATGCTTGCACCACCATGCTGGTGATGCTTGTACCAGCATGCTGGTGATGCTTGCACCACCATGCTGGTGATGCTTGTACCACCATGCTGGTAATGCTTGCACCAGCATGCTGGTGATGCTTGTACCAGCATGCTGGAGATGCTTGCACCACCATGCTGGTGATGCTTTTACCACCATGCTGGTGATGCTTGCACCACCATGCTGGTGATGCTTGCACCACCATGCTGGTGATGTTTGCACCACCATGCTGGTGATGCTTGTACCAGCATGGTGGTGATGCTTTTACCACCATGCTGGTGATGCTTGCACCACCATGCTGGTGATGCTTGTACCACCATGCTGGTAATGCTTGCACCAGCATGCTGGTGATGCTTGCACCACCATGCTGGTGATGCTTGTACCAGCATGGTGGTGATGCTTTTACCACCATGCTGGTGAAGCTTGTACCACCATGCTGGTGATGCTTGCACCACCATGCTAGTGATGCTTGTACCACCATGCTGGTGATGCTTGCACCAGCATGCTGGTGATGCTTTTACCACCATGCTGGTGATGCTTGCTTCAGCATGCTGGTGATGCTTGCACCACCATGCTGGTTATGCTTGTACCAGCATGCTGGCGATGCTTGCACCACCATGCTGGTGATGCTTGTACCACCATGCTGGTGATGCTTGCACCACCATGCTGGTGATGCATGCACCACCATGCTGGTGATTCTTGCACCACCATGCTGGTGATGCTTGCACCACCATGCTGGTGATGCTTGCACCACCATGCTGGTGATGCTTGCACCACCATGCTGGTGATGCTTGCACCACTATGCTGGTGATGCTTGCACCACCATGCTACCTGGAGTTACCTGTATAGAGTTCCGGGGGTCAACGCCCCCACGGCCCGTTCTGTGACCAGGCCTCCTGGTGGATCAGAGCCTGATCAACCAGGCTGTTGCTGCTGGCTGCACGCAAACCAACGTACGAGCCACAGCCCGGCTGATCAGGAACTGACTTTAGGTGCTTGTCCAGTGCCAGCTTGAAGACTGCTTGCACCACCATGCTGGTGATGCTTGCACCACCATGCTGGTGATGCTTGCACCACCATGATGGTGATGCTTGCACCACCATGCTGGTGATGCTTACACCACCATGCTGGTGATGCTTGCACCACCATGCTGGTGATGCCTGCACCACCATGCTGGTGATGCTTGCACCACCATGCTGGTGATGCTTGCACTACCATGCTGGTGATGCTTGCACCACCATGCTGGTGATGCTTGCACCACCATGCTGTTGATACTTGCACCACCATGCTGGTGATGCTTGCACCACCATGCTTGTGATGCTTGCACCACCATGCTGGTGATGCTTGCACCAGCATGCTGGTGATGATTGCACAACCATGCTGGTGATGCTTGCACTACCATGCTGGTGATGCTTGCACCACCATGCTGGTGATGCTTGCACCACCATGCTGGTGATACTTGCACCACCATGCTGGTGATGCTTGCACCACCATGCTTGTGATGCTTGCACCAGCATTGTGGTGATGCTTGCACCAGCATGCTGGTGATGATTGCACAACCATGCTGGTGATGCTTGCACTACCATGCTGGTGATGCTTGCACCACCATGCTGGTGATGCTTGCACCACCATGCTGGTGATACTTGCACCACCATGCTGGTGATGCTTGCACCACCATGCTTGTGATGCTTGCACCACCATGCTGGTGATGCTTGCACCAGGATGCTGGTGATGATTGCACAACCATGCTGGTGATGCTTGCACTACCATGCTGGTGATGCTTTCACCACCATGCTGGTGATGCTTGCACCACCATGCTTGTGATGCTTGCACCAGCATGGTGGTGATGCTTGCACCAGCATGCTGGTGATGATTGCACAACCATGCTGGTGATGCTTGCACTACCATGCTGGTGATGCTTGCACCACCATGCTGGTGATGCTTGCACCACCATGCTGGTGATGCTTGCACCACCATGCTGGTGATGCTTGCACCACCATGCTTGTGATGCTTGCACCACCATGCTGGTGATGCTTGCACCAGGATGCTGGTGATGATTGCACAACCATGCTGGTGATGCTTTCACCACCATGCTGGTGATGCCTGCACCACCATGCTGGTGATGCTTGCACCACTATGCTGGTGATGCTTGCGCTCCCATGCTGGTGATGCTTGCACTACCATGCTGGTGATGCTTGCACCACCATGCTGGTGATGCTTACACCACCATGCTGGTGATGCTTACACCACCATGCTGGTGATGCTTGCACCAGCATGCTGGTGATGCTTGCACCACCATGCTGGTAATGCTTGCACCACCACGCTGGTTTTGCTTGCACCATTATGCTGGTGATGCTTGCACCACCATGCTGGTGATGCTTGCACCATCATGCTGGTGATGCTTGCACCACCATGCTGGTGATGCCTGCACCACCATGCTGGTGATGCTTGCACCACCATGCTGGTGATGCTTGCACTCCCATGCTTGTGATGCTTGCACCACCATGCTGGTGATGCTTGCACCACCATGCTGGTGATGCTTACACCACCATGCTGGTGATGCTTACACCACCATGCTGGTGATGCTTGCACCAGCATGCTGGTGATGCTTGCACCACCATGCTGGTAATGCTTGCACCACCATGCTGGTGATGCTGGTGATGCTTGCACCACCATGCTGGTGATGCTTGCACCACCATGCTGGTAATGCTTGCACCACCATGCTGGTGATGCTTGCACCACCATGCTGGTGATGCTTGCACCACCATGCTGGTGATGCTTGCACCACCATGCTGGTAATGCTTGCACCACCATGCTGGTGATGCTTGCACCACCATGCTGGTGATGCTTGCACCACCATGCTGGTGATGCTTGCACCACCATGCTGGTAATGCTTGCACCACCATGCTGGTGATGCTTGCACCACCATGCTGGTGATGCTTGCACCACCATGCTGGTGATGCTTGCACCACCATGCTGGTAATGCTTGCACCACCATGCTGGTAATGCTTGCACCACCATGCTGGTGATGCTTGCACCACCATGCTGGTGATGCTTGCACCACCATGCTGGTAATGCTTGCACCACCATGCTGGTGATGCTTGCACCACCATGCTGGTGATGCTTGCACCAGCATACAGTATTACTTTGCTCTGTCATTTACTGCACTCAGTATTATCATTACATCTTGAAAGTTCTAAAAGAGCAATAACTTGGAATTACAGATTCGTGAGAGCTTAGGGAGAATTTGACTTAGATGGTTCTGAGAGTGCAGCAACTTGAGGGTTCTGAGAGTGCAGCAACTTGAGGGTTCTGAGAGTGCAGCAACTTGAGGGTTCTGAGAGTGCAGGAACTTGAGGGTTCTGAGAGTGCAGCAACTTGAGGGTTCTGAGAGTGCAGCAACTTGAGGGTTCTGAGAGTGCAGGAACTTGAGGGTTCTGAGAGTGCAGGAACTTGAGGGTTCTGAGAGTGCAGGAACTTGAGGGTTCTGAGAGTGCAGCAACTTGAGGGTTCTGAGAGTGCAGGAACTTGAGGGTTCTGAGAGTGCAGCAACTTGAGGGTTCTGAGAGTGCAGGAACTTGAGGGTTCTGAGAGTGCAGGAACTTGAGGGTTCTGAGAGTGCAGGAACTTGAGGGTTCTGAGGGTGCATGAACTTGAGGGTTCTGAGTGTGCAGGAACTTGAGGGTTCTGAGAGTGCAGGAACTTGAGGGTTCTGAGAGTGCAGGAACTTGAGGGTTCTGAGGGTGCATGAACTTGAGGGTTCTGAGGGTGCAGGAACTTGAGGGTTCTGAGTGTGCAGGAACTTGAGGGTTCTGAGAGTGCAGGAACTTGAGGGTTCTGAGAGTGCAGGAACTTGAGGGTTCTGAGAGTGCAGGAACTTGAGGGTTCTGAGAGTGCAGGAACTTGAGGGTTCTGAGAGTGCAGGAACTTGAGGGTTCTGAGAGTGCAGGAACTTGAGGGTTCTGAGAGTGCAGGAACTTGAGGGTTCTGAGAGTGCAGGAACTTGAGGGTTCTGAGGGTGCAGGAACTTGAGGGTTCTGAGGGTGCAGGAACTTGAGGGTTCTGAGTGTGCAGGAACTTGAGGGTTCTGAGAGTGCAGGAACTTGAGGGTTCTGGAAGTACAGGAACTTTAGGGTTCTGGAAGTAAACACATACCACCTCCAGAATGCTCAATCTCATTTATATTACATCTGCACTGGAGAGAATCCTTACATGCATTGTACATTCACACATAATTCTTACAGTTCGCATCTCCATATCTTTTTTTTTTTTTCGTGATAATAAACATTTAACACCAGGCGGAAATACATGCTTGCGGTTTCATTTGTGCTTCCTGCTCTGTAGTGATAAAATTCACAAAATATTCATCACTGACCCTATTCCTTTTCCAGGGACTGACCCCAAAATGATGTTTGAGCAGCAAAGGCTGTTTGAACCCAGAGGACCGCTCGTCAATTCAGAATTCTATCCAGGATGGATAGATCATTGGGGAGAACCTCACCACAAGACTAACACACAGGTAAGAAGCCCTATGAGAAAATAAGAGAAAAATTACAGGAGAGTGGCAGGCAATTTGAGTGAATAAATGAAATACAAGGAACTTGCTGGGATGAAATAATTCAGGGAGGGGAGAGGGTTCACACACAATAGAATGCCGATAGCTTCAGCTGCCCATCTCGAGTTTAATGATAGTATGTACCTGAGCTCCTTCGAATGACTGATCTATCTAGATATAAGTATTGCTTCTTCAGACCGAAGCCTAAAAGATCGCTTTTATGTATGTATGTATATATATATATATATATATATATATATATATATATATATATATATATATATATATATATATATATATATATATATATATATATATATATATATATATATATATATATATATATATATATATATATTACTGTGAGAACTATGAATGGTAGTCATATTCGCTGAACAAGATTCATATCTTTTCGACTTCTTACAGGAGCTAGCCAGTGGGTTGGACGCCATCCTAGCTCTCAATGCCTCGGTTAACATGTACATGTTCCATGGTGGCACCTCTTTCGGTTTCACCGCAGGTCAGTCCATCTTTATTAGTTGTGTTTCTCTTTTTTCATTCACTTTCAAATGTTTCTGACTATTCCTGAAAACTCCGAACTTTACCTCACTCGTTATAACAATGACAATCGTCTTGTCGCAGGTTCGAACGTGGGAGGCACGTTTCAGTCGTGTCCAACATCTTACGACTATGACGCGCCTGTTTCTGAGGCGGGAGACCCCACTGAGAAGTACCACGCAGTGAGAGAAGTCATCAGCAAGGTACTGAACTGGGATCCATTTTTTTTAACACATTGTTCTCGTTAACAAAAGCTGTAATCAGTGTGCGAATTCCTTATACTTTATGTTAGTTACTTTGCATTGTTTTCTTATCACGTCCATCACATAGGTTGGACTGCATGCATAGAATAAAATCTATCAGCTGAGCTGGTCCAGTATGTGTGGGGTTGAAGGTAAATATTGGGAAAGAGGAGTTTACAAGGCTGTACTCGACTAAAGGGAATATGGGGAGAATCTGGTCAGTACCTGACCAGCTGGGTTGTGGTTCGTACGTCGGTTTGCGTGCGGCCGGCAGTAACAGTCTGGTTGGTCAGGCCTGATCCACCGCTAGGCCTGATCATGGACCTGGCAGCTGGGGCGTTGACCCCCGGAACACCCTCCAGGTATTATGGTCCTCTCCTAGTAGCCAGTTAGTTAGTTTAATATGTTTATTATGCACCCCATACCCATCCTGTGGGCGGTAGTCACCACATACCCATCCTGTGGGCGGTAGTCAAAAGATTACAGAGGTACATAATTGGTCCAGGGACTGGACTCCAAAGTTTTGATTGCTGAGCAAGTTACAGAGGTAATGAACTCACAATTTACAAAGGTAATGAACTCACAATTTACAAAGGTAATGAACTCACAATTTACAAAGGTAATGAACTCACAATTTACAAAGGTAATGAACTCACAATTTACAAAGGTAATGAACTTCAGGTAGGTCTGGTCACAATCATGACAAGTTACAAAGGTATTTACAGATTACAGAGGTACGTAATGGGTCCAGGGACTGGGCCCCCAAAGTTTTGATAGCTGAACTAGGTACAAAGGTAATGAGCTCACAAGTTACAAAGGCAATGAATTCTGTAGAATGGTTACTTACGTTTATACATGGTTACAATCATGAACAAATTATAGAGTAATGAGCAATTCACACTTCCACACCCGGTCACAACTGGAATAAGTAGCCAACGATATGATTTTCATTGTTTACTCAGATCAGTTTTTACATGCCAAGAATTGTTATCCTACCTCAGCTTATTTCAAAGTCCAACACTATCTAAAATATGCTTCTACCTCATGGGATGCCACCCACAACAGTCGACTAACACCCAGGTATTACTTACTGCTAGATGAATAGGGTCAGCGTTATAAGAACATAAGAACATAAGAACGAAGGAACACTGCAGAAGGCCTACTGGCCCATGCGAGGCAGGTCCAAGTCTCCTACCGGCTTAAGCCAATGCACCCAACCTAGTCAGGTCAGGTCACATTGACTTAAGGGAGGAACACGGCAACCGACCTAGTAGCACAAGCTATCAGGTCTAACTCACACCCACCCACATCTACTCATGTATTTATCCAACCTATTTTTAAAGCTACACAACGTTCTGGCCTCTATAACGGTACTTGGGAGTTTGTTCCACTCATCCACAACTCTATTACCAAACCAGTACTTTCCTATATCCTTCCTGAATCTGAATTTTTCCAACTTAAAACCATTGCTGCGAGTCCTGTCTAGGCTAGATATTTTCAGCACACTATTTACATCCCCTTTATTTATTCCTGTCTTCCATTTATACACCTCAATCATATCCCCCCTAATTCTACGTCTTTCTAGAGAGTGCAGTTTCAGGGCCCTTAGTCTATCCTCATAGGGAAGGTTTCTGATACATGGGATCAACTTTGTCATCCTCCTTTGTACATTTTCCAGAGAATTTATATCCATTCTGTAATACGGTGACCAAAACTGTGCAGCATAATCTAAATGAGGCCTAACCAAGGATGTATAGAGTTGAAGAACAACCTGAGGACTCCTATTATTTATGCTTCTTGATATGAAGCCAAGGATTCTATTAGCTTTATTGCGAACACTTATGCACTGTTGTCTTGGTTTCAGATTACTGCTAACCAGAACTCCTAAATCTTTTTCGCAATCCGTAATATTAAGATCTACATTATTTAGTTTATATGTGGCATGGTTATTATCCTGTCCAACATTTAGAACTTTGCATTTGTCTATATTAAACTGCATCTGCCACTTCTCCGACCACTGCATCAGTCTGTTCAAATCTTCCTGGAGTGCTCGAATGTCCTCGTCAGAATGAATTCGACGGCCTATTTTGGTGTCATCGGCAAACTTGCCGATGTCGCTCTTTATGCCCTCATCTATGTCGTTTATGTAGATTGTGAACAGCAGGGGGCCCAACACTGACCCCTGTGGAACACCGCTCGTGACGCTTCCCCACTCTGATTTCTCCCCATTTATGCAAACTCTCTGCTGCCTATTTGTCAACCATGCCTCTATCCAGGAAAAAATTTCTCCTCCTATTCCATGTTCTTTAATTTTCCTCAACAGTCTCTGATGTGGGACCCTGTCAAAAGCCTTACTGAAGTCCATATACACAATATCATATTCATTACCATGATCTACCTCCTCAAATACCTTAGTCTATGTCTAACATTTCCACCCATACCGGGAATATTATAACTTAATGATTTTGTCATATCAACACTTTAACCTTAGTATGATGACGGTCTCTACTGTTATTTCACCTAGACAGTTCCACATGCCACCCTCGCGCTGAAGTTTTTCTTTTACATTAGGCTCCTCTGAATTTTCGGCGTGTTTGTCCCCCTCATCTTACTTCCACCCTGTGTGATCAAAAAGTTTCTGGACACCTCTAATGGAAACAAGTCTGTTATTGTCTCCTTTACATCTGCATTTCTGGGGAGCGGGTCAGATGGGAAATCAATGTTCATGAGGAAAAAGGAGGAAGGTAGAAGGAAGAACTGTAGATAGGTAAGCCAACAGCAACATGGGGACAAATTTGACAGAGACTGGACGGAGCGACACGGGTGAAGGGGTATGTCTGATTGTGGGGAACGACATTTTCTGCTAATCTGTGTTAAAGAACAAGGCTAAGTTGGTTATTTAGTAACCTCGTTCCTCGTATTGTCCCCTGCAGTACCTAGTGTTGCCCCCCGGGCCGGTGCCACCAGTGCCTCAGAAGGCAGAATACGGTAAGATTGAAGTCATGGCGCTGGGGTCGGTGATGCAACTGCTACCACTCCTCCAGGGGGTGACCCAACCCTGGCCTCTCACCTTCGAACAACTGCAGGTATCCAACGGCCTCGTCGTATACCACACTGTGCTCTCCATAAGAGTGGTGAGTACACAGTCAGGTATGTGAGGTCTAAGGTGCCAGACATATGAGTCATGCGTTTCAGGTATATTGAGCTACGTATATAGGTGTTTGAAGTATACAGACACGTGTGAGGTATACGGAATATATCTTTAAGGAATACAGAGCCAGGTGTTTTGAAGTATACAGAGCCGGGAATACAGAGCCAGGTGAGCGAGATATACAGTCAAGTGACTGGTGTTTACATAGCAAGGTGCGTGGGGTGTAAGGAGCCAGGCAAATGTTTCTTCCTCACACAATACATTGAATATTGCTACATAACCTTCCTTGATCTCAAGACTACATTTGACATTAGCAATGATCCTCTCATCAGAGGCGAACTAGTTATAGAATGGATGTTGTTGGATCGCTTCCTGCTGGATCAGATTTAAACTTCATTACAGTTACTTAAGCAGTCTGTGCGGTTTCAAGTGGAAAAAGTGTTGCTAGAAACTTTATTTTTCTAATTTATTTTAAATAAATTATTTACTAAACTTTATGTCCTCTAATTTAAGGATAATTCTTGCAAAGGTTATTTCAATATATTATCCAATATGACATTACCTTGAATTTTGGCTCAACATTCTTTCTTTGGTATCACGGTTGTTCTTTAATACTATGACCTAGCTGATAATATGCTACACTGTAGTCTAGTTTCCTTGGCCTGGTCTCAGACCGGGCCGCGGGGGCGTTGACCCCCGATGACCTCTCCAAGTATATTCCAGGTAGTCAAATGATTACAGAGGCACATAATGAGTCCAGACACTGAGTCCCAAAGTTTTGATACTTAAACAAGTTACAGTGGTAATGGACTATTTACATGAATATATCCCCTGGAGTTTACCTGGTTTCGAGGATCAACGCCCCCGCGGCCCGGTCTGAGACCAGGCCTCATGATGGTCTGATCAACCAGGCTGTTAATGCTGGCCGCACGCAAACTGACGTACGAACTACAGCCCGGTTGGTCAGGTACTGACTTTAGGTGTCTGTCCAGTGCCTTCTTGAAGACAGCCAGGGGTCTATTGGTAATCCCCCTTATGTATGCTGGGAGGCAGTTGAACAGTCTTGGGCTCCGGACACTTATTGTGTTGTCTCTCAGTGTGCTCGTGGCGCCCCTGCTTTTCATCGGGGGAATGTTGCATCTCCTCCCGAGTCTTTTGCTTTCATAAGGAGTGATTTCCGTGTGCAGGTTTGGCACCAGTCCCTCCAGGACCTTCCAAGTGTATATTATCATGTATCTCTCTCGCCTGCGTTCGAGGGAATACACATCAAGGACCTTCAACCGTTCCCAGTAGTTTACATGCCTTATCGCACTTATGTGTGCCGTGAAAGTTATTTGTACACTCTCCAGGTCTGCAATATCAGATTACAATCGTAATGAGTTACTTATGCAGACATGAATTAAGTCGCAAAAATATTAGTATTGCTAATATGTAGTTTTGATTTTTTATATTACCTTATATTTTGACAAGGTATGCTCGAATTTAAACAAAAATAGTAGTTATGCGTTATTTATAATTAAAATTTATTAATTCCCTGACAATTCACTCACAAATATTCAAGAAATGTCAAAGTATTTTACCTCTAACATTTCAAACTTTTTCATTATATCTGACTTTCTCTCACATAGATAAACTTTTCATGTTATTTCTACTCTGATAAAAGTCTTTTTGGTTCATAATACATATGTTTTAACAGCAGTTGTATTACCCTCAAAGTTATTGACCACTAGATCAACGTTATCAACCACTAGATCAAAGTTATCAACCACTAGATCAAAGTTATCAACCACTAGATCAACGTTATCAACCACTAGATCAAAGTTATCAACCACTAGATCAAAGTTATCAACCACTAGATCAAAGTTATCAACCACTAGATCAAAGTTATCAACCACTAGATCAAAGTTATCAACCACTAGATCAAAGTTATCAACCACTAGTACTAGATCAAAGTTATCAACCACTAGATCAAAGTTATCAACCACTAGATCAACGTTATCAACCACTAGATCAAAGTTATCAACCACTAGATCAAAGTTATCAACCACTAGATCAACGTTATCAACCACTAGATCAAAGTTATCAACCACTAGATCAAAGTTATCAACCACTAGATCAAAGTTATCAACCACTAGATCAAAGTTATCAACCACTAGATCAAAGTTATCAACCACTAGATCAACGTTATCAACCACTAGTACTAGATCAAAGTTATCAACCACTAGATCAACGTTATCAACCACTAGATCAACGTTATCAACCACTAGATCAACGTTATCAACCACTAGATCAACGTTATCAACCACTAGATCAAAGTTATCAACCACTAGATCAAAGTTATCAACCACTAGATCAAAGTTATCAACCACTAGATCAACGTTATCAACCACTAGTACTAGATCAAAGTTATCAACCACTAGATCAACGTTATCAACCACTAGTACTAGATCAAAGTTATCAACCACTAGATCAACGTTATCAACCACTAGTACTAGATCAAAGTTATCAACCACTAGATCAACGTTATCAACCACTAGATCAACGTTATCAACCACTAGATCAACGTTATCAACCACTAGATCAAAGTTATCAACCACTAGATCAAGGTTATCAACCACTAGATCAAAGTTATCAACCACTAGATCAAAGTTATCAACCACTAGATCAACGTTATCAACCACTAGATCAAAGTTATCAACCACTAGATCAAAGTTATCAACCACTAGATCAAAGTTATCAACCACTAGATCAAAGTTATCAACCACTAGTACTAGATCAAAGTTATCAACCACTAGATCAAAGTTATCAACCACTAGATCAAAGTTATCAACCACTAGTACTAGATCAAAGTTATCAACCACTAGATCAAAGTTATCAACCACTAGATCAAAGTTATCAACCACTAGATCAAAGTTATCAACCACTAGATCAAAGTTATCAACCACTAGTACTAGATCAAAGTTATCAACCACTAGATCAAAGTTATCAACCACTAGTACTAGATCAAAGTTATCAACCACTAGATCAAAGTTATCAACCACTAGATCAAAGTTATCAACCACTAGATCAAAGTTATCAACCACTAGATCAAAGTTATCAACCACTAGATCAACGTTATCAACCACTAGATCAACGTTATCAACCACTAGTACTAGATCAAAGTTATCAACCACTAGATCAAAGTTATCAACCACTAGTACTAGATCAAAGTTATCAACCACTAGATCAAAGTTATCAACCACTAGATCAAAGTTATCAACCACTAGATCAACGTTATCAACCACTAGTACTAGATCAAAGTTATCAACCACTAGATCAAAGTTATCAACCACTAGATCAAAGTTATCAACCACTAGATCAAAGTTATCAACCACTAGATCAAAGTTATCAACCACTAGATCAAAGTTATCAACCACTAGATCAACGTTATCAACCACTAGATCAAAGTTATCAACCACTAGTACTAGATCAAAGTTATCAACCACTAGATCAAAGTTATCAACCACTAGATCAAAGTTATCAACCACTAGATCAACGTTATCAACCACTAGTACTAGATCAAAGTTATCAACCACTAGATCAAAGTTATCAACCACTAGATCAAAGTTATCAACCACTAGATCAAAGTTATCAACCACTAGATCAACGTTATCAACCACTAGTACTAGATCAAAGTTATCAACCACTAGATCAAAGTTATCAACCACTAGATCAACGTTATCAACCACTAGTACTAGATCAAATTTATCAACCACTAGATCAAAGTTATCAACCACTAGATCAAAGTTATCAACCACTAGATCAAAGTTATCAACCACTAGATCAAAGTTATCAACCACTAGATCAACGTTATCAACCACTAGATCAAAGATATCAACCACTAGATCAAAGATATCAACCACTAGATCAACGTTATCAACCACTAGATCAAAGTTATCAACCACTAGATCAAAGATATCAACCACTAGATCAAAGATATCAACCACTAGATCAACGTTATCAACCACTAGATCAAAGTTATCAACCACTAGATCAAAGTTATCAACCACTAGATCAAAGTTATCAACCACTAGATCAACGTTATCAACCACTAGTACTAGATCAAAGTTATCAACCACTAGATCAAAGTTATCAACCACTAGATCAAAGATATCAACCACTAGATCAACGTTATCAACCACTAGATCAAAGTTATCAACCACTAGATCAAAGTTATCAACCACTAGATCAAAGTTATCAACCACTAGATCAACGTTATCAACCACTAGTACTAGATCAAAGTTATCAACCACTAGATCAACGTTATCAACCACTAGTACTAGATCAAAGTTATCAACCACTAGATCAAAGTTATCAACCACTAGATCAAAGTTATCAACCACTAGATCAACGTTATCAACCACTAGTACTAGATCAAAGTTATCAACCACTAGATCAAAGATATCAACCACTAGATCAACGTTATCAACCACTAGATCAAAGTTATCAACCACTAGATCAAAGTTATCAACCACTAGATCAAAGTTATCAACCACTAGATCAACGTTATCAACCACTAGTACTAGATCAAAGTTATCAACCACTAGATCAAAGTTATCAACCACTAGATCAAAGTTATCAACCACTAGATCAAAGTTATCAACCACTAGATCAAAGTTATCAACCACTAGATCAAAGTTATCAACCACTAGATCAAAGTTATCAACCACTAGATCAACGTTATCAACCACTATTACTAGATCAAAGTTATCAACCACTAGATCAAAGTTATCAACCACTAGATCAAAGTTATCAACCACTAGATCAACGTTATCAACCACTAGTACTAGATCAAAGTTATCAACCACTAGATCAAAGTTATCAACCACTAGATCAAAGTTATCAACCACTAGATCAAGGTTATCAACCACTAGATCAACGTTATCAACCACTAGATCAACGTTATCAACCACTAGATCAACGTTATCAACCACTAGATCAACGTTATCAACCACTAGATCAACGTTATCAACCACTAGATCAACGTTATCAACCACTAGATCAACGTTATCAACCACTAGATCAACGTTATCAACCACTAGATCAAAGGGTTCAAGGAATAAGTAATTTTTAATCCACTTATTAAAACAGTAATCATTTTTCTCTTCAAGGACTTTTTTTTTTTTCTTTTCAAAATTGAATATGTCCACATTAGAGCCACGTTTGTGAACTTAACCAAGAGATGTGATCAGTGACCCAACAATCTCTGAAGACACCTGATGCATGGATAACTATGCACCAGGTGTCTTAATTTTTTACTGAGGGTGGTCCAGTAAGCCTGTGGAAGCCCTCGGTCAGATGACCAGAAGCTCCAGTAGCGGGTCATCATATGACTAAGATCCGCGTCAGGAAACAAGTTTTCTGTTTCCTGACAAATCTTACCTAAGCTAACCTGATACGTATCTTCAGACATGAATAATTAATCACTCCTCAAAGAATAACTGTAGAAACTCCTCACGCTGAGTATCCCAGCCAGAAATAAACATTGATAAGCTTCCTTGAGGGTAAACATTAAGCATTTACATTTGAAGGCATCAGTGCTGAATAGTCAGAAAAGACAAGTTGAACATGTTTTTATGGATTTTTGTTCTAACATTTGCTTTGACGCAGCCTGATCCGGCACGCCTGAGTTTGTATGATATACATGACCGCGGTTACGTGTTCGTAAACGAACGGTACGTCGGGGTGGTGTCCAGAGAGCAGAGGTTGTACGACTTAGCGGTGTCAGCTCTCCCAGGAGACAGCATTCACATCATCGTTGAGAGCCTGGGACGTGTCTCAGTCGGACCCAAGCTTAATGACTTCAAGGTGAGTTGGAAGCATTTTTTGGATAGGCCAGTTATTCGAGTAATAATTTCTAAGCGAGTTCATATGTGAATATATTGAAATATATTGAAATACATGAAAAGTTCCAAGCACTAATAACAGCAAATCTGGCTACGAAAGATATCGAACCCAGAGTTGTTTGCTATTAATACCTGGAATTTTTTGAAGTGTTTCAGCATAATTCTCAAGATAAGGGTGCAGCATACATACGGGTACTTGATGAAATATTTTACGTTCGCATACATATGTACACTAGAGTCTGAAGTTCAAGTTCACCCGGGTTTGTCTCATATGAGAGTATAAATACTCCAATACGGGAGTTTAAATACTACTTTTACAGTCAAACTTATGAGGATGCTGTGGCAGACTGCACTAAGTGGTTACCATATTATGTCTTTCTGAAAAGGGAGGAAGACGGTAGTGGATTCAAATCAGAGTTTTTTTTTACCTCCGGTCGTGTGAGTGTTTTCTTTTCCTTCCACACTCTTTGTTTTTAAGATATTTTATTATGTTAAATGGTGCAAATGGTTTGAATTATTCATTTAAGCACAAAGATATTTGTCAACAATTACATTTCAAACACTTCATTTAGTTT
Source organism: Cherax quadricarinatus (assembly GCF_038502225.1). Lineage (NCBI taxonomy): Eukaryota > Metazoa > Arthropoda > Malacostraca > Decapoda > Parastacidae > Cherax > Cherax quadricarinatus. Next base: position 26,614,851 of record NC_091294.1, on the reverse strand, counting down.
CACAAAACCGAAATGCCCCGTCATGATAGTGGCTTTTTTTTGTACTTAACAAATCAAAATTGTAATTACACATTGTAACCTTTGCAAAGAAATAAAATCTTTAATCTTTTTAATCTTTAATCTTTAAACTAACATGCCTAGAGATTCCTTGACATAAAGCTGAGTGTCAAGCCTTAACAACCGAACCCTAATTACCTTAATACGTAGCCCTGATTTCAGTCTGATGGGGAGAGACTTTAAAATCTTACCAGACTTAGCATCGTCAGATTCGGAGATAAACATTACATTGCTATACAAACAATTGTTCACCAAACGGGCGCATGCTTATTAAGTTTGCCCAAGTTGTGAATATTCCCTATTGTGTTTTGCTAGTCATGGGAGACGCAGCTGTAGAAATGTACGAATTTTCCTTAGGGTCTCACAACCAACGTAACCATCAACAATCATGAACTCGAGGGTTGGACGATGACACCACTGCCGCTCACTAACACCACTCGTCTCCATCACGTACTGCAGCGTCTTCGCCAGACACTGACACTTAGCCCGCTGCTGGGGACACAACAAGGAGGAATGACCTTCTACAGTGGCACATTCACCGTCCCCTCAGAGGAGTCACATCCTCTAGATTCCTTCTTGCGTCTGGATGGCTGGTCTAAGGTCAGTTTAAGTCACACATTCAGCATAAAGTACCATGACAGTGACCTCCATCGAAGACACCACGAGACTCCAAGCGGACATCAAACAAATCTTCGAATGGGCCACTCAAAACAATATGAAGTTCAACGAGGAGAAATTTCAACTACTCAGATATGGGAAACTTGAAGAAATTAAAAATGTGTCAGGGTATACAACAAATTCTAACCATACAGTAGAGCGGAAAAGTAATGTGAAGGACCTGGGAGTGATGGTGTCAGAGGATCTCGCCTTCAAAGACCACAACAAGTTATCTACCTCATCCGCTAGGAAAATGATGGGATAGATAATGAGAACCTTCAAAATTAGGGATGCCAAGCCCATGATGATTCTCTTCAAATCGCTTGTGCTCTTTAGGCTGGAATACTGCTGTACACTTACGGCCCCCTTCAAGGCTGGCGACATTGCAGACCTGGAAAGTGTACAAAGAACTTTCACGGCACACATAAGTATGATAAGGCACCTAAACTACTGGAAACAGTTGAACGTCCTTGATCTGTATTCCCTCGAACGCAGGCGAGAGAGATACATGATAATATACACTTGGAATTTCTTGGAGGGATTGGTACCAAACCTGCACACAAAAATCAATCCATATGAAAGCAAAAGACTCGGGAGGAGATGCAATATTCCCTCGATGAAAAGCAGGGGTGACACGAGTACACTGAGAGACAACACAATAAGTGTCCAGGGCCCAAGACTGTTCAATTGCCTCCCAGCATACATAAGGGGATTACCAGTAGACCCCTGGCTGTCTTCAAGGAGGCACTGGACAGACACCTAAAGTCAGTACCTGACCAACCGTGCGTGCGGCCAGCATTAACAGCCTGGGTGATCAGACCCTGATCCACCATGAAGCCTGGTCTCAGACCGGGCCGCGGGGGCGTTGATCCCAGAAACCCTCTCCAGGTAAACTCCAGGTCCAGGTATATTATTTTACTTTTTGAAACGTCACCCAACAACTATGAATAAAAGAAAAAAGAAGAGTAGGCGTTTGCTGTGGTTTACCTGGAGAGAATTTCGGGGGTCAACGCCCCCGCGGCTCTGTGTGTGACCAGGCCTCATGGTGGATCAGCGTCTGATCAACCAGGCTGTTACTGCTGGCCACACGCAAACTGACGTACGAACCACAGCCCGGTTGGTCAGGTACTGACTTTAGGTGCCTGTCCAGTGCCTTCTTGAAGACAGTCAGGGGTCTACTGGTAATCCCCTTATGTATGCTGGGAGGCAATTGAACAGTCTTGGGCCCAGGACACTTATTGTGTTGTCTCTCAGTGTACTCGTGGCGCCCCTGCTTTTCATCGAGAGAATATTGCATCTCCTGCCAAATCTTTTTCTTTCATATGGAGTGATTTTCGTGTTCAGGTTTAGTACCAATCCCTCTAGGACCTTCCATGTGCACATTATCATGTATATCTCTCTCGCCTGCATTCCAGGGAATACCGATCAAGGACCTTCAACCGTTCCCAGCAATTTAGGTGCCTTATCGCACTTATGTGTGCTGTGAAAGTTCTTTGTACACTCTCCAGGTCTGCAATGTCGCCAGCCTTGAAGGGGGCCGTTAGTGTACAGCAGCATTCCAGCCTAGAGAAAACAAACGATTTGAAGAATGTCATCATGGGCTTGGTGTCCCTAGTTTTGAAGGTTCTCATTATCCATCCTATCATTTTCCTAGCAGATGAGGTAGATACATTGTTGTCGTCTTTAAAGGCAAGATACTCCGACATTATCACTCCCAGGTCTTTCACATTTCTCTTTCGCTCTATTGTATAGTTAGAATTTGCCGTATACCCTGATACATTTTTAATTTACTCGAGTTTTCCATATCTGAGTAGTCGATATTTCTCCTCGTTGAACTTCATATTGTTTTGAGTGGCCCATTTGAAAATTTGGTTGATGTCCGCTTGGAGTCTCGCGGTGTCTTCGATGAAGGTCACTGCCATGGTAATCCGGGTGTCATCCGCAAAGGAAGACACGGAGCTATGTCTGTCTATGTCAGAAATGAGAATGAGGAATATAATGGGAGCGAGTACTGTGTCTTGTGGAACAGAGCTTTTCACTGTAGCTGCCTCAGACTTTACTCTGTTTACTATTACTCTTTGTGTTCTATTTGTCAGGAAGTTATAGATCCATCTTTTCCTGTTATAGATCCACATTTTCCTGTTATTCCTTTATCACGCATTTTTTGTGCTATTACTCCATGGTCACACTTGTCGAAAGCTTTTGCAAAGTCTGTGTATACTTCATGTATTTTGTTTATCCTCAACTGCATCCAGGACCTTGTCATAGTGATCCAGTAGCTGGGACAGGCAGGAGCGACCTGCTCTAAACCCGTCTTGCCCTGGGTTGTGTAACTGATGGGTATCTAGGTGGTTGGCGATCTTGTTTCATAGAACCCTCTCAAAAGATTTTTATGATATGGGATGTTAGTACTATCGGTCTGTAGTTCTTTGGAATTGCTTTACCGCCACCTTTGTGGAGTGGGGCTATGTCTGTTGTTTTTAGTGTGTGTGAGATGACCCCTGTGTCCATGCTCCCTCTCCACAAAATGTTGAAGGCACGCGATAGGGACTTCTTGCAATTCTTGATGAACACGGAGTTCTATGAGTCTGGACCTAGGGCAGAGTGCATAGGCATGTCATTTATTGCCTTTTCAAAGTCTTGCTTAATCAAACTGACCTCAGTGTTGTACTGGGGTGAGTCTGGGCACCCTCTACTTGTTCCTTGTTAGCTAACGTCAGTTATTCAATATTCACTGCCGGAATATATACAATCCTTTACATATTTAATAAAAACTAACAATTATAGAAAGTTTGTTGTCCTTAAATTTGAAGTCTCCAGTTTTACTGATTTATAGTTCGATAACTAATCACCATTCAACAAAAATCACATCATCGATCTTTATGTTATTTATTTTACCTAGTTTAATAAAAAATGAAATTCACAGAATGTTTGGTGATGTATATATTAGTTATGTGATTTTATTGTGCATTTTTATTGTTTTATGAAAGGAATGCAATAATGTTTAGATATACTGTATTTAGTGGTAAAGGAAAATGAGGCAATATAAGAAATACTCAGGTTAATAAATTTAAGAGAGAGTTTTAGGAGTTGTAAAATATTTTGAAGTGTGTGATCTCTCCTGCAGGGAGTAGCATGGGTGAACGACCTGTGCCTGGGAAGGTACTGGCCAGAGGTGGGCCCCCAGGTAACACTCTATGTGCCCCGGGTCGTCCTAAGGCAGGGCACTAACACCATAACGCTACTGGAGCTGGAAAAGTCACCCTGTACAACCTCCAAAAGTGCCTGTCGAGTCTCTCTGGTTGATACTCACCAGGTGGACGGTCCCACTCCAAACTGACAACCCCTCGTCTGGTTGATACTCACCAGGTAGATGGTCCCAGTCCAAATTGACAACCCCTCGTCTGGTTGATACTCACCAGGTGGACGGTCCCACTCCAAATTGACAACCCCTCGTCTTGCCTTCTGCCTCCTCTTCCATTGTCTCGTTTTCTTCCCCATTTTTCTATTGCTCGACACCATTCCCCGTCCCTCTCTTGCCGAATCCAAATCCCCATCACTCTATTGCCCAACCCCTCTTTCTCTTTTCTCTGTTGACTCGCCCATTGTCCTATTTTCATTCCCCGACCCTTACGTAGCTCGTCGTCCATTCCCTCATAATTTTGTCTCTCCCTCTGATCATCTTCCTTTGATGTCCCTCCCTCCCCCTGTCCCTCTACCTTTGACGGTCTCCCACAACATTGAAAGATCAAGCATATTTATCCAAAAGGTTTCATCTGTCAGCAAAAACGGGTAAACAGGACATTGTAAGATGACAGGGTCATTCTTCTTGGACAGTTTTGTTATTAAATAAGGAAGTTATATCGGTAAAACTGACGCAAATGACATGCCCAATCTGAAATAGTGTCAGTTACCTATTGTTGATTGAATAGGTTATAGACTAGGCCTGCATAGTTGATTGGTTGATCAGTTGGTGCTAGTAACACGCAATCCAGCAAATGTACCACAGCCCGGTTGATGCAGAACTGATTTGAAGATCTTATTAAGTTCCCTCTTGAGGACAGTTAAAAGTTTATAGGTAACCCCCATTGTAATTGACAAGTTATTTCTTAGCGTTCTTATTTCACCCCTGCTTTTCATCGGGGGTATTTGCACCGTTCTCAGAGCCTCCTGCTGTCATAGGGAGCAATTTCAGTTTCCAGAATTGGAACCAGTCACTCCAGAATGTTCCAGGTATGAATTAGAATGTATCTTTCTCGCCGGCTTTCCAAAGAGTACAGATTAAGGGACGCCAGGCGTTTCCAATATTTTAGGCGTTTGTCTGCGTTGATACAGATAGTCAAAGTTCTTTACATTATGCGGATCTACCTGCATGACTCATAATGATTTAGCATTTGTGTTTTTAATACAACAATAGTCTCCCGATCTGCAATTTCACCTGCTTTAAAAAGGGCTGTTACTCTACAACAATACTCCGGTTTAGAGTTCAAGTATTTTATACTCCATTGCAAATTTTACTAAATTTTCCATAGCAAAGTAAGTGAATTTTGTCCTCGTTCAAAATCTATTGTTTTCTGTGGCCCAGTGGAAAACTGTCAGCTTGGATATTTGCTATATCCTCTCTAGATGCCTCACCCGTACAATTTCTAGTATCGTTTGCAAGGGATGACACAGTGCTTTGAGTTATTTGCCTATGTTAGAGATGACAGTGAGAGAGAAATGTGACGAATGCAGTGTTTTGAAGAACGAAGTTTTCAATGTGGCGGCCTTAAGGTTTACTTTGACCATTAGTCTTTGGGTTCGATTTGTTAAAAAAAATAAAGATTCAGTTGCCCATTTCTCCAGTTTTCTTTTCGGCATAAACCCAGCAAATATTTTATTAATTCCTGCTAGTAATACTAGCATTTTTTTATTTTCAAAGATATGCACTTTACGTAAGCTACGACATCACTGAGTTGATAGTGTATGTTTTGGGAAAGAATGTTGGTTTAATACATTCACAGCAGTTTATAATGCTATCGGATTTTTAAAGTTATTATTTTAAGTAAAAAGCTTATATTTTCTACTGATTTCATACCTTGGTGTTATATACAAACATATTCTTCCATACATGACCCTGGAAAGCTGGCTTCGGAGTTTTTCTTTCAAATTTCCCTCATGAAGTAAAATGACCATATAATATATTTTGTTACTAAAAACAACAGACATAGCCCCACTCCACAAAGGGGGCAGTAAAGCAACAGCAAAGAACTACAGACCAATAGCACTAACATCCCATATCATAAAAATCTTTGAAAGGGTCCTAAGAAGCAAGATCACCACCCATCTAGAAACCCATCAGTTACACAACCCAGGGCAACATGGGTTTAGAACAGGTCGCTCCTGTCTGTCTCAACTACTGGATCACTACGACAAGGTCCTAAATGCACTAGAAGACAAAAAGAATGCAGATGTAATATATACAGACTTTGCAAAAGCCTTCGACAAGTGTGACCATGGCGTAATAGCGCACAAAATGCGCGCTAAAGGAATAACAGGAAAAGTCGGTCGATGGATCTATAATTTCCTCACTAACAGAACACAGAGAGTAGTCGTCAACAGAGTAAAGTCCGAGGCAGCTACGGTGACAAGCTCTGTCCCACAAGGCACAGTACTAGCTCCCATCTTGTTCCTCATCCTCATATCCGACATAGACAAGGATGTCAGCCACAGCACCGTGTCTTCCTTTGCAGATGACACCCGAATCTGCATGACAGTGTCTTCCATTGCAGACACTGCAAGGCTCCAGGCGGACATCAACCAAATCTTTCAGTGGGCTGCAGAAAACAATATGAAGTTCAACGATGAGAAATTTCAATTACTCAGATATGGTAAACATGAGGAAATTAAATCTTCATCAGAGTACAAAACAAATTCTGGCCACAAAATAGAGCGAAACACCAACGTCAAAGACCTAGGAGTGATTATGTCGGAGGATCTCACCTTCAAGGACCATAACATTGTATCAATCGCGTCTGCTAGAAAAATGACAGGATGGATAATGAGAACCTTCAAAACTAGGGAGGCCAAGCCCATGATGACACTCTTCAGGTCACTTGTTCTATCTAGGCTGGAATATTGCTGCACTCTAACAGCACCTTTCAAGGCAGGTGAAATTGCCGACCTAGAAAATGTACAGAGAACTTTCACGGCGCGCATAACGGAGATAAAACACCTCAATTACTGGGAGCGCTTGAGGTTTCTAAACCTGTATTCCCTGGAACGCAGGAGGGAGAGATACATGATTATATACACCTGGAAAATCCTAGAGGGACTAGTACCAAACTTGCACACGAAAATCACTCACTACGAAAGCAAAAGACTTGGCAGACGATGCACCATCCCCCCAATGAAAAGCAGGGGTGTCACTAGCACGTTAAGAGACCATACAATAAGTGTCAGGGGCCCGAGACTGTTCAACTGCCTCCCAGCACACATAAGGGGGATTACCAACAGACCCCTGGCAGTCTTCAAGCTGGCACTGGACAAGCACCTAAAGACAGTTCCTGATCAGCCGGGCTGTGGCTCGTACGTTGGTTTGCGTGCAGCCAGCAGCAACAGCCTGGTTGATCAGGCGCTGATCCACCAGGAGGCCTGGTCACAGACCGGGCCGCGGGGGCGTTGACCCCCGAAACTCTCTCCAGGTCTCCAGGTAATTTGGGCTCCAGTGTTGAGTTAGGAGGCAGAGACCTCGTCCACAACACTGACGCTAGCAGCTACACCCCTGGGTTAGTGCAACCTGTACTGAGTAAGTAAGTAAAGGGAAATGCTCTCTGTATGCACATGAATTATTAAGCTTATTTTAAGCCAATTGCAAATCATAAAACACCTCTTTGTATGTAGGTATTCCTACCCCTCCATTTCACTTGAGAAGTCCAACTGACAGAGACGCAATATTTTAAACTTTCCCACGGCTGCGGTCCTTTCACCTGTCGTAATAATAATAATCTTTATTTACTACAAGTACATGTACAAGGTATACAGTCCTAACTGACATCAATGACATACTACTATATAGACAGCAGTTTGTTATGCTGAGCATTTCGGGCAAATTAGGACAGTTTTGTCCCAGGATGCGACCCACACCAGTCGACGAGCACCTAGGTACCCATTTTACTGATGGGTGAACTTAGACAACCGGTATAAAGAAACACGCCAAATATTTCTAACCTCGCCGGGAATCGAGTCAGGAAACTCATTTTGTAAAGCGAGAGTTTTTGCCACCATAGATACCCACTGTTTGTCCTGCCGCCCCAGTCAGCACCTGACTGGTGAGGGCAGTCAGCTCCTGACTGGTGAGGGCAGTCAGCTCCTGACTGGTGAGGGCAGTCAGCTCCTGACTGGTGAGGGCAGTCAGCTCCTGACTTCCGCCACACTTTTTGGGTATAGACTGCGTAGGTGCAAATTTTGTTGGGTTCAGTGCAGTAACCGGAGACTCTATCTTCTTGTAAGAAAATTTATAATATTAATGCTGGTGTGTTTTTCTTAAAGAAGCTTCGCCTTCATTTTAGGTTTAAGTTTTAATGTTTCATTTTTATTGATCAAATTGGTTACAGTGAAATAACTGGAGAATGTCTCTTCTGATTAGAAATAAGTCAGTGTCTGACTTCATTGAATTATCCAAGGTTAAATATACATAAAGTTAGATCTTTTACGTGCTCAGAACATGTGTTATGTATCCATAACTTAAATAAAACTTACCTAATTAATTTCTTATTTACTTTAACCTTACCCTGGTCAATATTAGGCATTTTTTGTAATTGATTTTTGGCCTATGTATACGTGGAATATACCTGGAGAGGGTTTCGGGGGTCAACGCCCCCACGGACTGGTCTGTGACCAGGCCTCATGGTGGATTAGGGTCTGATCAACCAGGCTGTTACTGCTGGCTGCATACAAACTGACGCACGAACCACAGCCCGGATGGTCAGGTACTGACTTTAGGTGCCTGTCCAGTGCCTTCTTGAAGACAGCCAGGGGTCTATTGGTAATCCCCTTTATGTATGCTGGGAGGCAGTTGAACAGTCTTGGGCCCCTGACACTTACTGTGTTGTCCCTTTTCGTGCTATTGGCACCCCTGCTTTTCATTGTGGATATGTTGCATTGTCTGCCGAGATTTTTGTGTGCAAGTTTGGTACTAATCCCTCCAGGATTTTCCAAGTGTATATAATCATGAATCTCTCCCGCTGGCGTTCTAGGGAGTACAGGTTGAGGAACGTCAAGCGTTCCCTGTAATTTAGGTATTTTATCGCAGTTATGTGTGCCGTGAAGGTTCTCTGTACATTTTTTAAGTCAGTAATCTCACCTGCCTTGAAAGGTGCTGTTAGTGTGCAGCAATATTCCAGCCTAGATAGAACAAGTGACCTGAAGAGTGTCATCATGGGCTTGGCATCCCTAGTTTTGAAGGTTCTCATTATCCATCCTGTCATTTTTCTAGCAGATGCGATTGATACAGTGTTATGGTCTTTGAAGGTGAGATCCTCCGACATGTAGGTTCCAGTTTTCTTTTTTACTGAGTGTTACGAACATAGCCGGTTGGTCCCTGGGTTATAGTGCTTCTCGTAACAAACGAACAAACTTAGCACGTCTACGGGTCATCACTCATAGAGGAAATGGAATTTTCTTAGTTTCTATTTAATTTATTAATAACCACTTAAACCCACTTTCTCATGTTTTACACTACGAGTATAACATTTGTCACTCGTCTCATTAACACATCACAGTACTAGGTTAAGTATTTACAAATGGCTCTGAGTCAGGAAATATAAGTATATGTACATGCACAGGCGTTGTTTAAAAGCTCGGACACCACACTGATAGAGCTCTTACGTATGATACATTCTGCAGTAAGCCCTCTTATAACACCGAGACTTGCTCACTTGGTCTCACTTTCTTTAAAAGTTTCTCAACCGCGTTCTCCAACCGAGATAAATCATGTTTATAAAATTGTTCACAAACAGTGTCCAGAATATCTTGCTGCCAATTTTGTCAAGGTTGGGAACCAAAGCAATCATAGTACTAGGGGGAGAGAGCACAACTTTGTAGTACCCACAGTCAGTGGCCAGGCTTCAAACACCTTTTATTGTACAGCAATAAAGGAATGGAACAGACTGCCCGCACATGTCAAAGCCAGTCATAGTATGAACCAGTTCAAGAAGAGTGCCAAAAGGTGTCTGATGAATGTAGCTACAGAAAGGGAGGGGAATGATTTTCTATTTTTTTAGCTAACACACGTGTAATTTTACCTTATTCCTAGTAATGACCCTCGTATTGTAGATAGTCTTAATGGCCCTCGTGTAGTAGATAGTCTTTTTAGTATGATAATAAGATGTTATCTTCATTATAGAATAATAATAAGATATAACCTTTATATTATAATAAGGTAAAAGGAAGCCAATGGAAATAAGTCACTCTGTCTGACTTTTTTTTGGGTTATCCCAGGTTCTCTACACATATGCTGCTATGTATGATAATCTATGTAACTGTATTTGTGTATACCTGAATAAACTTACTACGTGAACAAGGTAAGGAGGCAGTCAGGCAATTAATTTTTTTTGTTGTTTACCGTCCGATTTCCTCCAGTTTTGGTGCACAAGACAAAGTGTTTTCACTCTTTCTTGAAAATATTTATCAAAAATAAACCTCAAACAACAACTGAGAAAAGACCGAAAAAGGACTGATTTACTGAAAATGCCCTTTGGCAGGTTGCTTGTCCTATATGGGACGACGTAAGGTTGTTTGGACACTTGGTGCCGAGAGAACAATGCTTATACGAATTTTCTTCGTGACCTGTCCTCTAAATAACTTATCTTTATTACACAAAAAAGTAAAGTTTGTTAGTTCTTGGAATGTTGCAAAAAATCTGCCCTTTACTCCCACATAACTCCCAAAGTATTTGGAATATTTTAAAAAATGACCCGAAGGAAATTAGAGAAATCATTATTCTACAATTTCTGTGAATATTATTCCATTTAATTAAGTAATAAAGGAAGAAATAGGTACAATAAGAGAATAAGTTACTTCCGAGATATTGGCCTGGAACGCCGGCCGGCCCACCGTCTAAAAAAAAAAAAAAAAAAAAAAAAAAAAAAAAAAAAAAAAAAAAAAAAAAAAAAAATAGCGAAAATCGCGTTTGTTTGGGTGTATTTCTAAGTAAACTGATGTTCTAGTGCAGTTATCCTATTCAAAACATCGTTTTCTCTTACTCAAAGACGACATGGAGAGGAGTAACGCTCTCGACATATGGCCTATTTTATTCAGTCTAGCTGTAAATAAAGCATTACCACATATGTGCATGTGTGTGTGTGTGTGTGTGTGTGTGTGTTTGTGTGTATGTGTATGAGTGTGAGTGTGTGTGTGTGTGTGTGTGTGTGTGTACTCACCTATTTGTACTCACCTATTTGTGGTTGCAGGGGTCGAGTCCTAGCTCCTGGCCCCGCCTCTTCACCGGTTGCTACTAGACCCTCTCTCTCCCCGCTCCATGAGCTTTATCAAACCTCGTCTTAAAACTGTGTATGGTTCCTGCCTCCACTACGTCATTTTCTAGGCTATTCCACTGCCTTACAACTCTATGACTGAAGAAATACTTCCTACTATCTCTCTGACTCATTTGTGTCTTCAACTTCCAATTGTGGCCTCTTGTTTCTGTGTCCCCTCCCTGGAACATCCTGTCCTTGTCCACCTTGTCTATTCCACGCAGTATTTTATATGTCGTTATCATGTCTCCCCTGACCCTCCTGTCCTCCAGTGTCATCAGGCCGATTTCCCTTAATCTTTCTTCATAGGACATTCCCCTTAGCTCTGGAACTAACCTTGTTGCAAACCTTTGTACTTTCTCTAGTTTCTTGACGTGCTTTATCAAGTGCGGGTTCCAAACAGGTGCTGCATACTCCAGTATGGGCCTGACATACACGGTGTACAGTGTCTTGAATGATTCCTTACTAAGGTGTCGGAATGCTGTTCTCAGGTTTGCCAGGCGCCCATATGCTGCAGCAGTTATCTGATTGATGTGTGCTTCCGGAGACATGCTCGGTGTTATACTCACCCCAAGATCTTTCTCCTTGAGTGAGGTTTGCAGTCTTTGGCCACCTAGCCTATACTCTGTCTGTGGTCTTCTGTGCCCTTCCCCTATCTTCATGACTTTGCATTTGGCAGGATTAAATTCGAGAAGCCATTTGCTGGACCAGGTGTCCAGTCTGTCCAGGTCTCTTTGAAGTCCTGCCTGGTCCTCATCAGATTTAATTCTCCTCATTAACTTCACATCATCTGCAAACAGGGACACTTCTGAGTCTAACCCTTCCGTCATGTCGTTCACATATACCAAAAATAGCACTGGTCCTAGGACTGACCCCTGTGGGACCCCGCTCGTCACAGGTGCCCACTGTGATACATCATTACGTACCATGACTCGTTGTTGCCTCCCTGTCAGGTATTCTCTGATCCATTGCAGTGCTCTTCCTGTTATATGCGCCTGATGCTCTAGCTTCTGCACTAATCTCTTGTGAGGAACTGTGTCAAAGGCCTTCTTGCAGTCCAAGAAGATGCAATCAACCCACCCCTCTCTCTCTTGTCTTACTTCTGTTATTTTATCGTAAAACTCCAGAAGGTTTGTGACACAGGATTTGCCTTCCGTGAATCCGTGCTGGTTGGCATTTATACTCCTGTTCCGTTCCAGGTGCTCCACCACTCTCCTCCTGATAATCTTCTCCATAATTTTGCATACTATACACGTCAATGACACAGGTCTATAGTTTAGTGCCTCTTTTCTGTCTCCTTTTTTGAAAATGGGAACTACATTTGCCGTCTTCCATACCTCAGGTAGTTGCCCAGTTTCCAGGGATGTGTTGAAGATTGTGGTAAGTGGTATGCACAACATATCTGCTCCCTCTCTAAGGACCCATGGAGAGATGTTGTCCGGTCCCATTGCCTTTGAGGTATCGATGTCCCTTAGCAGTTTCTTCACCTCCTCCTCATCTGTATGTATGTCGTCCAACACTTGTTGGTGTATTCCTTGTTGGTGTCCCCATCTGGTCTGTCCCCCCAGAGTCCTTCCTGTCTCTACTGTAAATACTTCCTTAAATCTCGTGTTGAGCTCCTCACATACCTCTTGATCGTTTCTTGTGAGTGTGTGTGTGAGAGTGTGTGTGTGTGTATGAGTGTGTGTGCGTGTGTGTGTATGAGTTTGTGTATGTGTGTGTGTGTGTGTGTGTGTGTGTGTGTGTGTGTGTGTGTGTGTGTGTGTGTGTGTGTTTATGTGTGTGTGTGTATGAATTTGTATGTGTGTGTGTGTGTGTGTGTGTGAGAGAGAGAGAGAGACTCAGCAATCAACATTTGCACCAATAACTCACTACAGTTGTGACCGGGTGTGGAAGTGTGAATTGCTCATTACTCTAAAATTTGTTCATGATTGCAGCCATGTATAAACGTAAGTAACCATTCTTACAGTATTCATTACCTTTGTAACTTGTGAGTTCATTACCTTTGTAACTTGTGAGTTCATTACCTTGTACCTAGTTCAGCCATCAAAACTTTGGAGCCCGGTCCCTGGACCCATTGTGTACCTCTGTAATCTGTAAATACCTTCGTAACTTGTCATGATTGTGACTAGACCTACCTGGAGTTCATTACCTTTGTAAATTGTGAGTTTATTACCTTTGTAAATTGTGAATTCATTACCTCTGTAACTTGCTCAGCTATCAAAACTTTGAGGCCCAGTCCCTGGACCCATTATGTACCTCTGTAATCTTTTGACTACCGCCCACAGGATGGGTATGGGGTGCATAATAAACATATTAAACTAAAACTTATTCAGTCTAGAGTATATAACATGTTTGTATGTTATTTATAGTGTTTATTATATCATATTAGATCAATTCTGGTAGATAAATAAGCCGTAGAGTTGATATATAAGTTGATATAAGCGTAATAATGAAGTGATTTCTCCTGGCTCTCTCTGGAGCGGGAATATGGCAGAGTGTTCCCAGATGCTTCCTGATTGGCTAGAAGTCTACGAATAAGCTCCGTCTACTCTTATATGATGCCAAATAGTCAGCCAAGTCAGTTATTATATTAGAAAGAATAATGCAAGAAAAAGCTATAAAAACAAGGAAAAAATTCCACAAAATATATGGGCTGTGAGCAGACACGCTACCCACATCGCTGTCACCGTACCTGATATAAATGACTATAATTTCTTGTAGAAACGTCGTAGAACATTGATTCTTGTACCATTGTATTGCCAAAGAGTTAAGCTATTTTTCTGTATATATAACTCAATTTCCATAATTTTTCAATTTTTTTTGAGAGCGCGCGGAGAATTGCCTGACTACCTCCTTTACCAGCCAACCTTGACTCGGTCGGAGCAGGGGTTGAGCAGCTGAAAACACCTACTGGTGCTTGGCCAGGTCACACCAACATTTTAGACTAATTAAATAACCTACCTATGTACAAAGCTAAATAATATACGGCCAGATAATATTATAAAGTCGAGTAAATCCATTTTAGCTACTAATGGAATTACTCCTGAATATAATATGAAGTGAAATAGCAAAAGTAACATGTAAAAATATACCATTGCCATGATAAGAAACATTACTTAAAATGAACAAAAGGGTGTAACACCCCTTCCACATGACCAAATGTCGCACTGACAATAGAACATAAATATCCCTGAATCTTCTAGATACAGTAGAAGAACTGAACTGCCAATATGGCAGAGCTGGTAAGCTTTTCCCCGCCTTCAAAAACTCGTCCCAGACAATCTTTTTCATATGTTCAGTGGGTATTCAAGGAGGATATTGTTGAGACGACAGACTTCTGCCTCAACAGAACTGGGCTTTATCTCTTGGCCTTGGGTGACACTAATGCTGTCTCAAGTAAAATGTAAGGACAGAGCAACTGGTCTCCAAGCTTCATCCTCCATAACTAAACTGTAAACAGTACCAATCATTCACATAACTGTAGGCAAAAAAGGAAATATTAGGCGTAAGTTAGAACAGGGGCATATTGGTGCAACTGGTTTAAGGGCGGGACAAAGCATCCGCAATTACATTATGTTTGCCCTTTATATGTAGGATTTTAATAGAAAAAGGTTGAATTCTAAGGGCCCACCTCTGTATTCTGGCATTCTTAGCCTTTGTTGTGATAGAAACACAGGCCTTATCTCTAGGCTTTATTGAACATAGAATCTTCATAGTACTTCTGCAACAACAAAATATAATGACTAGTACATCTAATAATGGCTTCTACAGGGATGGTGATGTCTTGCATATGTCAAGAGAAAAGTTATAACTACAGGCCACATATTTAAACTCACCATGTAATCTGCATCGCTGATAAATGGATAAAGTAGGAGAGAATCACACACCATGTGTTGGTGCCCATGACACACACCAAACTGTT
The DNA here is from genome assembly GCF_038502225.1 of Cherax quadricarinatus. Taxonomy (NCBI): domain Eukaryota; kingdom Metazoa; phylum Arthropoda; class Malacostraca; order Decapoda; family Parastacidae; genus Cherax; species Cherax quadricarinatus. Next base: position 26,599,698 of record NC_091294.1, on the reverse strand, counting down.
GTTGTTGTTAAGGGCCCCTAGAGGTGGTGCAGTATTATCCTGCTGCTGCTCCCCACAGGACCAGTATCACTACAATCTCCCCCTTCTAAAATATCAGAGACAGTAATCTCCCAAACTGTTAGGTGGGCGACGTACACGTCCCGACCTTCGTAGCCCTTGAGCCTCTTCACCAGGTTCGATATTTTCCAGCGGGGTTTGATTAACTGCTGGAGCAGAATCCTCTATTTCCATAGGGGTAGTCTCAAGGGGCTTTCCAGGAGAAAACGAAGCATCTTTCACATCTATTGGTGTATCTTGAGATTCCACACTAATAGGGATCTCAACTGGGGCTAAATGTCTTGTAGATACTGTAGTCTCTTCACCATTTTGGTAGCGAATGTGGGCGTAATGTGGATTAGCTTGCAGGAGCTCTACCTCTTCCACTAAAGGATCCGTCTTGTTCATCCTACGGTGACTCTTCAGGAGAACGGGTCCAGGATGACATAACCAAGTGGGCACGGAGGCTCCCGTAGAGGAACGACGTGAATAGTTGAGGAGTCTTTCATGAGGGGTTGCATTAGTAGCTGTGCACAGCAGTGATCTAATAGAGTGAAGAGCATCAGGTAGGACAGTTTGCCAGTGTTGAACAGGTAGATTGCGCGACTTTAATGTCATTGTAACTGCCTTCCATATAGTACCATTGAACCGCTCCACTTGACCATTGCCTTGAGGGTTGTAGCTTGTTGTTCTGCTGCAGGCAATACCTTTGCTAGCCAAAAACTCCTGAAGTTCGTTACTCATGAACTAGGATCCCCTGTCTGAATGGATATAAGCTGGCATACCAAAAATAGAGAACAACTGTGAAAGACAACTAATAACAGTTGAAGCAGCCATATTTGCACAGGGGAATACAAAGGGAAACCTTGAATATTCATCTACTATGTTAAGGAAATACCTATTCTGATTTGTGCTTGGTAGAGGTCCTTTGAAATCTATATTCAATCTTTCGAAAGGCTGGGTGGATTTTATGAGATGAGTCTTCTCTGGCTGATGAAAGTTTGGCTTGCACTCTGCACATACTCTGCATGCTCTGATCACTTGTCGCACATCTTCCACTGAGTAGGGCATGTTCTTTGATTTGACAAAATGGTACAGGCGTGTAACTCCTGGGTGACACAAAGCCTCGTGGAGAGCTGAGAGTGATTGCAAATCATGACATGCTGCTCCACAGTGGGACCTAGAGAATGCATCAGGTGAGATGTTCTCTTGACCCGGTCGGTACAGAATATCAAAGTCATAACACGATAGTTCCATCCTCCAGCGTAATATCTTGTCATTCTTTATCCTACTTTTGTGCCTCTTGTCGAACATATACATCACGGACCGTTGGTCAGTCCTTATGGTGAAATGTCTACCAGTTAAATAATGCCTCCAGTGGCGAACTGCTTCTATGATGGCCTGGGCTTCCTTTTCTACAGCAGCATAACATTTCTCTGATCCTTGAAAAGTTCTAGAAAAGAAGGCTACTGGTCGTCCTGCCTGAGATAAGACTGCAGCAATGGCAATGTCAGATGCATCCGTTTCCACTTCGAATGGTAGGGACTCATCAATGGCTTGAACTACTGAGTTTTCAATGTCCTGTTTGAGAGTATGGAAAGCGGCTTCTGCTTCCTTTGTCACAGGAAATGTGGTAGCACTCAATGGGCGGACTTTACTTGAATAGTTGTAGATCCATTGTGAGTAATAAGCAAAGAGACCAAGAGTTCTTCGGAGTGACTTTTTGTCTTGAGGCATTGGAAGTTCCCGTAGAGGTCGTAGTCGTTCAGGGTCTGGGAATATTGAACCTCCTTCCACTACATAACCAAGGATGCTAAGCCTTTTAGTTGAAAAAGTGCACTTTTCCTCATTGTAACTGATATTTTTCTTCTTGGCGGCTTCCAAAAACTTATCAAGGTTTGCATCATGTTCCTCCTGGGTCTTGCCACAAATGGTAACATTATCTAAATACGCGTAGGTTCCCATGAGTTGCTCTTCCTGAATGAGTGAATCCATAATTCGTTGGAAGCAGGCTACCCCATTGGTGACTCCAAAAGGGACTCTGGTAAACTGATACAGGCCATCACTAGCCTGAAACGCTGTGTATGGTTTATCTTCATTCCTTATAGGGACTTGATGATAGGCACTCTGCAGATCAATTGTGCTAAACACGTAGTACTGAGCAATTTTGTTCACTGTATCGTCAATTCGAGGTAGAGGGTACCCATCAAGAAGTGTAAATTTGTTGATTGTCTCAGAGTAATCGATAGCCAGTCTCCGTTTCCTATAACCATCTTTAACAACAACAACCTGTGCACGCCAAGGGGAATCACTCGGTTCTATAATACCCTCCTTCAGCAGCCTCTGAGTTTCTTTCTCAATGAACATCCGATCCTCATAAGAATAGCGGCGTGACTTAGCTGATATAGGATGGCAATCCGCGGTAAGATTTGCAAACAGCTTTGGTGGGTCTACCCTTAAAGTGCTAAGTCCACAGACAACAAGAGGAGGCAGTTCACCTCCATATGTTAAGGTGACACTACCATGCAGCTTCTGAAAGTCCTGACCAAGGATAACATCAGAGCACAGTTGTGGCAGAATAGCTAAATGTACATCTTGATAATCCTTTCCATTAACTCTGAGATTTACCTTACAAAACCCTAAGGTCTGAATAGAGAGAGATGTTGATGCCATGGAAACGGTACCTGATGAGTGATGTAGAGTCAAGGAGAGCCGTTTAACTAAGTCAAGGTTGATGAAACTCTCTGAGCTGCCACTATCAATAAGACCATCTACTTCTGTTCCTTTGATGAATACTTTCACAACTGCCTTTGACAGTGAATTTGGAGTAGCCGCAGAAGTCACTGTTGCTAGAGTCGCATGATCACTGGAATGTGTGGAGGCACTAGCTCTTGTTGATGCATTAGCACGACATACTTTAGCAAAGTGACCTTTCTTGTGGCATTTATGGCACATTGCTTCACGAGCAGGACACTTTGGACGTGGATGTCTTGAAAAACCACAAAAGAAACACACCGTACCTGCTGCTGCTGTCACTGAGGCAGGTTCCACAGTAACTTCATTGCAAGAGTCTTGGTCAGGAATTGCAGCACTTACCACTCGAGAAGGCTGAGTGGTACTGTATACTTCAGAATTCTTCTGGGCTGAATCTAGAGCTCTTGCCTGGTCAAAGGCAGCGGCTAAGTCGAGAGTTTTATTCTCCAATAAACGCTGCCTTATTATTGGTGATTGCAGGCCACTGATAAAAGCATCCCTGATGGACTCTTCACAATACTGAGCAGCTGTCACTGCTTGGAAGTGACAGTCCTTACCTAAAATTTTCAGTGCTTGAAAGTATTCCTCTAAGGACTCATCAATCTGCTGGCGGCGAGTTGCAAGGCGATAGCGTGCAAAGATTTCATTTGTAGGTTTAATATACTGAGACTTGAGGGTTTTGATAGCATCTTCGTAGGTATTACACTCAGAAATAGCCTCATATATCTTAGGTGACACAAAATTGATGAGCAGACTTAGTTTATCTAGATCTTCTTTAGGAAGGGCTCCCAAGAAGTTTTCGAAAGTCTTAAACCAGTGCTTCCATTCCTGAGCAGCCGTTGATAAGCTGGGGTCACAGTCTAGCCTCTCAGGTTTCAGTAAACGCTCCATGTTGTGATGTAGTCTAGCGCAGGATCACCACCAGGTAGCCCAGGATTCTATGTTCAATAAATTGTTGTGATAGAAACACAGGCCTTATCTCTAGGCTTTATTGAACATAGAATCTTCATAGTACTTCTGCAACAACAAAATATAATGACTAGTACATCTAATAATGGCTTCTACAGGGATGGTGATGTCTTGCATATGTCAAGAGAAAAGTTATAACTACAGGCCACATATTTAAACTCACCATGTAATCTGCATCGCTGATAAATGGATAAAGTAGGAGAGAATCACACACCATGTGTTGGTGCCCATGACACACACCAAACTGTTGTTGTTGTTAAGGGCCCCTAGAGGTGGTGCAGTATTATCCTGCTGCTGCTCCCCACAGGACCAGTATCACTACAATGGTATTAATGAATGTCAAAGGGTTGTGATCTGAGTATACCATAATCTGATGAGGTGACGTTCCCAAGTAAACTTCAAAATGTTCGAGGGAGATAACCAGGGCTAGAGTTTCTTTTTCTATAGTTGCATAATTCTTTTGGTGTGGCTTTAAGGTGGAGGAATAATAACATATCGGATGTAGAATATCAGAAGAGTGGGAGGACTGTAGTAGTACTGACCCAACAGCATAACTGCTGGCATCTATATGTAACAGGAAGGGAAAGTTAAAATTAGGGCTTTTCAATACTGGAGAAGAGTTCAATAATCGTTTTAACCTATTGAAAAACATATTACATTCCTCAGAACAAGCTAATTTAATTTTAGAACTAGTTAGTGCGAAAAGGGGGGCGGTTACGTGTGAGAAGTTAGGGCAGAATCATCTCTAATACCCAGCCATTCCCAAAAATCTCTGCACCCCTTTTCTGTCTCTTATTATAGGAAAGTCTGCAATGGCTCTCACTTTTGCATTGATGGGTGCCGCCATCCTCTGACCTATATTGAACCCCAAATATCTTTTTCTAGTTTGTCCAAATTTGCATTTGGCTAAATTGATGGCAAAATTGTAAGCATCTAGTTCCTTAAAAGGAGCCTCCAGACTGACTAAATGTGAACTCCACTCGTCGTCGTCGAGGTAGGCTTCTACCTCCTCAAGGTTATGAGCCGCTGGAGCGTGGATGCTGTGTTGCACAACCCGAATGGGGTAACCAAGTAGTTGAACAAGCCCCCATGCACTGTAAATGCTGATATGTCCTGAGCGCGGTTCGTCAGGGGCACTTGATAGTAGCCTCCCAGTAAGTCCAGCCAGCTCACATACTTAGCTCCGGCAACCCTATCGATTAAATCATCTACCCTCTGTAAAAGGCAACCATCAGGAACCGTAATGGAATTCACCTTTCTATAATCCATACACATATGATAGGTACCGTCTGACTTTGGGACCAACACACAAGGAGAGGCCCATGGGCTTTTGCTTCGTTCAATTAGTCCATGGGTCAGCAAAAAGTCGATTTCCTTCTTTAGAGCTTGGTGTTTAATAGGGCTTAAGCGATAAGGGGACTGTTTGATGGGCGCAGCTCCTTGGACATCCACGTCATGTGTCCCCAACGTGCAATTCTTAGGTATATCGCCAAACAATGATGGGTACTTCAAAATCACACTTTTCACTTCTTTGGCTAGGTCACAGGCCAGATATTGTAAAAAATCGTCCATGGATCGTAGAACTTGAGTGTTTCCAAGATGGACATCTATTCCTTTGGAGCAGTCCTCCAAATCCTCTGCTTCTTGCTAGGATTCTAGAAGAAGGGCAGTGGTCGGGGCTAACCCTCCATAATATCTCATCAATTGGTTAACATGGTATGTATGATCCGATTTCTTTTTCCCTGGCGTACGAACCAGGTAATTCACTTCACTTAGTTTTTTGATGACTTCCAAAGGTCCCTCATATCTTGGTTTCAATGCATGCCCAGGCATGAATTTCTGAGCCAATACTTTATCTCCGATCTCGAAAGAGCGAGGGGCCGCATGTTCATCATGTCATAGTTTCATTTTAGCTTGGGCTTTCTTCAAGTTCTCTGCAGCTAAATTCTTCATGAAAGTGAGGTGTTCCTGCATCATAGCTGGGCATACCTGAACTGACAGAGTACACCTTCCGGTCCATACATCTTTCAATACTGCGAGGGGTCCACGTACCGTATAACTATACATCAACTCAAAAGGGCTATACCCTAAACTTTCCTGCTCACTTTCCTTTACGGCCAGGAGAAGGAAAGGAATGCCATCGTCCCAGTATTTACTAAATTGTTCACATTAGGAACACATCATCACTTTCAACACTTGATGGAACCGTTTCAATGCTCCTTGGGACTGGGGCCTATAGCTCGTAGCGAGGATAGATCTTATACCAAGGGGTGACATAGAAGATTTTTGAAGTAAAGTTTGATCCTTGATCGGATTGGATCTCACGAGGCAGATCCAATCCGAGAAAAACTTTATCAAAGTGCGCGAGCATTTATTTTCCTCATGGGGATGGCCTTGGGGTAACGGGTGGCAGAATCCATTATAGTGAATACGTATTGATTTCCCATCTTGGTCCTTGGGAGTGGACCTACGCAGTCGATAATCAGATGGGAAAAAGGCTCGTCATCTGAGGCGATAGGACAGAGAGGAGCCGGAGGCGGGGTATGAGCGGGTTTGCCGAGGTCTGACAGACCCGGCAACTGCGAAGATGTTCCCCCACGGTTTCCCGCATTCTAGGCCAAAAAAAGTATTTTGACAACTTTACCATTGTTTTCCTTACTGCCAGATGTCCTCCCATTGGACTGTTATGGGCAACCTCCAATGCAAGTTCATGATAAACCCTAGGTAGGATTAATACATGCTTGGCCTTGGCGAACGATACCCTTAGAGAATGTCTTCTGGCGGATTTCTTCATCAGTATACCGCTACTGGAATAAACACAGTCCTCTAGTTTCTCGGCCTCTTCTTCCGTTACCACCAGCTTTCTTATTTTCTGTATAGCCCTTGTGGCTTAGCGCTTCTTTTTTATTATAATAATAATCCAACAAGGGGTCTTCCATCTGTGCTTGGATTAGATCTTCCGGTCTAAAACACCTAAAGAATCTAAAGTTGAGTCTAGCCCTGCAGGCACAGACGTCGCATCCCTGGGCCAGTGGGTCGCACTGAACAATAGGTTCAAACCCAAATCAGCTTTGTCTTCTTCCTCCTCTGTTGATTCAGGAGGTAACCTGGTCGTTGCCATGGACCTAGTGACAACTCCCAGCGGAAATAATGATAGGTCCTTCCTTTGAGCCTCAACCACGTAATCCTCTCCCGAGGGGTTTTCTATCACCAAAGGTTCTTTCTTGATTCCTTCGCAGCTTAGGTCATTACCAATCAGTAAGTCAGCAGACTTAATAGGGAATCCTTCGTCTGATATACCGACAGTCGCATATCCTTTATAGTAACCTAGGTCTAGGTATATCCTATGGAGGGGAACTCTAGAGAGGGCTCCTCCATAAGCCTCCAGAAGTCCATCTATCTTCATATAAGTGTGGTCGGATAAAGGGAGGATTCCCTTTTTTAACAATGTCAAGTAATTCCCCGTATCCCTATAGGTTTTAATAGGTACTACCACTTGACACTCGTTAATACCAGCTTTTCCTTCTGAAAAATATGAGGGCTCATCGCCTTCTTGATTTCTTGCCCTGATATGGCCCTCGTCTCTGGTCATCTCAATGAAACGATCTTCGGTCCTGCTGGCCCTAAATCCGTCTGTAGACACCCCCTGCGTGTGGGCTATTGAGGACACCATCTGCATAGGAGCACCTTTTCGATACTTATATTTCTTATCCCTTTCCAGCTGATAACATTGGTTTCTCACATGACCTCCCTTTTGGCAAGTAAGTAAGTAAGTAAGTAAGTTTATTCAGGTATACACAAATACAGTTACATAGAATTATCATACATAGCAGCATATGTGTAGAGAACCTAGGATAACCCAAAAAAGTTAGACAGAGTGACTTATTTCCACTGGGGTCCTTTTACCTTATTATTATAATATGAAGGTTATAATATTTTCTTATTATTCTACAATGAAGATAACATCTTATTATCATACTAAAAAGACTATCTACTACACCAAGGTCATTAAGACTATCTACAATACGAGGGTCATTACTAGGAATATGGTAAAATTTACACGTATGTTAGCTAAAAAATGGAAAATCATTCCCCTCCCTTTCTGTAGCTACATTCATCAGACACCTTTTGGCACTCTTCTTGAACTGGTTCATACTATGACTGGCTTTGACATGTGCGGGCAGTCTGTTCCATTCCTTTATTGCTGTACAATAAAAGGTGTTTGAAGCCTGTCCAATGACTGTGGGTACTACAGAACAGGTTCTTCCTGGCTTTATGCACCTCCTGGTTCTGTCGTGGTGCAAATCGGTCATCATTGCATGGCTTATCCAGGGTTCGAGAGGTTACTGCTTCTGATGGAAACTTTTGGCGAGGTTCTATTCTTGACTTAACTGGTCGAACCTTCTGGCCCGATTTTACTTCTTTCTCTCTGGATGTTCTATCACGGATCAGCTGGCTGGAGATCTCGTAGCGATCGGCCAGTGCAGCGGTCTCCATCACATCAGGTGTTTGACGGTTGAACAGGAACTTCCACAAATCACCAGATATAGAATTATAGAAGTCCTCTTGTAATATTAATTGGGTTAGACTACTTACGGTGTTGCTTTGTGAGGCTCTTTGCCACCTCTCGAAAGCTACCTTCTTCTGCCTGGCGAAGTCCACCCAAGTTTGCCCTGGTAACCTTTGCAGGGTACGGAAAGCTTGCTGGTAGCTCAAAGGGAGTAGGTCATAGGTCTCCAGTATGACCTTTTTGACGGAGTCATATTGTACGTACTTTTCGTAAGGCAAAGCCGCTGTACATTCCCGAGCTTTACCAGTCAGCGTCGTATGCAACAAGACAGCCCAGAATTTTCAAGGCCACTGCATAGCTCGAGCCTGATTTTCGAAAGTATCGAAGTATGTGTCCAGATCAGACTCACGAAACTTGGGCACCAGAGATGCTGCTTTATGGATGTCGAGAGGATTTCTGGGGGCCTCGGGCCTCACAACTCCTTCCCTTTGCCGCTGACGTTCGTAGAGTATGGTGTCCCTCTCGAACTCTTCTGAATTCAGCTTCCTTTGGGCTTCTATTTGGGCCGTCTGTAAAACAATACGGCATTCCATCCTTTCGAACTGGCTTTGGGATATGGGCCCAGAAGGTAGTGAAGGAGTTGAGGGATACAAGTTTTCCCTCATGATTTTTAAAAGTGCAATTAAGGTGCAATTTTCAATATTTCTATGCACTTTTTGGAATTCTATTCTATTTAAAATTCTCTAAACTCCTATAAGAAAAACGATTTAAGTTTGCATTTTTTCAGGAAACCTAATTTGAACAAAAAATCTATATAATTGGCAAATTAGTGCCTACTCAGCCCAAATTCGATGTAAAAATAATTACTGCCTATTAAGATATATCTGAGTTTAGGTTTTCATGCAATAACTTAGTAATGCCAAAAGAGGCATTACTAAGTTATTGCATGAAAACTATTCAATAACACTGGCAAATTACGATTTACACAGCTCATTGTGAATGCTAAAACTGTCTTTTAACAAAGTCCAATAACACTAAAAGTTTGAAGCTTATCAGAAAAGACATTCTCCAGTAATTTCTCTGAATTTCATGATTCCATTTTTTTTAACAATGTTAGCAAAATTTCAAACTTGTACCTATTTAGTTTCAACTTATAGGATATAATTCTTTGTATTGCATGCATCAGCATGAATATTTTTAGTTTTGAAGGTTCTCATTATCCATTTTATAATTTTCCTAGCAGCTGTGGTAGATACAATGTTATAATTTTTGAAAGTGTGATCTTCTTGACATTATGACTCCCAGGTTTTTCATATTAGTTTTTCACTCTATTGTGTGGTTGAAATTTGTTATATACTCCGATTCAGTGTTAATTTCCTCGAGTTTTCCATATCAGAGTAATTGAAATTTGTCTTCGTTGAACTTTTGACTACCGCCCACAGGATGGGTATGGGGTGCATAATAAACATATTAAACTAACTAAACTGAACTTCATATTGTTTTCTGCGGCCAATTTAAAGATTTGGTTGATGTCCACTTGTAGATTTGTGATGTCTTCGAAGGATGACATTATCATGCAAATTCGGGTATCATCGGCAAAGGAAAATACGATGCTTTCTTTTACTTTACTCTGTTTACTATTACTCTTTGTACTCCTAACAACTACGTAACCAGGTACACATCTTAAAGCAGTATCAAAGCATTTTTGTTCGAGTGTTTTTTTTTTTTAGTTTAATATTTTTATTATGCACCCCATACCCATCCTGTGGGCGGTAGTCAAAGGATTACAGAGGTACATAATGGGTCCAGGGACTGGACCCCAAAGTTTTGATAGCTGAACAAGCTACAAAGGTAATGAACTCCAGGTAGATCTGGTCACAATCATGACCGAGTTACAAAGGTAATGAATCATCTACATATCATACATGGTTACAATCATGAACAAATTATAAAGTAATGAGCCATTCACACGTCCACACCCGGTCACAACTGCAATGAGTTAGTGCAAATATTAATTGGGTCACACACACACACACACACACACACACACACACACACACACACACACACACACACACACACACACACACACACACACACACACACGAGTGCACACACACACACACACACAAGAGCACACAGGGGACTGTAGGGAACAAAGGGGTGAAACTGTATGAAGAGGCCCTATCAGACCATCATGGAGCACATCAGGAACAGTCGAAAGGACTGTAGAAAATAAAAGAGCTAAGTTATACATAAAGGCCTTAACAGATCACAGCAGTGCCCAGGGAAAGCTGAGAACGGAAAATGACAGACCACTGGGCCAAGGGACGACAGATAATGAAGAGACTGAAGAAAGGAAAGCTGCAGTGGAGGCAACTAAATCGAATCAGGGGATACATAGGGACATGCAGTTGGAGAATGAAAGGGAGAGATCAGTCTTTGTTATGGGCTTGAGGAAGTTGAAGGGGAAACTTAGGAAGCAAAAAGACAAAGGGAGAAAAAAGCAATCAAAAGCATCAGGAAAGCAATAGAAGAAAACGACATGACCCAGCTGGCAACTTTTCTGATATTACTGGAGTTTGCAAGAGGAAGAAACCAGCCAGCCAAAGTGATTTTCAAGGCAAAATTGATTCAAAACAGGATCCTGCAGAAGAAGGCATGACTAAGGGACATTTTGGCATACCAGATGGTGTATCTCAACCATGACAGAACATTAAAAGAAAGCAAAAACTGAAAGAGAGGGTACAAAGACGAAAGGGGGAAAGAGAGACAAAGATGAAGATGGGCAGGAGAACCCAGACTCAGAAGGAAGATCAAATACAACCTCCCTCACAACCACCTACAGAAGCCCCCAACCCCGACAACCCCAATGGAACCAAATATTCTAACCCAAAAACTCACATGCCGTACCCAGTGCCCCCACCCACCTTATTACAAACTCCACCTTCACAGTAACCCCCCATAGTTCCTCGTCAGGTCTCCCGCTTCTCCAACCTCAACGTACCCCCCCCCCACCACAGTTTTAGAAAAGGAGTTGAAGGTTTGGTATGCAAATGCAGACAGAATAACAAATAAATGTGAGGACTGGGATGAAAGAATCAAGGAAACATCCTCAGACATCCCCAGAATAGCACTTACAGAAACGAAACTCACCAGGATAATAAGAGATGCAATCTTTCCACCCGGATATCAGATTCTGAGGAAAGATAGATGGAGCAGAGGGGAAGGAGTTGCACTGCTCATTAAAAACCGGTGGAGATTTGAGGAAATGGAAGGAATGGATGGAAGATAAGATAAGATAAGATAAGATTTCGTTCGGATTTTTAACCCCAGAGGGTTAGCCACCCAGGATAACCCAAGAAAGTCAGTGCGTCATCGAGGACTGTCTAACTTATTTCCATTGGGGTCCTTAATCTTGTCCCCCAGGATGCGACCCACACCAGTCGACTAACACCCAGGTACCTATTTGCTGCTAGGTGAACAGGACAACAGGTGTAAGGAAACGTGTCGAAATGTTTCTACCCGCCGGGAATCGAACCCGGGCCCTCCGTGTGTGAAGCGGGAGCTTTAGCCACCAGGCCACCGGGCCACACCCAGGAATAGGTAAAAGGGACTACACAGTAGGAACAGTTCAGTCCCGCTCAGTACGAGAGGAACGGCAGGTCCGGACCAATGCTTCCGCTCTTGGTCGAGCGGCCAGTGGAGTGAGGCTACGTCCGTGGGATTATGCCTGAAAGCCTCTAAGGCAGCATCCCGGCTGGAGAAGCAACGATATTGACGTACAGTCTGCGTTGGGACGGTCACACTTGAGACGTGCGGTGCCGCTCTGTCGGCTCGCAGAATGGACCCAAGCAAGGTTAGCCCGGGGGAGCTGCGACTGATGGAATTTAGTGCCGGCTCTCCCATTCCAAATACAGAACACCCGAATGCCGATGTGCCGTACCGAATCGCTTGTAGACGACTTGCGTACCGGTCAGGGCGTTGTAGGTGGCAGAGCAGCATCCTCACTGCGATCCACTAAGACTTCTCCCTCAAAGGCTGGAGATTTCGACTAGGGCTCTGGTGGCCTGGTGGTTAACGCTCTCGCTTCACACGGTGAGGGCCTGGGTTCGATTCCCAGCCAGAGTAGAAACATTGGACGTGTTTCTTTCCACCTGTTGTCTATGTTCCCCATCAGTAAAATGGGTACCTGGGTATTAGTCGACTGGTGTGGGTCGCATCCTGGGACACTGACCTAAGGAGGCCTGGTCACAGACCGGGCCGCGGGGGCGTTGACCCCCGGAACTCTCTCCAGATAAACTCCAGATAAGGTGGTAATTGCAGTGATGTACAACCCGCCACAGAACTGCAGGAGGCCAAGAGAAGAATACGACGAGAGCAACAGAGCAATGGTGGACACACTAGCCGAGGTGGCCAGAAGAGCTCACGTGGGTACAGCAAAGTTACTAGTTATGGATGATTTCAATCACAAGGAGATTGACTGGGAAAACCTGGAGCCCCAAGGGGGTCCTGATTCATGGAAAGCCAAGATGGATATGGTACTGGAAAACCTCATGCATCAACATGTTAGGGACACTACCAGAGAGTGTGGTGAAAACGAACCAGCAAGACTGGAACTAGTATTCACCTTGAGTAGTTCAGACATTGAGGATATCACGTACGAAATGCCCCTGGGAGATAGTGATCATGTGGTTCTGAGCTCTGAACACATAGTTAAGCTACAAGTGGAGAGGGTAGCAGGAATAGGATGGAAGAAGCCAAACTACAAAAGAGGGGACTACACAGGCATGAGGAACTTGCTACAAGACGTTCAGTGGGAAAGAGAATTGGCAGGAAAACCAGCAAATGAAATGGACTGTGTGTCAACAAAATGCAAGGAGGCAGAGGAGAGGTTTGTTCCCAAGGGCAACATAAATAATGGGAAAACCAGAATGAGTCCTTGGTTCACTCACAAAAGTAGGGAGGAAAAAATTAAGTGCACTAGAGAATGGAAAAGGTACAGAAGACAAAGGACCCAGGAAAATAAAGAGATTAGCCGAAGAGCCAGGAACGAATATGCACAGACAAAAAGGGAAGCTCAGCGACAATACAAAAATGACATAGCATCGAAAGTCATGTCTAACCTGAAGCTGTTGTACAGCCATATCAGGAGGAAGACAACAGTCAACGACCAGGTAATCAGGCTGAGGAAGGAAGGTGGGGAGTTCACATTAAATGAGATTTAAAGAAGTATTTACAGTGGGGACAGGCAGGACTTCAGGAAGTCAGTATAAGAATGTACACAAACAAGGGACACAACAACAAGTACTGGATGTAATACACACAACCGAGGAGGAGGTGAAGAAGTTGTTATGTGAACTTGATACCTCAAAGGAGGTGGGACTGGACAACATCTCTCTGTGGGTCCTTAGAGAGGGAGCAGAGATGCTGTGTGTGCCACACACAAAAATCTTCAACTGGGCAACTACCTGAGGAATGGGTGATGGCAAATGTAGTCCCAATTTTTAAGAAAAACGACAGACACGAGGCATTAAACTACAGACCTGTGTCACTGACATGTATAGTATGCAATGTCACGGAGAAGATTATCAGACGGAGAGTTGTGGAGCACCTAAAAAGAAACATGCTATAAACGACAACCAGTATCGTTTCAGGGAAGGAAAATCCTGTGTCACAAACATACTGGAGTTTTATGACAAGGTAACGTATAACAGGAAAGGCACTGCAATGGATCAGAGAATATCTGACAGGGAGGCAACAGTAAGTCGTGATATGTGACGAAGTGTCAAAGTGGGCATCTGTGACGAGCAGGGTTCCACAGGGGTCAGTCCTTGGACCTGTACTGTTTTTCGTATATGTGAATGACATGACGGAAGGCATAGACTCAGAAGTGTCCCTCTTTGCAGATGATGTGAAATTAATGAGGAGAATTTAATTGGATGAGGATCAGGCAGGACTGCAAAGGACGTGGACAGGCTACAAGCCTAGTCCAGAGACTGGCTCCTTGAATTTAACCCTGCCAAATGCAAAGTCATGAAGATCGCAGACAGAGTATAGTCTAGGTAACCAAAGACTGCAAACCTCACTCTAGGAAAAAGAGCATGGGGTGTGTATAATACGGAGCACATCTGAGGCTCACTTCAACCAAATAACTGCTGCAGCATATGGGCACCTGGCAAACCTAAGAATAACGTACTGATACCTCAGTATGGAATCGTTCAAGACTCTGTACACCATGTACGTCAGGCCCATATTGGTATATGCAGCACCAGTTTGGAATCCACACCTGGTCAAGCATGTCAAGAAATTGGAAAAAGTTCAAAAGTTTGCAATAAGACTAGTTCTAGAGCTAAAGGGAGTGTCCTACGAAGAAAGGTTAAGGGAAATCGTCCTAACGACACTGGAGGACAGGAGGGTTAGGGAAGACATGATAGTGGCATACAAAATACTGTGAGGAATTGACATGGAAGACAGAGAGGATGTTCCAGAGATTGGACACAGAAACAAAGGGTCATAATTGGAAGTTGAAGACTCAGATGAATCAAAGAGATGCTAGGAAGCATTTCTTTAGTTATAGTGCTGCCAGGAAGTGGAATAGTCTGGCAAGTGATGTAGTGGAGGCAGGAACCATACATAGTTTTAAGATGAAGTATGATAAAGCTCATGGAGAAGGGAGAAAGAGGACCTAGTAGCGATCAATAAAGGGGAGGGGCCAGGAGATTTGACTCGACCCCTGCAACCACAAATAGGTTAGTACACACACACACACACAATGTCGAAGACATCTATCGAAACAGGGAGATAGATAAGATAAGATAAGATTTCGTTCGGATTTTTAACCCCGGGGGGTTAGCCACAAAGGATAACCCAAGAAAGTCAGTGCGTCATCGAGGACTGTCTAACTTATTTCCATTGGGGTCCTTAATCTTGTCCCCCAGGATGTGACCCACACCAGTCGACTAACACCCAGGTACCTATTTGCTGCTAGGTGAACAGGACAACAGGTGTAAGGAAACGTGTCGAAATGTTTCCACCCGCCGGGAATCGAACCCGGGCCCTCCGTGTGTGAAGCGGAAGCTTTAGCCACCAGGTCACCGGGCCACAAGGAACACAGCATGGAAGACAGCAAATGTAGTCCCAATCTTTAAAAAAGGAGACAGACATGAAGCACTAAACTACAGACCAGTGTCACTGACATGTATAGTATGCAAAGTCATAGAGAAGATTATCAGGAGAAGAGTGGTGGAACACCTAGAAAGGAATGGTCTCATCAACAGCAGCCAACATGGTTTCAGGGACGGGAAATCCTGTGTCACAACCTACTGGAGTTCTATGACATGGTGACAGCAGTAAGACAAGAGAGAGAGGGGTGGGTGGATTGCATTTTCTTGGACTGCAAGAAGGCGTTTGACACAGTTCCACACAAGAGATTAGTGCAAAAACTGGAGGACCAAGCAGGGATAACAGGGAAAGCACTACAATGGATCAGGGAATACTTGTCAGGAAGACAGCAGCGAGTCATGGTACGTGGCAAGGTGTAAGAGTGGGCACCTGTGACCAGCGGGGTCCTACAGGGGTCAGTCCTAGGACAAGTGTTGCTTCTGGTATTTGTGAACGACATGACGGAAGGAATAGTCTCCGAAGTGTCCCTGTTTGCAGATGACATGAAGTTGATGAGAAGAATTCATTCGATCGGAGACCAGGCAGAACTACAAAGGGAACTGGACAGGCTGCAGACCTGGTCCAGCAATTGGCTCCTCGAGTTCAACCCCACCAAGTGCAAAGTCATGAAGATTGGGGAAGGGCAAAGAAGACCGCAGACGGAGTACAGTCTAGGGGGCCAGAGACTACGAACGTCACTCAAGGAAAAAGATCTTGGGGTGAGTATAACACCAGGCACATATCCTGAGGCGCACATCAACTAAATAACTGCTGCAGCATATGGGTGTCTAGCAAACCTCAGAACAGCATTCCGACATCTTAATAAGGAATCGTTCAGGACCCTGTACACCGTGTACGTTAGGCCCACATTGGAGTATGCGGCACCAGTTTGGAACCCACACCTAGCCAAGCACGTAAAGAAACTAGAGAAAGTGCAAAGGTTTGCAACAAGACTAGTCCCAGAGCTAAGAGGTATGTCATACGAGGAGAGGTTAAGGGAAATCAACCTGACGACACTGGAGGACAGGAGAGATAGGGGGGACATGATAACGGCATACAAAATACTGAGAGGAATTGACAAGGTGGACAAAGACAGGATGTTCCAGAGATGGGACACAGCAACAAGGGGACACAGTTGGAAGTTGAAGACACAGATGAATCACAGGGATGTTAGGAAGTATTTCTTCAGCCACAGAGTAGTCAGGAAGTGGAATAGTTTGGGAAGCGATGTAGTGAAGGCAGGATCTATACATAGCTTTAAGCAGAGGTATGATAAAGCTCACGGTTCAGGGAGAGCGACCTAGTAGCGACCAGTGAAAAGGCGGGGCCAGGAGCTTGGACTCGACCCCTGCAACCTCAACTAGGTGAGTACAACTAGGTGAGTGCACACACACACTTCGGACTGGCGACATTGGAGGACAGAAGGGTCAGGGGAGACATGATAACGACATACAAAATACTGCGTGGAATAGACAAGGTGGACAGAGACAGGTTGTTCCAGAGATGGGACACAGAAACAAGGGGTCACAATTGGAAGCTGAAGACTCAGACGAGTCACAGGGATGTTAGGAAGTATTTCTTCAGTCATAGAGTCGTCAGGGAGTGGAATAGCCTAACAAGTGATGTAGTGTAGGCAGGAACCTTACATAGCTTTAAGACGAGGTATGACAAAGCTCTGGAAACAGAGAGAGAGAGAGAGGACCTAGTAGCGATCAGTGAAGAGACTCAGGAGCTGAGTCTCGACCCCTGCAACCACAATTAGGTGAGTACACACACACACACACACACACACACACACACACACGCATACATACATACACACACACACACACACATCTTCTTGGACTGCAAGAAGGCCTTTGACACAGTTCCTCACAAGAGATTAGTGCAGAAGCTAGAGCATCAGGCGCATATAACAGGAAGGGCACTGCAATGGATCAGAGAATACCTGACAGGGAGGCAACAACGAGTCATGGTACGTAATGATGTATCACAGTGGGCACCTGTGACGAGCGGGGTCCCACAGGGGTCGGTCCTAGGACCAGTGCTATTTTTGGTATATGTGAACGACATGACGGAAGGGTTAGACTCAGAAGTGTCCCTGTTTGCAGATGATGTGAAGTTAATGAGGAGAATTAAATCTGATGAGGACCAGGCAGGACTTCAAAGAGACCTGGACAGACTGGACACCTGGTCCAGCAAATGGCTTCTCGAATTTAATCCTGCCAAATGCAAAGTCATGAAGATGGGGGAGGGGCACAGAAGACCACAGACAGAGTATAGGCTAGGTGGCCAAAGACTGCAAACCTCACTCAAGGAGAAAGATCTTGGGGTGAGTATAACACCGAGCATGTCTCCGGAAGCACACATCAATCAGATAACTGCTGCAGCATATGGGCGCCTGGCAAACCTGAGAACAGCATTCCGATACCTTAGTAAGGAATCATTCAAGACACTGTACACCGTGTATGTCAGGCCCATACTGGAGTATGCAGCACCTGTTTGGAACCCGCACTTGATAAAGCACGTCAAGAAACTAGAGAAAGTACAAAGGTTTGCGACAAGGTTAGTTCCAGAGCTAAGGGGAATGTCCTATGAGGAAAGATTAAGGGAAATCGGCCTGACCACACTGGAGGACAGGAGGGTCAGGGGAGACATGATAACGACATATAAAATACTGCGTGGAATAGACAAGGTGGACAAAGACAGGATGTTCCAGGGAGGGGACACAGAAACAAGAGGCCACAATTGGAAGTTGAAGACACAAATGAGTCAGAGAGATAGTAGGAAGTATTTCTTCAGTCATAGAGTTGTAAGGCAGTGGAATAGCCTAGAAAATGACGTAGTGGAGGCAGGAACCATACACAGTTTTAAGACGAGGTTTGATAAAGCTCATGGAGCGGGGAGAGAGAGGGCCTAGTAGCAACCGGTGAAGAGGCGGGGCCAGGAGCTAGGACTCGACCCCTGCAACCACAAATAGGTGAGTACAAATAGGTGAGTACACACACACACAGAAGCACACACAAAAGAAGTGAAGAGGCTCCTAAGCAAACTAGATACCTCAAAGGCGATGGGGCCAGATAACATCTCTCCATGGGTCCTGAGAGAGGGAGCAGAGGTGCTATGTGTACCCCTAACAACAATCTTCAAACCTCTATCGAAACAGGGCGACTACCTGAGGTATGGAAGATAACAAATGTAGTCCCAATTTTTAAAAAAAGGAAACAGACACGAAGCATTAAACTACAGACCAGTGTCACTGACATGTATAGTATGCAAACGCATGAAGATTATCAGGAGAAGTGTGGTGGAGCACCTACAAAGGAATGAGCTTATCGACGACAGCCAACATGGTTTCAGGGATGGGAAATCCTGTGTCACAAACCTACTGGAGTTATATATCAGGGTGACAGCAATAAGTCAAGAGAGAGAGAAGGGTGGGTAGATTGCATTTTTTAGGACTGTAAGAAGGCATTTGACACAGTTCCACACAAGAGATTAGTGCAAAAGCTGGAGAACCTAGCAGGAATAACAGGGAATGCACTGCAATGGATCAGTGAATTCCTGCCAGGAAGACAACAGCGAGTAATGGTACGTGGCAATGTGTCAGAGTGGGCGCCTGTGACGAGCGGGGGAATTCTACAGGGGTCAATCCTAGGGCCGGTGCTGTTTTTGGTATTTGTGAACGACATGACGGGAGGTATAGACTCCGAAGTGTCCCTGTTTGCAGATGATGTGAAGTTGAGAAGAATCCAGTCGGATGAGGACCAGGTAGGACTACAAAGGAATCTAGACAGACTGCAGCCCTGGTCCAGCAACTGGCTCCTGGAGTTCAACCTCACCAAGTGAAAAGTCATGAAGATTGGATAAGGGCAAAGAAGACTTCAGATGGAGTACAGTCTGTGGGGCAGGGACTACAAACCTCACTCAAGGAAACGGATCTTGGGGTGAGTATAACACCGGGCACATCTGAGGGGCACATCTACCAGATAACTGCTGCAGCATACGGGCGCCTAGCAAACCTAAGAACAGCATTCCGACATCTTAATAAGGAATGATTCAGGACCCTGTACACTGTGTACGTTAGGCCCATATTGGAGTATGCAGCACCAGTTTGGAACTCACACCTAACCAAGCACGTAAGGAAACTAGAGAACAGCCTGGTTGATCAGACCCTGATCCACCATGAGGCCTGGTCTCAGACCGAGCCGCGGGGGCGTTGACCCCCGAAACCCTCTCCAGGTAAATTCCAGGTAAGGTGCAGAGGTTTGCAACAAGACTAGTCCTGTAAAGTAAAAGGACACAAGTGCAACTAATGTGACATTTATTGTGGCAACGTTTCGCTCTCCAGGAGCTTTATCAAGCCATTACAAACAATACATGGACACAGAGGGTATATAAAGGCTCAGAGTGAGGTGCAATACTAGTGAGGTAACATTTCGATGTTCACTAGTGGTAGTAGTAGTAGTAGTAGTATTGACAAAAGTAATACAATGTGACAGAGCAATTAATTCGTACAAGAGTAAAAGGATATAAAAGCTATTACTTGGGTAACATAAAAATAGGTTGAACAAATATAGACTGGAAAGAGGCAGCTTGTTTCATTGTTCACTCTCTGTAATGTGCTTTGTGTAGTATAACAGGAGAGACTATGTGATGGCAGGGTTTACTGTTTTTAGGAGGATTCTTGCTAAGACTTCGGAGATGGTGAAGCTGCCGTTGTTTTGTTTAACTGTATTCGAAACAGCGATCAGTGCTGATTCGAGGCACTTGCGTCTGCGGAAATTAGTTTCTTTGATCACTAATTGTGCGTCTCTGAATTTCATGAGATGATTGGTGGAATTTCGGTGTTGTACACAGGCGTTGTTCAAGTTACGTTGGTTACGTTACGTGGACGATGTCCTCGTAATAACTCCAAAACGTTTTGATGTACGGGATCTTCAGGCAAGGCTCAACGCAGTTGAACCGGCGATCCAGTTTACACTAGAAGAAGAGTCCTACGACAAGCTACCTTTCCTCGACGTCCTCATTCACAAAGTAGACAACAACCTAAGATTTCAAGTTTATCGGAAACCCACCAATAAAAATGATCTCACACACTTCTATTCCAGTCAAGATACCAAGACCAAAAGAGGCATCATCATCGGGTTTTTCCTAAGAGTTAGTTTAATATGTTTATTATGCACCCCATACCCATCCTGTGGGCGGTAGTCAAAAGATTACAGAGGTACATAATGGGTCCAGGGACTGGGCCTCAAAGTTTTGATAGCTGAGCAAGTTACAGAGGCAATGAATTCACAATTTACAAAGGTAATGAACTCACAATTTACAAAGGTAATGAACTCCAGGTAGGTCTAGTCACAATCATTACAAGTTACAAAGGTATTTACAGATTACAGAGGTACACAATGGGTCCAGGGACCGGGCTCCAAAGTTTTGATGGCTGAACTAGGTACAAGGTAATGAACTCACAAGTTACAAAGGTAATGAACTCACAAGTTACAAAGGTAATGAATACTGTAAGAATGGTTACTTACGTTTATACATGGCTGCAATCATGAACAAATTTTAGAGTAATGAGCAATTCACACTTCCACACCCGGTCACAACTGTAGTGAGTTATTGGTGCAAATGTTGATTGCTGAGTCTCTCTCTCTCTCACACACACACACACACACACACACACATACAAATTCATACACACACACACATAAACACACACACACACACACACACACACAAACTCATACACACACGCACACACACTCATACTCACACACACTCATACACACACTCACACTCATACACACACACACTCATACTCACACACACACACACACACACACACACACACACACACACACACACACACACACACACACACACACACACATGCACACATGTGGTAATGCTTTATTTACAGCTAGCAAAGTCAGGGTATTTCTCCAGAATGGTCTGTAATATACCACTGTGGATAAAATACTTAGCCATTTCTTGAACACTTCTGAGTGAGTTGTTTCTAAATTCATTAATTTTATCGCACTCCAGTACATAATGACGCAGGGTGTGACAATAATCCATCTGGCAAAGTTTACATTTCGTTTGGTCTACATCTGGTGGTGGTGATTTAACCTGCCAAAGATACTTGTAACCCAGCCGGAGCCGGGCGGTAGTGACATCCAAGAGTCTGCTTATTTTGTTGGATGCACCATAGACATGTGGCTCCTCCTGCATGATAGAATGATGATAGATGGACTCACTGGTGTCAATCTCCCTGAGCCTTAAGTCCATAAAATTCAGCTGAAGTTCTTTTCGTATTATTGTTCTCAAACTACTACCTGACAAGCCAAGATTGTAATCTACTCCCTCTTTGAAAGCATACAGCTTAGCCAATTTATCAGTTCTATCATGCATCTGAAGACCAATGTGAGATGGAATCCACAGCATGTGCACTCTGACTCCACTGTCCACAATCCTACCATACCTGTGTCTGGCTTCTGACACAAGCATGCCACAATTTATGCTTAATGAGTTGAGAGCATTTATGGATGACAGAGAATCAGTTACAATTAAACTGTCAATCTTTGATACATAGATGCATTTCAGTGCAAGGAGTATGGCAAACAGTTCTGTCTGAAGGGTAGAGGCCCAATTATTGATGCGTGCTCCAATTTCTTTAAGAGAGCCATCACTCTGTACGACAACAGCAGCACTACCAGCTGCACCAGTGGATTGGTGAACAGAACCATCAACGTAAATAATTTGCGAGAGTGTGTGCTGTGTGACTAAGTTATCAATACAGCTTAAGGCCTCATGTTTGGCTTCAAGGCGAAGTTTTGGTTGTGATTTAAGAAGTAGTTTGGGGGGAAATGGAGGAATGGTAGTTTGGAATGGGGTAATATTCCATGGAGCGGAGAAGTGCCGCTGTTGCCTTACTTGACATAGATCATGTATCTGATTCATGCGGAGGTCGGTTCCAGTCTTTTCGATCCATCTGGAGGAGTGTTCACCAGTGCTGAGGAAAGTTTGGAGGGCTTCTGTGCAGGGGTTTGAATGAGCTTGCCTGAGCATATTAACCCCAATTAGGATATTTCTTTCAGTAACACGATCTCTGATGCTTGGAATATCAAGTTCTTTTTGCATATTTAAAATTTTGGCAGTACGAGGGCATCCTAGGATGATCCTCATTGCTTCGTTCTGCAGTTTTTCCAGCCCTCCAAGCTTCCAGTCAGACACAAGAGCAAGTAGTGGCGCAGCATAATCAACCAATGATCTAATATAAGCAAGATACATCATTTTCACAATTTTAACATTAGCACCATACCTGGGGTGAAGCCCTGCCACAACTCTAAGTGCTCTTAGTCGTTCTTTGTATTGGCGACAAAGTCTTGTTACAACAGGTCCAAGTAGTGGAACCTCAAGGCCTAGATACCTGTATCTGCTTACATATTCTAGAAGAGACCCATCATGCAATTGGATCTGACGAACTGTGCCTCTCTGTCGAGGAGGACGCCTATTGAGTATCTTTGTTTTATCAGTAGAGATTATCAACCCCAGGTCCTGACACGAGGCTAGTACATGATTAAGAATGTTTTGGGTGTTGGAGAATCCGGTGGTGTGAATCATTATATCATCAGCAAAACTAATCACATAATTATGGGGCTGACTAGGCATAGCATTAAGTAATGCATTAATTAGAATATTGAACAGTGTGGGACTGAGCACACCTCCCTGTGGGGTTCCTAATTCAAAGTCTTTAGTTACACTTCTATGTCCCTGGAACAACACAGACGATTTTCTGTTGGACAGGTAGCCTTTAATCAAGCGGAGAAGCCATCCTCCAACATCCATTCTGGCAAGTTCACTAATTATTACATGTCGGTTGGCTACATCGAAAGCGGATTTAAGGTCAAGGAAGGTAGTGTAGGAACTGTCAGTGTGCAGGGTGAGAAAGGTGGCTATGCAATGATGCACGCTCCTTCCATGCATGAAACCATGTAACCGGGGAGACAAAAATTGTTTGATTCTGTACATGAGACGATTAAGAATCATTCTCTCAAATGTTTTACACAAGCAGCTAGTAAGAGATATTGGGCGAAATGCATTTTGTTGATTGGGCTTAGGAATTGGAATGATGAGGCTGTTGGTCCAAGATTGAGGGAGCTCCCCAGTTACATAGCTCATGTTATATAATTCAAGTAATGGATTACCTGGTACTCGACACAGCAATCTGAGTATGTTGTAAGTAATACCATCCTCACCAGGCGACGTGGAGTTGCCCTTAGTTAGCGCTGCATCAAGTTCATAATTAGTGAAAGGAATGTTGCAATCATCTGCCTTACTGAGCATAAAGCAAACAAGTCTCTCCCTTGCATCATATTTATCATTTAATTTTGCCTGTGTGGTACTGGGAAGATTGTCATAGCTAGATGTAGCAGCCCAAGCACTAACTCATTCGCCCTATGCAAGGGATGAGGGTGCGCGATCTGCCCAGTTCGTTTACCCTTAATTCTATTTATGTCCCTCCATGCCCGGCTAAGTGGGGTGTGAGCATTAAGACCGTTGACAAATTTTTCCCAGTCGGTTTGCCGCAGCTCTGTCATACGCTCTCTGGCAGCAGCAAGGGCAGTTTGGAAGAGCCTCAGCATTCCAGGGGTACGATGTTTTCTATAGGCTAGGCCTAGTCTGCGAGCAGTACGTTTCAGTGTACGAAGTTTAGAATCATTGTAATAAGTATGGTTTTTGAAGGAGGTATGATTATTACGGAAGTTTGTTGGGTTTAGAGTACCAAGAGGTTGCAGTGGCGGCTCTAAGTAGTTCTGAATACTGCTCACAAGATCATTGTTAAAGGTCTCTACAGAGGAACACTCATAGGAATTATACCAGTCAGTCACATGTGCAACAAAGTCATCATGCTGATCTGTGGGAACATTAAAACGTTTCCGTTTGAATATCCCACCAGGAAGGATAGTATTACCAATATCTAGAGAGGTTAGCCTAGGGAAATGATCAGACGCTATATCTGTTACAATGGAAGACTCACAACTGGCAGAAGTAATGTTGAAGCCCAGGCACAGATCAAGGACGCCTCCATAGATATGTGTGGGTTCAAGGTCACCTACAATTTGGACATTATCGTGACTGTTTAAGAGTGACAACAGTTGATTGCCATTACGATTACCAAACTGTGAGTTTCCAATGCTTTTGTGTCTCGCATTGTAATCGCCAATAATAAGAGTAGGCTCAGAATGAGCACAAGTTGGGAGCTCCAAGTAATTAAATTTATCAGCAGGAGCATACAAGTTAAATATGTTGAGAGCAGAGTTCCCTATATAAATCCTAACACCGTGATATTGTAGCCCCTCTGTTTTCTTGTGTGCAAGAAGTTGATGGGGAAGTGATTTTTTAATATATAGAACACAAGAGTTAGTAGATTTGAGGTTATATGCAACAAATGATGGTAATTTAGGGGGTTGGGATTTTTCAGGGACTCTGCACTCTTGTAGACACACAACATCAATGGGTTCGGTGGTTACTTTATGATGAAGTTCAGGAAGCCTTTTTCTAAGTGATGCAATATTCCAGCTTAATATAGAAAGTTTATACGAGTTTTGATCCATTATAGTAGTCCTGGGATCATCTTGAGTTTCTCAGCATAATGAAAAAATTGTTCATATAAATAGCAGACCTTATCAATGTCAACAGTGCTACCCTTGTCCATGAGTTTTGCAAGTGCACCTCCAGTTGTAAGGCCTCGTGGGAGTCTTCGTAAACCCAGAGCATGACGCTGTTTATGTGTGAATGTATGATAGGTGACACCACCACCACTCACATTCCCTCCTCCGCTAACATTACACGCAACACTACAACTGTCATCACCAGCGCCACTACCAACATTGTGTTCATTACATTTGTCAACAGTATTGTATTCAACATTAATGTCTATGTGACTAACCTCATCACACTCTGCACCACCACTTATATTATGCTCATCACTATTACTAACATTATAGACACCACCACTCTCATCACACTCTTCACCACCACTTAAATTATGCTCATCACTATTACTAACATTATAGACACCACCGCTCTCATCACACTCTTCACCACCACTTAAATTATGCTCATCACTATTACTAACATTATAGACACCATAGCCCTCATCACACTCTTCACCACCACTTATATTACGGTCATCACTATTACTAACATCATTGACACCATAGCCTTCGTTATGATGCTCACTACAGTTATCAACACAAGTATTATATTCGTCATTACTGTGATTAAGAACACCACCACCACCTTGTTCAGCAGCCTTACACTTGCTTTCACAAATTGTGACAATCTTGTTATTGGTACACTCTACACATCTTTCCTTGTGTTGTTCAAGTTGTTGTTTCAGGAGTAACTGTTGTGTTTCCAGTATTTTTATGCGCGACATCAGGTTGTATACCACAGGAGCAAGACTTGGAACATCTGGAGACGTGAAGTCCCGGTCAGCTGAGCTATTTGGCTGACTGTCAGCTGACTCAGCTAGGCTGGTATTGACAGCCGATGTGATGGGGGTCTGTTGACGTGCTCCCCAGGTGAGGTGCTCAACCCCATTGTCTGAGGGCAGGCATGAGCCAGTATTCAGACCCGAGGTACCTGGTAGTCCTGGGGGGCCATTATGAGGGGTACAGGGTGAAGTGCGGTTGGCTGCGATGCGATCAGCCCTCACACTGCAGTCAGCATGAGCTGCTGTGACTCCTGAGGTCTTACAATTGATACATTGTTTAGCAACAGTCTGTTGCTGTTTGATCATAGCATAACATCGTTCAGAAGGATGAGCATTGGCACACACTGCACACCAGTGTGACTTAGATGGGCATTTCCTGGCGATGTGGCCCCAGCGTTGACACTTATAACATCGACGTTGAGGAGGTCTGTACAATGCAATGTAATAGCGTCTGTTGAGGGCTGCACGGGAGTGAATATAGCGTGGCAGAGTCCCCTGGCCAGTCCACTCAGCTAATATCAGACCGTTGGAAAGTCGACGAGGGCTTGCAACTTGCTCTGACGCCAGATATTGAGGATTCAAGTGCTTGTTGACGTTGTAGATGACAATAAGCACTTTAGGTGCCCTTGGTGGGGCAGCTCGGAGTTTGATGTTGGCATATTCGTGAGTGAGAAGTTTGTCTATAAATGCTGAATCATTAGGCACAAAGACGTAGTTATCCTCATCGCGGACAAACTTGATCGTTTTCTCATGATTGTTTACACTAGCTTCGAAAAACCAGTTAAACTTGGTCTCTTGATCAGTGTTGTCAGGGAAATCTAACCTGACAGCTTTGGGAGGGTGTGCGCCCACTGTATTGCTTTCAGCAAGCTTTCTCTGGAAGCCTCGTTCTTTTTTCCGAGCCTGTTTACTAAAATATGTTTCAAATCTGCCTTCACCATCATCTACGTCAACACCATCAGCTATACTCATAGCTGACAGGAGTTTCACACTGGCGATGGGCTAAAGGATACCGGTGAATAGAAGGGACAAGGAAGGGATATTCACCTCGCTAGACACAGGCAATGTGGGTGTAGTGGCCTGCGGGTCGCAGTGCGATTTTCAAGGTCATTCACGGGGCCACAGTCGTCTCGAGAGTTACCAATATTGCACCACTCATTAATTACTCGAAACCCGCAGCACTTAACACAGCTAGCACACGTGTCTGGGAATGACAGACAAATTTTCACTCTGTGGACAAATAAATCAGCACAAACTTAATATGTTTATAGATGAACCTCTGGCTTGTTACAGTTAAAAAGCTGTTTAGCCTGGATCGGTTAAACTCGCCCTTATCTCATATGTAGATAATGGCGACGAGCTAAGGGATACCGGTGAATAGGAAAGTCGAGGAAGGGACATTCACCTCACTGGACACACGCAGTATGGGTGTAAGTGGCATGCGAGTCTTATAGTGCCATTTTCAAGGTCACCCAGCAGGCCAGACATTCCTCACTCATTTTAAGCCTACGTTGGTACTGATGGTAGCACAATGTCCTAAGTCAGTGAAATCCACTCGTGCAAATAGTTACAACAAATCTGCAGCAATTAACACAACCACTAGGATATTTGCTTGTAGCAGGCAGGTAGGCACACAGGAGACTTCGTAAGGTGAGTGGAGTGCGGCACAGAGGACTGACACGGCACTCAAGCATTTATGTGGTCTGGCAAAAACCGCCTCTAGACCATAAGTAAATAGAGGCGAATGGCTGAGTTCCAAATCGAGGAGGGAGGGGAGGGAGGCAAGGTGGAGTGAAGGTGTAGCCTCCTACAGCCACTTCAAATCAAGATGTTTGTGTTTCACTAGGTATATCACTAGTCACAGTTCACACATAAGAGTTCCAGCAGCAATTCAGCTGCGCTCCAACGATATTTGTTGCATGATGAGTTATCAGTCGGGTGAGATAAGCAGTTCTGATATAGAAGGCCTAGGACTTCCCTCTACACACACACGTCCTCTCCCCTCAACCACTCAGGCCTAACTGTTTTTTTTTTTTTTTTTTTTTTTTTTTTTTTTTTTTTTTTTTTTTTTTTTTTTTTTTTTTTTTTTTTTAGAGCATACCGAATTTGCAGTCCTGAGTTTCTTGACGAGGAATGTACATATATTCACCAAACATTCACAGAGTTACATTTTCCTTCTTTTTTCATCAAAGACTGCAAGAAAAGAGCTCTTCGGATCATTAATTCTCCACGCATCAACACAACTCCCAACAAAGTTATAATTCTTCCCAACAGCCAAGTTGCACTGAACGTCTCAAAAGTACTTTCACAAGCTAACACCAGAGTCGCTATCGCTTCTAGCACTTTAATAAAGGATCTAACCAGGACACAATCCAAGCACCACGAACCAGTCAATGCAGGAGTTTACACTATACCCTGTGGAGGCTGTGACAAGATTTACGTAGGTGAAACAGCAATAAACCTCGACACCCGCCTCAATGAACACATTTACGCATGTAGGAACGATAACTTGAATAACGCCTGTGTACAACACCGAAATTCCACCAATCATCTCATGAAATTCAGAGACGCACAATTAGTGATCAAAGAAACTAATTTCCGCAGACGCAAGTGCCTCGAATCAGCACTGATCGCTGTTTCGAATACAGTTAAACTAAACAACGGCAGCTTCACCATCTCCGAAGTCTTAGCAAGAATCCTCCTGAAAACAGTAAACCCTGCCATCACATAGTCTCTCCTGTTATACTACACAAAGCACATTACAGAGAGTGAACAATGAAACAAGCTGCCTCTTTCCAGTCTATATTTGTCCAACCTATTTTTATGTTACCCAAGTAACATTACTCTTGTACGAATTAATTGCTCTATCATATTGTATTACTTTTGTCAATACTACTACTACTACTACCACTAGTGAACATCGAAATGTTACCTCACTAGTATTGCACCTCACTCTGAACCTTTATGTACCCTCTGTGTCCATGTATTGTTTGTAATGGCTTGATAAAGCTCCTGGAGAGCGAAACGTTGCCACAATAAATGTCACATTAGTTGCACTTGTGTCCTTTTACTTTACATATTGTCGGTAATTCTATCAACTTTATTACAAGACTAGTCCTGGAGCTAATGGGTATGTCCTACGAGGACAGGTTAAGGGTAATTGACCTAACGACACTGGAGGACAAGAGAGATAGGGAGTATATGATAACGACATATAAAATAGTGAGAGGAATCGACAAGGTGGACAGACATGATGTTCCAGAGATGGGACACAGCAACAAGGGGTCACAGTTTAAGTTGAAGATTCAGATGAATCACATGGATGTTAGGAAGTATATCTTCAGTCACAGAGTTGTCAGGAAGTGGAATAGTCTGGGAAGTGATGTAGTGGAGGCAGGATCCATACGTAGCTTTAAGAAGAGGTATGATAAAACTCTTGGAGCAGGAAAAGTGACCTAGTAGCGACCAGTGAAGAGGCGGGGCCAGGAGCTGTGACTCGATTCCTGCAACCACAACTAAGTGTGTGCAACTAGGTGGGTACACACGAAACAAGCCAAGTGTGTATCGATAATCTTTGACAACTGGTAACTAACACACTCTCCATGTATGGCCTATATCGATTTCACGAATCATTAAGCTTGCAGCCCACTCAGATATTAACATCAAGGATACTTTAATCCTTAAGTCAGGGTAATAAAGGGAAACTATCAATGTATTATTTACACCTGGAGATACACATCTCTAATTGTCACTCTGTACACCCTGGTCCTGGGGCTCGGTGACTAGGAACGAGGGTGTCACTTAGCTCGGTTTGCTAGCGCACTAACCTCACATTGGATTACTCCTTCATGATAAAGTTGATATGTTAGCCTAGAAGAATACCTAGAAGGAGAATGTAGAATATAACTTTGGTATATCTGTGTCTAGCATTAGGAATAATTTTAGGAGAGAAGTAAATGATGAAAATGATTGTTATAGGAATGCAGTTAGAAGCCTGAGTAGATCTATAACCCACTATGATAACATGAACGTAGATAAGTATGTTTATGGAGCAACTTGCAATGTGAACAGACTGACTGATGTTGTAGTGGCCAGGCTTAGGCTTGGTTACAAGTACTTCTGGCAGTTTGGGAGACACACAGATGATGATCAAACTAAATGTAAATTATGTGATCAGGCATATGGTCACTCTCTTGAACACTATGTGCTTAATTGTCCACTTATTGAGGAATACAGAGACAGACAGTATAATAACCTATGTGACATGTCAAGATATCTTATTAATGAAAATAAGATACCAGATATACTATATCTACAGTTCACTTATCTGTTACAAGAATTTCTTAAATTTGCTTGTAACAGATAAGTGAACTGTAGATATAGATATAAACCCATATGTACACCTGTTAACCCTTTTGGGGCCTAGTTCCTAGGCCTTTTGTGTATCCATATGCTCTTGCGCTACCGTCCACAGGATGGATATGGTGTGCACAATAAACTAGCCACTTCGGTGGCAAAATCCTGGAGACAAAATTTACCAAACTTGGCCGAAATGCTCTGCATAACAAGGAGCTTTCTATGTAGTATGTCACTGATGTCAGCTATTACGTGTGTATTCGTTGTACATGCAGAAACAATTATTATTATTATTATTGTTATTATTATTATGTGAGAGTGAGAGGTGAAGTAGGAGACAGATAAGACCATGTGAGTAAGAGGTGAAGTGCAGATAAGCGAGGATGATAAGTAATCATCGCAGTTGACTACCCAAATACTGTATGAACCCTAAATATTATAACATTAATAATAATATTGAGAGGAAAGTTCCAGGACTTATTCCCTTTAAAATGAATGTTTTGAGGCAAGTGAAATACTCTTGATCAAAGGAATCGAAGATACCCTCTCCTTCCTTTGATCACTCCTGATTTTCTCTCATTCCAGCAGACTTTGTGTGGCCCTTTGATGTTTAACGTTTAACTAAAATATAATAATGACAATAATCCAGTACTTATTAGATGCAGCTGATGGGTTGTTTGGGTATCTTTGATCTAGAAGCAAAATGTTCATCACCGGCCATATTTAGCGCAAGAAAAGTGACGAGCAGTTCAGTTCTGTTGGTAGGCATAATACATATGTGATGAATGGTTTTGAAAACCGACAAGCTAAAGAACTGAGACACTTATGCAACATGTGGGAATCTTTAATGAAGAAACGTTTCACCACACAGTGGCTTCACCAGTCCAATACAAAGTAGAAATGGGTAAGGAGAGGAGGAGATTGAAGTAATCAGTCCCTCAGCCTGGAATCGATGTGTTCAGTCCATCACTCTTGTAGGAAGTACAGCATAGGGCCAGAGAGGTGGCTTATATACTGCAGTCAGGTGAGTCGACGCAGGAGGAGGCGGGATCACAGTGGGACCTGCCACTAGTGTAAGTAGGTCTTCGTCCGAAGGTTGGACAAGCGTTGAAGAAATCTTTTTACCTCAAACTCCTCCTCTCCTTACCCATTTCTACTTTGTATTGGACTGATGAAGCCACTGTGTGGCGAAACGTTTCTTCAATAAAGATTTCCATATGTTGCATAAGTGTCTCAATTCTTCAGGCATAATACATGTTAAGCGGGAGGTATGATACATGAAATGAGGGACGCTTGGCAAGAAATAATACATAATAAGTGGGAGATATGCTAAGCAGGAAGGTTAGCAGGTATGATCTATGACAAGCAGGAGATGTGGCAGTCATGAGATATGATAAGTGGTACTTATGTTACATGATGAGCATCAATAGATTGAGACCCGTGCCTGGACGCTGTACAGGCACGGGTCTCAATCTATTGATGCCAGTACCTACGTGTACTGTGCCTACTAACAAGTGTTAGCAGGCACAATACACGATAAGCAGGAGGGTTAGGTTAATGTAGTTAGAATAATATGCACTCCATACCTATCCGTCCCGTAGCTCGGTTGTAAGAGCATTCAGCTCACTTATTGAGGATCGTGGTTCGATCCCCGGTACGGGTGAAAATATTAGGGCGTTTCCTCAAGACACCTACTGTTCCTGTTCATCCAGCAGTAAATAAGTACCTGGGTGTTGGCCGACTGGTGTGAGTCGCATCCATGGGGCAAAATTAACCTAATTTGCCAGAAATGCTTTGCATTACAAGGGAGTGGGGGGCTTTCTGTGTATACATGATATGTGATTCATTGATGTCAGCTAGGCCTGCATACATTGCACATATACTTGTAATAAAGATTATTATTATTATTATTATTATTATTATCCTGTGGGCCCAAAGATCTAATAACTAATCAAGTTGCGGTGATAATGAACAATTTACGTGTTTATATCTGGTTACAGTCGTAATAAATTATTTATGAAGACATGAATTCAGTTACAAAAATAAAGAGAAAAGTGGAGAGATGAATATATAACTTCCTAACAAATAGAACACAAAGAGTAATAGTATACAGAGTAAAGTCAGGGGTGGCTGCAGTGAAAAGCTCATTCCAGAAGGGACATCACTCACCCCCATCCTATTTTGCATCCTCATATCTGACATAGACAGAGATATAAGCCACAGCACTGTGTTCTTTAAGGATGACACCTAAATTTACATGACAGTGTCATCCATCGAAGACACTGCTCTCCAAGCGGACATCAAACAAATCTTTAAATGGGCAGCAGAAAACAATATGAAGTTCAATGAAGAGAAATTTCAATTACCCCGCTATGGAAAATTCGACGAAATTAAAGTTGTATCGGAGTATACACAAATTACAAACACACAATAGAAAGAAAAACTAATGTGAAGGACCTAGGAGTGATAATGTCAGAGAATATCACTTTCAAAGATCACAACAATGTATCTACTACATCTGTAGAAATAAATGGTATAAAATACCGACACAATGGAAATATAAACACAAATGCAGTATAATGTGATCCTTTATTGACTACGTTTCGCCCACACTGGGCTTTTTCAAGTCACAAAACCTGACTTGAAAAAGCCCACTGTGTGGGCGAAACGTAGTCAATAAAGGATCACATTATACTGCATTTGTGTTTATATTTCCATCTACTACATCTGCTAGTAAAATTACAGGAGGGATATTGAGAACCTTCAAAACTAAGGATGCCAAGCCCATGATGATTCTCATCAAATCAGCAGGCGAAATTGCCGAATTAATTAAAAGCTATCAAAACTTTGGAGTCCAGTCCCTGGACCAATTATGTACCTCTGTAACCTTTTGACTACCGCCCACAGGATGGGTATGGGGTGCATAATAAACATATTAAACAACAACAGAAATTGCCGACGTGGAGTGTACAAAGAACTTTCACGGCACACATAAGTACGATAAGGTACCTAAATTACTGGGAACGGTTGAAGGCCCTTGATTTATATTCCCTAGAATACAGGCGAGAGAGATACATGAGTTTTAGTTAGTTTAATATGTTTATTATGCACCCCATACCCATCCTGTGGGCGGTAGTCAAAAGATTACAGAGGTACATAATTGGTCCAGGGACTGGACTCCAAAGTTTTGATAGCTGAGCAATACAGAGATACATGATAATAAACACTTGGGAAATCCTAGAGGGATTAGTACCAAACTTGCACACAAAAATCACTCCGTATGAAAGTAAAAGACTCGGCAGGAGATACAACATTCGCCCAATGAAAAGCAGGGGCGCCACGAGTACACTGAGAGGCAACACAATTAGTGTCAGGGGCCCAAGACTGTTCAACTGCCTCCCAGTATACATAAGGGGGATTACCAATAGACTCCTGGCTGTCTTCAAGAAGGCACTGGACAGGCACCTAAAGCCAGTACCTGACCAGCCGGGCTGTGGTTCATATGTCAGTTTGCGTGCGGGCAGCAGTAACAGCCTGGTTGATCAGACCCTGATCCACCACGAGGTTTGGTCTCAGACCGAGCCATGGGGGCGTTGACCCCCGAAACCTTCTCCATGTAGGCTGGAATATTGCTGTACACTAATGGCCCTTTCAAGGCAGGTGAAATTGCTGACCTGCAGAATGTAGATAGTACCTTCACGGTACACGTAAGTATGATAAAGCACCTAAATTACTGGGAACAGTTGAAGTTCCTTGATTTGTATTCCCTGGAATGCAGACGAGAGAGATACATGATAATATACACTTGTAAAATCCTAGAGGGACTAGTCTCAAATTTGCACATGAAAATCACTCCCTAAGAAAGCAAAAGACTCAGCAGAAGATGCAACATTAACCCCCAGTGAAAAGCAGGGGCACTACTAGTACGCTAAGAGACAACACAATAAGTGTCAGGGGCCCAAGATTGTTCAATTGCCTCCCAGTATACATAAGGGGAATTACCTGGCTGTTTTCAAGAAGGCACTGAACAGGCAACTAAAATCAGTACCTTACCAGCCAGGCTGTAGTTTGTATGTTGGTTTGCATGCAGCCAGCAGTACCAACCTGGTTGATCAGGTTCTGATCAACTGCGAGACCTGATCACAGACTGGGCCACAGAAGTGTTGACCCCAGAAACCCTCTCCAGGTATACTCCAGGTGTGGCATGCTAAGAGTATGTTATATTTTATTCGGATATGTCACACTCCCATATAGGTTGCTTCCCAGTCAACAAACCGGGTGCTAAGGGTTTAATGATCAATAGGGTACCTGTCATTAAATCAGTACCTTGGTTCATTGGCTAATCACAGGCAAGCCCACCAAAGCTGAAGCAACGTGGTTGACTTGTGGTAAGCATTGACAGACTTGCCTGAGCTGCTGGTTGATACGGTGTACTCTCTCTGGCTTCTTTTGTCACTGTGTGGTACACTTACTATTCAACCTCTGTACATAGTGTACATACTTGTATATACCTGGAAAATTATATCTGGTGAAGGAAATACAAGTTATATACTATTGCTGAGTTTGTTTGCTCCACTTTGAAACCCATTACGGCTAGGTCACAGGCCACCCTGTACCTGTGCTCATAATACCAGGTATAAGTGGAAAGGTCTCCGGGCCTGATAAATGATAAACAAAACGATTGGTAGGCAAAATACATAAGCAGGAGGAAATATAAACACATATGCAGTATAATGTGATCCTTTATTGACAGCGTTTCGCCCACACAAACAGATCTACCTGGATGAAGAATTGAGACACTTATGCAACACATGGGAATCTTTATTTAAGAAACGTTTCGCCACACAGTAGCTTCATCAGTCCAATACAAAGTAGAATTGGGTAAGGAGAGGAGAAGTTTGAGGTAATCAGTCCCTCAACCTGGAATCGATATGTTCAGTCCATCACTCTTGTAGGAAATGCAGCATAGGGCCAGAGAGGTGGCTTATATACTGCAGTCAGATGAGGTGAAGCAGGAGGAGGCAGGATCACAGTGGGACCTGCCACTACTGTAAGTAGGTCGTTGTCCAACCTTTGGACGACGACCTACTTACACTAGTGGTAGGTACAGGTACCTGAGGTGGAAGGTACGCGAGTATTTATAGTCAGGTTCAGAATGTTGAGGTCAGGTGGAGAATGCTGCATCTGATGATGTACCGAGTGGGATTATAGTCTAAAATCTTGGGTAGCTTGAAAGGGAGATTGGATAAGTTTGTGAGCAGACCTGCAGTGTTTTTCCATTCCTATGTTCTTATGTGGGATAGCGATGAAGAAGTTTCTTGGTAAGTGGTTCAGCTATGTTATAGAAGCCACTATTCTGGTTGAAGTTGTCGGATATAGAGATAAGCGATGATTGCAGGATTCTTCGGTACAGAAGACAACACTCAGTACCGAAGAATCCTGGAATCATCGCTTATCTCTATAGCCGACAACTTCAACCAGAATAATGGCTTTATCAATACAAATTCCATATTTCATTTGTAATTAATAGGTCTGATGGCGAAACGTCTACATTAAAGATACCCAGATGTTGCACATGTGTCTCAATTTCATCTTGTCGATATTGTATACCATTCTTGTACAATATAAAAATTGGTGGACTGTATATTAAAATTAATGATACTTATACACATTTATATAACAGAAGGAGAATATATCTTAATATCACTCGCCAATCTGACTGGAGATCAAGGTGTATCATACTCAGAAAACCTCAGTCTATACATGAAAATAACACTGCCAGAGTTACAACATAAACAGACTTATCTGAGGTTCCTGGAGCTGTCTTGTCCAGTCGCCTGATATCTCAAGTTATGCAGGAATGCACATCCAACAATTTCGGCTCCTATTTGAGAGGTGTCAGCCCAATTTAACCTCTAGAGCACGAAAATTCTTCAGATTATTCACTAACATTTGTGTTGACTAGTTCAAACATGGCGAGTCTCTCCTGCGCAGGCGCAGAATTTCCCATTTTTTATAACATAAATTTTATTAAATGCAATGTATTACACTAATTTACATAAATACACTGTATTTTTTTCCGGAAAATACATTATTTTCCACAATGCATGATAAATAGGAAGGTTGGCAGGTATGATCCATGATTAATGGGAAGGCTGGCAGGCATGATACATGACAAGTGGGAGGGTTGGCAGACATGATACATGACAAGTGGGAGGGTTGGCAGACATGATACATGACAAGTGGAAGGGTTGACAGGCATGATACATAAGTGGAAGGGTTAGCAGGCATGATACATGACAAGTCGCAGGGTTGGTAGGCATGATACATGACAAGTAGCAGGGTTGGTAGGCATGATACATGACAAATAGCAGGGTTGGTAGGCATGATACATGACAAGTAGCAGGGTTGGAAGGCATGATACATGACAAGTAGAAAGGTTGGTAGGCTTGATACATGACAAGTAGAAAGGTTGGTAGGCATGGCAACTGCCAAACTCAGCTGAGGGACATAAACAGTGCAGCGTGGATCATGAAGGTGGTCGTACTCTTCGCTCTCTGCGCTTACACTAGCGCTCACCCAATCAACGGACAACCGGCAAGTCATAAGCAATTGTTTATTAATACGAAAACTTAAGAGTATTAAGTTGAATAGTCATGAAGGTATAATCAGTAACGAGCGTACTTGGTTAAGGCGCATTTATTGCGAGGAGCCTTGAGATTTATTTTATTACGTTACGCCTCGTATAGAATAAATCAATAAGAATATTCTGTATTTATTGAACAAGTAATAATACTTAAGTGCCATTATGCGACTGAAGTGCTATTACTATAGGTAAATGGTTATTTAAGATAAAGCAGTTTAGTATTATTACACAAAGGAACTGTTGAGAGTGAGTCATCTCACTTCCTACGGATGTTTAAAATTGAGCAATGTCAAATAATACTGTAAACTGTGGTGTTATGTAAAAAAAAAAGACAAAATGTAAACATAACCATAGTCTTGAGACTATGGTTACTCAAAATATCCTAGTGTTTTCACTGTACTTTATTTTTTACCAAACAGTGGTATAATACCGTGCCCATTATACGTGCCTTTGATCATAAAGTAAAACCATTAGGCACATATAATGTTAAATTAAGATTGACATTATAAATATTACTGGAAATATCATTGAAAACATACACAGAAGAATGCAAGACGGAAGGAACACTTCAGTAAGCCTACTGACAATACTCTGCACACCAGTTCATACTAACACTCACCTTTTGCTCTAGCACCCCTCAAGGGAGGTTCCTTGATGCTGGTGAGGGGCTCTTGATCTAGGGAATTGGATCTGTGATTCGGTTCCCTGAATTGAGCCTGAATACCTTCCATCCCCCCTACATGCGCTGTGTAACCCTACGGGTTTAGCGCCCCACCATGATTATAATAATAATAATTTTGCTCCAGCAGGACCAAGAGCAAAGGTTGGGTGTGCAAACACTTACATACTGTAGTCTTGGGTTTAAATTTATGCTAACTAGAATTCCAAACACTTTTTTTTCGCATTCTCTTTGATTAAGATCTACATCATTAAGATTATAAGTTCCATAGTTATTTTTGCTATACCAAGATAACAATCTATTATTATATATTAGACCTGTCTGCACTGTACTGCATCAGCCACGTTTCGGAACACATCAACCTATCCAGGTCATCCCCTAGTTTTTCTGGTATCCTCATCAGAAATTATTTGATAGCTTATTTTAGTATCATCAGCATACTTATGTTCCTAGTTGTTCTCTTAGCAATGTCGTTTAGGTGGATTGTGAATAACAAGGGTATTAACAGTGATTCACGTGGCACACCACTCGTAATGGATCCCAGTTCTGATTTCTCGCCATTAATGCCCCTCAAGGATAAGTTAGTAAGTTTATTCAGGTATACACAAATACAGTTACATAGATTATCATACATAGCAGCATATGTGTAGAGAACCTAGGACAACCCAAAAAAAAGTCAGTGACTTATTTCCATTGGGGTCCTTTAAGGACTCCAAGGGAAGTTCCTTGATGCTGGTGAGGGGCTCTTGTTCTAAGGAATTAGATCTGTGCTCCAGTTCCCTGAATTGAAGCTAAATAACTTCCACCTCCCCTACAGGTGCTGTATAATCCCTATGGATTTAGTGCTCCCCATGTTTATAATAATAATCCCCTTAATGCAAGCTCTCTGCTGATTGTCAGGCAGCCATGCCCCAATCTAGGGATTAATTTCTCCTCCTGTACCATGTATACCTGGAGGGTGTTCTAGAGTTAATGTCCCCATGGCACGGTCTATGACCAGGCTGTTACTGCTGGTCGCATGCAAACCAACTTACAAACCACAGCCCGGCTGGTCAGGTTTACCTGGAGTTTACCTGGAGAGAGTTCTGGGGGTCAACGCCCCCGTGGCCCGGTCTGTGACCAGGCCTCCTGGTGGATCAGAGCCTGATCAACCAGGCTGTTGCTGCTGGCTGCACGCAAACCAACGTACGAGCCACAGCCCGGCTGGTCAGGAACCGACTTTAGGTGCTTGTCCAGTGCCAGCTTGAAGACTGCCAGGGGTCTGTTGGTAATCCCCCTTACGTATGCTGGGAGGCAGTTGAATAGTCTCGGGCCCCTGACACTTATTGTATGGTCTCTTAACGTGCTAGTGACACCCCTGCTTTTCATTGAGGGGATGTTGCATCGTCTGCCAAGTCTTTTGCTTTCGTAGTGAGTGATTTTCGTGTGCAAGTTCGGTACTAGTCCCTCTAGGATTTTCCAGGTGTATATAATCATGTATCTCTCCCGCCTGCGTTCCAGGGAATACAGTTTTAGGAACCTCAAGCGCTCCCAGTAATTGAGGTGTTTTATCTCTGTTATGCGCACCGTGAAGGTTCTCTGTACATTTTCTAGGTCAGCAATTTCACCTGCCTTGAAAGGTGCTGTCAGTGTGCAGCAATATTCCAGCCTAGATAGGACAAGTGACCTGAAGAGTGTCATCATGGGCTTGGCCTCCCTAGTTTTGAAGGTTCTCATTATCCATCCTGTCATTTTTCTAGTAGATGCGATTGATACAATGTTATGGTCCTTGAAGGTGAGATCCTCCGACATGATCACTCCCAGGTCTTTGACGTTGGTGTTTCGCTCTATTTTGTGGCCAGAATTTGTTTTGTACTCTGATGAAGATTTAATTTCCTCGTGTTTACGATATCTGAGTAATTGAAATTTCTCATCGTTGAACTTCATATTGTTTTCTGCAGCCCACTGAAAGATTCGGTTGATGTCCGCCTGGAGCCTTGCAGTGTCTGCAATGGAAGACACTGTCATGCAGGTACTGACATTTGGTCCCTGTCTGGCAGTTGAACAGTCTTGGGCCCCTGACACTTATTTTGTTGTCTTTTGGCATGTTCCTGGTGCCTCTGCTTTTCATTGGGGGGATGGTGCTTCACCTGCCAAGTCTTTTGTCATCATGAGTGATTTTATTGTGCAGATTTGGGACTAGTCTGTCTAGGATTTTCCAGGTGTCTATTATCATACCTTTCTCACCTGCTTCCAAGAAGTACAGGTCAAGGGACTCCAGCCTTTACCAGTAATTTAGATACTATTTATTGTACAGCCTCTCCTCACTTAATGATAGAGTTCCATTCCTAAGACCACGTCGGTAAACAAATTCATCGCTAAATGAGGAGCATACTATAATGGTAGTGGGTTTGTGTTAACCATCTTTGATATTGTTTTAATGTCACCTTTGCACCATTTATAACATTTGTAGTATATTTTTAAATATACGGAAGTGTACTGTATACGTATTGTAATAAAAAGAATAGAGGAAATCAGTTCTAATATATTATACCGGTATACTGGTCAGAGAGCCCATCGTAAGTCTGAGTCGTCGGTAAACGAGTATGTTGCTAAGTGAGGAGAGGCTGTACTTATACAATAAATAGTATATTCTCCAAATCTGCAATTTCACCTGTCTTTAAAAGGGCCATTAGTGTACAGCAATATTGCAGCCTAGAGAGAACAAGTGATTTGAAGAGAATCATCAATGGCTTGGCATCCCTAGTTTTGAAGGTTCTCATTATCCATCCAGTCAGTTTCCTAGCAGATGCAGTAGAAACATTGTTGTGATCTTTGAAAGTGAAATTCTCCGACATTATCACTCCCAGATCCTTCACATTAGTTTTTTGCTCTCTTTTGTCATTGGAATTTGTTTTATTCTCCAATCCAGTTTTTATTTCCTCGAATTTTCCATATGTTACTACTGTCTTAATATTCTTCTGTATGAAACTTTATCAAGGGCCTTACTGAAGTCCATATTCACAATATCGTATTCTTTATCTTCGGCTACTGCTTCAAATGCCTTAGTGAAACAGGTTAGTAAATTCTTAAGGCGAGAAATTCCCTTTGTTATACCCTGCTGAGATTTGTTGTTCAAATTATATCTCTCAAGGTGGCTTAGAGTTACATCATCAGCTATTGATTCCATCAGCCTTCCTACAATCGAGATTAGGCAGACTGGTTTGTAAGTTGAAGCTAAGGACCTATCAACCACTCTGTAAATGGGTATCATATTTGCTATTTTCCACTTACGTGGTACAATATCCATTTGTAGTGTTCTTTTGAAGAGACTAGCAAATGGTTTGCTAGTCTCGTTACAGAGAACCCTTGAAAAACAGCTCATCAGGGCCTGATGACCTGTTCAGCTTCAGTCTATCTAGCTGTGTGAGGGCCATGTCACTATTGACTTTGATAGTGCATATTTTATTTTCATCCTAACCAGTATAAATATTGATTTCTGTGATTTTTATATGTATACTCTTGTGTAAAATCAGTGAGGGAATAAATTTTGAAAATTGTACATATTTCTTTGTCACTAACAGTAAGCTGATCTGAGTTTCACATAATCAGGCCTCGCTTTTCCCCTAAGTTTATTCCTATATATATGCCTAAAAAAACTTTCGGATTGGTTTTTGATTACTTTGCAACCTCAATTTCATGTTTGCTTTTGGTTTTCTTTATTCCTTTTTTGACTTCTCTCAAAACTTGAATATATTGTTCAGTAAGGTGGGTGACCTTCACCTCTTTTGATTAATCTCTTGATGGTCTTTTGTTCATCCATTCATGTTTGATCTAAATTCTCTATTAGTAATAGATTCGGCTTGACCAGCTTGTACTGTACAATACTTTGGAAACTGTCTTAAAGACAACCATTACCACCGTCTATCCAGATTCCTTTGCAATAATCCCTAGTCAGTTTACAACAGTCTACACTACTCAGGTAATCCTTTAGCTGCATATAATCTTCAGGGCTCCATATAATCTTCAGGGATCTTCATTAACCTTAAGATTATCTATCAGATAATCCTTGTTTGCCAGAACCAAGTCCAACAGGTTATTTCCTCTAGTTGGCTCTAACACAATTTATTTTATAAAACAGTCCTGGACCATTTCAAGAGAGTTGCTAGACTCTACATTTCCTGTCAGGTTGTCCAATTGATTTGGCTAAAGTTAAAATCTCCCGTTAGAAGTACATTTCTAGATGGCTTAGCTGTTTATTCTGAAATAAGTTTACCCAGGGCACCCTCTTGATTTGGGGTCAGTATATCACAGCTAAGATAAACTCATCATTCCCTTTGAGAAACTGCAAACAGATTTCATGTCAGTTCCTTCCACCCTTGTATCATTCGGGAAATATTTCGGTGTCATATAATTGACAAAAAAAATATATATTTCATTGTGTAATACATTACCAAAAGCATTTACTTGCAACAAGGATAGTGTAATTTTGTGCAAATAGGAGAGACCTAACATAAACAAAGATAACCCACTAATGTTATCTAACATAGCCTATGTAACCTAACATAATCAGTCATTACTTAATGTAACCTTACCTAACCTTAAAAAAAAAAAAAACTTAGGTAATCTACTAAATAAATGTTTCAGTGGTGCTCACATTGTAAGTGTGCAAAATTAGGTTGGAAAAAGTAATTTCATGTGTATCACAGTGAGAAGACATTACGCTTGTGTATGAATGTTTGACAATCTGAAGTGGAAATGTTTGAGCTGTAATTGGCTAGATGTGTCACATGATTTGATAATAACAGTTGACCAGCCCATCCTT
This sequence comes from Cherax quadricarinatus, assembly GCF_038502225.1. Lineage (NCBI taxonomy): Eukaryota > Metazoa > Arthropoda > Malacostraca > Decapoda > Parastacidae > Cherax > Cherax quadricarinatus. Next base: position 26,557,276 of record NC_091294.1, on the reverse strand, counting down.
GGTTCATTCTAGCAAACTTAAAAGGTATTATTCTGCCTGATAGCTCTCAAAGTAATAATTTGCACTATCAATAATTATTTTTGCTGGGATATGGATAGCTTGCTTATGTTTAATAAAGCAATGGCTGAGTTATGGCGTCTGTGTAAAGTAAACATTGCCTGAGATCTTTACACTAATAGAAAAATAATGGGATCATCTCTGGATTCATTGGTGACACTGACAAGGTCACTAGCATTAAAGTTCAGTGCACTTAATCTTTCTTTGTTAGATTCCTCATACTACACGAAATTAATTTTCTCGACCATCATATATTTTTATGACATGTCCTTTCTGTAATATGAAAATAAGAATTCTTCCATGTAATCTGTACTAGACCTTACAAATGACTAATATAGTAATTATATGTATAATCTAGGGATTTCTGTTACCTAGACATCTTGGTGTGGAGACAATTTCCATTATTATTATTATTATTATTATTATTATTATTATTATTATTATTATTATTATTGTCATTAGTAAATTCAAGTTGTTGCATCTTCTAGGTCATTTATTTGAATTGTTAACAAGAGACCTAATATAGGCTCCTGTGGAAGAATGCTAATGACCAGACCTTGTACTGTTTTCTCCCCATTCATGCAAAAACTATTAGTCAGCCACCCCATGATCTAAGAGAACTTTATTATCATCTTGTGCTTCGAATTATGTTCACTAGTCTCTGGTGTGGTTCTTTACCTAAGCCCTTATTGAGTTCCAGATATGAAAAGTCATCCTTTTAAAAAATCTAGATGAAATACCCCCCCCCTCCAAAAAAAAAAAAAAAAAAATTATTGCATAAGTATGGGCCTTTCCATATATGATAAAACCTTTACTGTTCAATCTCTTATACAACTGTATCATCTTAGATGATAAATTTGTTTAAAAAATGCCAGTAAATTTGTTTAAAGAGAATGAGACCTTGTGAGAAAGTGTTGATTCATTTATCAAATTATGCACACAAACATATTCTAGAGTTGTGCCTGCTGTTAATTCCAATAATTTATCAACTTTTGATCAAACTGATAGGGTAATAATGTGAAGAGCCTGTCTCCTGGTGTGTAATAGGTATCACACTAGCAGTCTGTTACCTTCCTGGCATTAAGTCCTTCACTACTGACAAATATGTCTTTGCATAATCTGCTCTAACACAAATAATTCTTACTAAATATTCATTAACCTTGGTAATTATGGTCTCCTTTAAGCTTTTTGTTAAAATTTATCATAATCTGCATAATTAAAACACAGTATATGATCTTGCTTTGCAGTTTAAGATATGTGAGACGAATGCCTTTCCACCAAACCAAAGGTATGTGTTCTGTATATAATATATATTACATATGGTAAGGCTTGAAAAACCTTAGTTTTTTTCTCTCTGCTGACAGTTTACAAAAGAAAAGACACACTAGAAATGATTATCAGTTGAATGAAATAGTAAGCTTATACATATATTGTGCTTAGTTTGTTCTTCATATTCCAGGAATGAGTTTCCATCCTGTCTGTGTAATATATATGCATCTTTCTAATTTATTTCTAATTCAGATAACAAATTATTGTTGAGTTATGAATCGGTAAAAAAATTTTGAGGTGATTAATTTATTAATCAACTTGACTGTCAAGTTCAGAATAGGTGTACCTCATTTTATACTGTAGATGTGTTCTGGGCCTTTGGCATCTGTACTAAGTTCAACCCCTTTGGGGTCCAGAGACCAAATTTCAAAGTGTGCACCAGGGTCCAAGAATTTTCAAAAAAAAAAATCCGTTATTTTTTATTATGAAATGGTAGAGAATCTTTTTCTGAAGGTAATAAAACAAAAGTACAAAATTTGACGGGAAATTGACGAAATTATTCTCTTGCGAATTTTGATGTGTCAGTGATATTTACGCATTGGCGATTTTACCGACTTTCACTCCCATTTTAGGCCAATTACATTATTCCAGTTGACCAAATTCTTAGCTATTTCACTAGTATTACTTTTATACTATCAAATGAGCACAAGAAATCACCAAGTCAACTGTTTCAACTACAAAATAAAGTGATCGAAAATTGGTAATTTGGCCAATTTAACACAAAGTTCAAAATATTCCAGTTTCAAAACAGGATCCAGAATAAACAGTGCAGGCATTCCTGGCACTAAACAAACATTTCCTCTGTTCATTAGTTACGTTTTCAGGCTTTACAGATGAATTCCGTTTTGATTTTTTATTCACATAATGAATTTTTATTCAAGCCAAAAAGAGAAGATTTACTGTTATGCAATATTGTAATTGTATAAATAATATCACCACATTTGTGAACGTATAATAAACCCATCAGCTGGCGTTATTAGGCGGGTGAGGTCATTTATTTACTCTTGAACATCCTTCAAAAATTGAACATTTCTGCTAATTTGAGCTCAGTTTCAAGCCATTTCCAATACTAAACCCAATCAAAATCATCTCTACTTCTGTAACACATCTTCCATTCTATCAAATGAGACCAAGAAATTGCAAATACAACTATAAAAAGCATACGAAAAAAACACTGCAAAGTCGCTGTTTTAACCCTTTCAGGGTCGCCAGGCCCTCTCCGAGACTTGTTCTCAGGGTTGCCAAATTTAAAAAAAAAAATTATTTTTTCTTATGAAAAGATAGAGAATCTTTTCCCAATCATAATGACACCAAAAGTATGAAACTTGATGGAAAACTTACGGAATTATGCTGTCGCGAAGTTAGCTGTCTCAACGATGTTTATGCATCGGCGATTTTGCCCACTTTGAACCCTATTTTTGGCCAATTCCTGTGTCCTAGTCGACAAAAAGCATATTTATTTCACTAGAACTCCATTTTTTCTATCGAATGAGTACAAGAAACCACCCATTTACCAATTTCAACTATCCAATAAAGTGGTCAGAATTTAGCAATTTTCCCAATTTCACACAAATTTCAAAAGATGCCAGTTTCCGAATAGGGTCCAGAATAAACAAGGAAGTCATTCCTGGCACTAAAATAACATTTCCTCTGTTCATTAGTCACATCCCCACTCCCCTCTTACATTCTTTTGCTTTCCACTTTGAATTTTTATTCTCACAAAAAATAGAAGATTTACTGTTAAGCAGACTACTGCATTAGTGTAGAAATGGTATAAATAATAGCGCAATTGTGAAAGAATATTAAACTCACCAGTTGACGTGTATTGGATGCGTAGCATGATTTGTTTACTTTTGAACTTTGGTAAAAATCGAACATTTCTGCTATTTGAGCTCAATTTCAAGGTACTTTTCTTTGTAAAATCAGTCAAAATCATCTCAATTTCTGTAATATGTCTTCCATTCTATAAAATGAGACCAGGAAAACTAGAATACAATAATAAATACCATACGAAAATAGAGTGCAAAGTCACTGTCTTAATCCAAAAACACGGTCATTTTTTTTTTTTCTCTTTACGCACTGTGTGCTGCAGGATTTTTTTATACTGCGCACTGACCACATAGACCCATTCTTTCATATGTAGGCCTACCAGCTTTCTCTCACTAGATTTGAGGGCGCTAGAGTTTAGGCATACTAGTACGTCAAAAGCCCTGGTGCGTAAGCCGTACTAGTACGTCCGAAACCCTGAAAGGGTTGCTCGAAAATTAGTCTCAGTTTTTTCTCTCATTATGTACTGTGTGCTGCAGGATTTGTTTTATGTGGTGCACACATACCACATAGATGTATTCTCTCATATCTAGGCCCAAATTTACTGCTCACAGCTTATCAGAGTGAGCTGAGCTCATGGCTTAGATCTACAGTTTGGACCCTCAACTCAAAGCCGTAGAACTACGGCATGGACCCTGAAAGGGTTAATCAGGTCAGGACACTTGAGTGTAAAGAATAAGAGTCTTCAGTGAGGTTTGCAAACTGTACCTACTGTATTTTGTGACCATAAATTACATATTCAGAAGTGCCAATAAAAATAGGACATCACATAATAGTGAATTCACATAGTGATTTTACATAAAGCGAAGCCACCATAAAATGAATCCGTATAAAGTGAGGGAAATCTGACAGTATGAAGCTTTGGTAAAGGTTATGCTCTTGTTCTATGTTATCTACTGTACCATAATTTAAAGCATTAAAAGCTAATAAAATCATAAAATCATCTTATCTCTCAATATTTACCAAATCAACCAAAACATCTGCTAATTAGTTTTATTATGTGACCTCTAGGCTTTTAATTCTGCCAATCCACAAAATATTACCACCTGAACCATTACTTGTAAGTTGGATTTTGTGTGCAGTTTCAAGTTTATTTTACCGAACCCTACTTCACCTTACTACCTCACATTTGTATCAAGTTTAAATAAGATTGTAAAACAGTTAACCACCACTACTTGTCTAGATTTAAGTATAGTTACTATGAACTATTATCTTATCTAGTTTTAATTAGTTACTATGTATTAGGATTAATCTGCCCAAATTGCCTCGGCAATTTGTACTTAGCAAATCAAAATTGTAATTACACATTGTAACCTTTACAAAGAAATAATCTTTACTAGACTGGTATTGTGCAGTACTGCAGAGCAGGTGACAACATCTGCAAACTACTGTATATGTACTTAATCTAAAGCTGAAACAAACAGTAGCTAATTCAGGATTAACCCAGCTTGTTGCACTAAATTTTACTAACCCCAGAGTATACTTAATTTGGTTCTATTTAAATTAACTTGCTCTGATCTAACACACTCGCTCAAGAATACTGGATGCTCATGCCTCTTAACATTTAAAACCTCCTTTACCCCCCCTCTCTCCAACCATTCCTAAAATGATCCCTTCCTCTCTCTCCTGCCACCCCTGATTTATATACCCACTTGGTTCTCTTAGTCTGCTTCACTCTCTAAATGCCCAAATATCTCAACAACCCCTCCCCAGCCTTCTGATTTATATACCTTTGGTAGCCTAACACTATCTTTTAATACCTATGCTCTGAATTTTCAGCTTGATAATCATATCACATATTGCTCTCAAACATGACATACCTGTCTCTAGCTTCCTCCTCTCTGCAATGTTTAAAGCCATTGCCTCACACTCATTTAAAAGTGTTGGTACCACTGTAATTTGGTTCATTCCCCTTTTTGCCTTCTTTCCACAGTTTCCTTAACTCTCTCACTGTCAGTGCCCCTAAAATACAGACACTCCTGTGTTGCAATTTTTTTTTTTAAATTATGCAGTATTTTCTAAAATGATTCAAGAATCTTGTTTTTAAAGGTAATGACACTAACAATGCAAAATTTGATGAAATAGAAAATTACAGAGGCATAAAGTTGGAGGTTAGGGATCAATTCATGCAATGGCAATTTCACTCACTTTGGACCTGTTTTAGGCAAATTCCATTGCTCATACTGACCAAATTCCTGACTATTTCACTAATATGACTTCTGTACTAGTGTATTTATTAATCCCAAGAAATTGCCCATTCAACTGTCAAGATGTACCCCAAAAAGCAACCATAATTTAGTAATTTGGCCAATTTCACTTTATTTTCAACAAATTCTAATTTAAAAACAATCTAAAGCAAACACTGTAGGCATTAGAGCTACTAAAGCAACTTCCCTTTTCTTCATTAATCATGTCCCTCACCCTCTCCTATATAACTCTTCCCCTCCATTTTGAATCCATTATCACACACAATTGATGTTTTTTTTTCCCTGTTTCATGGCTAATAAACTATAACCAAGAATACTTGACCATGGGCTAAGCCATCTCAATAACTGAATCACTCCTAGTAAAAATCTAGCAAACAGACTGGAGGGGGGTGAGGGAGGGAGGACTCCTTCTTTAGAAAAATCGCCAAAATTCAGCTATTTCTGGCACATCGAGGCAACTTCCAGGCTGAAACTGACCAAAATCTTCTAGTCTATCACTTGGCACCAAAAAACAGCCAGTAAAACCACAAAAGCCACCCCAGAAGAACAAAAAAGGCTCTATACCGTGGCCAGATAACCCACACATAGGAAAGAGGAGCTTACTACAGCGTTTCGGTCTGACTTGTAAATGGTCCAAATCAGACCGAAATGTCATCATAAGCTCCTCTCTCCTATGTGTGGGTTATTTGTGTAAAATCACCCTAGTAAATGCCCCAAAGTTGCTATTTTAACCCAAACAAAGTCAGAGGGGGCTTTTTTTTTTTTAATGCTGTGTACACCCACTTCATAAACCCATTCTCTCGTGTCTGCTCTAAAATTTGTCCATCAAAGCATATTTGAGGGTTAATATTCCCTTACATCTGGAAGCAACATGCATTGCTTACAGAGGAAAGATTCTAAGTAAGTAAATTTATTCAGGTATACACAAATACAGTTGCATAGATTATCATACATAGCATGTGTGTAGAGAACTTGGGTTAACCCAAAAAAGTCAAGAGTGACTTATTTCCATTGGGATCCTTTTAATACCTTATTATTATGCTGTAAAGGATATAATATCTTATTATTATACTATGAAAGATATATACTAGGAATAAGGTAAAAAGAGTGATTTACGTTTGCATGAGTGTTAGCTAAAAAAATAAAAAGTCATTCTTCTCACTTTGTCGCTACATTCATTAGGCACCTTTTGGCTCGCTTCTTGAGAGCCAAAAGGTGCCTAATGCTATGACTTTGACATGTGCAGGCAATTTGTTCCATTCCTTTATTGCTGTACAATAGAAGGTGTTAGAAGCCTGGCCACTGACTGTGGGTACTACAAAGTTGTGCTCTCTCCCTCTAGTACTATGATTGCTTTGGTTCCCAGCCTTGACAAAATTAGCAGCAAGATATTCTGGACACTGTTTGTGAGCAATTTTATAAACTTGGTGTAACTTCAGTTGTTTTACTCTGTCTTCAATATTCAGCATATCCAATTGTTGTAATTCATCCTGGCCTACATGTTTTCTTGGACCCAGGTCCAGGATGAATCTTACCATTGTTCTGGGTGATTTGTAGTTTATCTTTCAGTTTTTTTTTGTCAAAGCAGAGTACCATGAAGAGCAAGTATAGTCCATATAACATTGTATAAGGGCTAGACATAGGGTCCTGCGATCCTCAGTTGGTAGACACTGTGCTTGTCTGTAGAGGAACTTCAGTCTGGCATTAACTTTCCTTACTACACTGTTCCCGATCAGTTCTCCTGACATGCATGGATCAAAAGGGATTCTCAGATATTTTACTGAGGAAACTGAAGTGATGGGTTCCCCATTACACCAGACATTAAAATTAAGGGCCAAAGAGTATGACTTCAGTTTTTCCGAGGTGTAATGATAGTTTGTTGTTTACTAACCATTGCTGCAGGACTCCAGTTCTAGTGTTATTTCATTAGCTATATCTTGTGGGTCTTTACCTGACACTAACCAAGCACTATCATCTGCATACAGTAGGAGTTTGCATTTGACACTGTTGGGCATATCATTTACAAAACATGAGAATAATAAGGGACCCAGAATACTACCTTGGGGAACCCCACATTCTATCGGCAGGGGTTCTGATTCTGTTTTGTTGATTTTGACAGTTTGTTTCCTATTGCTAAGATAGGACTTAAATCAGTCTATGGAACCTATGCCGATAGCTTGAAGTTTCTTACATAGTATATTGTGGTTGACAGTATCAAAGGCCTTTTGCAAGTCTAAGTTACCATACCTATGAGGTTCTCTATCGACATTTCAGTTCTCATGTAATCCATCGGATTAATTAGGGAGGTGTCGGTTGAGTAAGAGCTCCTAAAGCCTGATTG
>NC_091294.1:26432015-26542015 GCF_038502225.1 Cherax quadricarinatus | reverse complement strand
AGATAGATAGATATAGATAGATAGATAGATATAGATAGATATATAGATAGATAGATATAGATAGATAGATATAGATAGATAGATAGATATAGATAGATAGATAGATATAGATAGATAGATATAGATAGATAGATATAGATAGATAGATATAGATAGATAGATATAGATAGATAGATAGATATAGATAGATAGATAGATAGATATAGATAGATAGATAGATATAGATAGATAGATAGATAGATAGATATAGATAGATAGATAGATAGATAGATATAGATAGATAGATATAGATATATAGATAGATAGATATAGATAGATATATAGATAGATAGATAGATAGATATAGATAGATAGATAGATATAGATAGATATAGATAGATATAGAGATGAACCAGCAAGACTGGACCTTGTGTTCACCCTGAGCAGCTCAGACATTGAGGACATCACATATGAAAGGCCCATTGGAGCTAGCTACCATGTGGTTCTCACCTTTGAATACATTGTAGAGCTGCAAGTGGAGAGGGCAACAGGAGTAGAAAGGAAAAAGTCAAACTATAAAAGGGGGGACTACACAGGTATGAGTGTCAGCATAGTTGCTGATCCCTTGTATATGTATATGTTATCTGAGTTTCATAGTTAGTACCATACATATGTTTTACATAGATGACCCCTTTGCTAGGCTCAATGACTAGCATGTGTAACATCACGTGATGCCACATTTGAGCGTGAGATGCGCTGTCCTCTCAGTTCACGCATAGACCTAAAGGCAACAGGATAGGCTAGGCTGGGCTCCCCTCTCACAATCTGCTAATATAAGTGTTACCACCCAACGACTTGTGTTTATCTCCAACCATCATATCTCCATGAACCCTCTCAACATGAGGACCTTCCTACAAGAGGTTCAGTGGAAAAGAGAGTTGGTAGGAAACTCAGTAAACGAAATGATGGACTGCGTAACAACAAAATGCAAGGAGGCAGAGGAAAGATTTGCTCTCAAGGGTAACAGAAATAGGGGGAAGACCAGAATGAGCCCTTGGTTTACCTGAAGGTGTAGGGAGGCAAAAACTAAGTGTGCTAGAGAAAGGAAAAAGTATAGAAGGCAAAGGACCCAGGAAAATAGAGAGATTAGTCAACGAGCTAGAAACGAGTATGCGCAGTTGAGGAAGGCCCAGCGGCAGTACGAAAGCGACATAGCATTGAAAGTCAAGTCTGTCCCGAAACTGCTTTACAGCCACATCAGGAGGAATAGTCAAGGACCAGGTAATCAGGCTGAGGAAAGAAGGTGGGTAGCTCACAAGAAATGACCAAGAAGTATGTGAGGAACTCAGCACGAGATTTCAGGAGGCAGAAGGAGCACTGGAAAGACAAAACAGAGGGGTACACCAACAAGGGATATACCAAAAAGTGTTCGATGAAATACACACAACCGAGGAGGAGGTGAAGAAGCTTGTAAGTGACCTTGATACCTCAAAGGCAGAGGGACTGCACAACATCTTTCCGTAGATCCTTAGAAAGGGAGCAGAGACACTGTATGCCACTAATCACAATCTTCAACACATCCCTTGAAACTGGGCAACTGCCTGAGGTATGGAAGATGGTAAATGTGATCCCCATCATTAATAAAGAGGACAGAAACAAAGCACTAAACTATAGACCAGTGTCACTGACGTGTATAGTATGCAAAGTCATGGAGGAGATTATTAGGAGGAGAGTGGTGGATCACCTGGAACGGAACAAGGTTATAAATGACAGCCAGTATGGATTCATGGAAGGCAAATCCTGTGTCATAAACCTATTGGAATTTTATGACAGGGTAACTGAAATAAGACACAAGAGGGAGGGGTAGGTCAATTGCATTTTCTTGGACTGCACAGAGGCGTTGCAAGGGTTGGTGTCACTCGGGGCGGAATCTTTATCACCCAGGGTGGCATCTTTGGTTTCACCCCCATGAAATCCAAGGGTGGGGGGATAGGGTAGTAAACTCATTACATCACTGCTGCATGACCAGTGACTAATGTTAGCAATGAGAACGTTTAAAGGCCATGCCTGGAGTTTACCTGAAGAGAGTTCCGGGGATCAACGTCTCCACGGCCCAGTCTGTGACCAGGCCTCCTGGTGGATCAGAGCCTGATCAACCAGGCTGTTGCTGCTGGCTACACGCAAACCAACGTACGAGCCACAGCCCGGCTGGTCAGGAACCGACTTTAGGTGCTTGTCCAGTGCCAGCTTGAAGACTGCCAGGGGTCTGTTGGTAATCCCCTTTATGTATGCTGGGAGGCAGTTGAACAGTCTCGGGCCCCTGACACTTATTGTATGGTCTCTTAACGTGCTAGTGACACCCCTGCTTTTCATTGGGGGGATGTTGCATCGTCTGCCAACTCATTTGCTTTCGTAGTGAGTGATTTTCATGTGCAAGTTTGGTACTAGTCCCTCTAGGATTTTCCAGGTGTATATAATCATGTATCTCTCCCGCCTGCGTTCCAGGGAATATAGGTTTAGGAACCTCAAGCGCTCCCAGTAATTGAGGTGTTTTATCTCCGTTATGCGCGCCGTGAAGGTTCTCTGTACATTTTCTAGGTCTGCAATTTCACCTGCCTTGAAAGGTGCTGTTAGTGTGCAGCAGTATTCCAGCCTAGATAGAACAAGTGACCTGAAGAGTGTCATCATGGGCTTGGCCTCCCTAATTTTGAAGGTTCTCATTATCCATCCTGTCATTTTTCTAGCAGGTGCGATTGATACAATGTTATGGTCCTTGAAGGTGAGATCCTCCGACATGATCACTCCCAGGTCTTTGACGTTGGTGTTTCGCTCTATTTTGTGGCCAGAGTTTGTTTTGTACTCTGATGAAGATTTAATTTCCTCGTGTTTACCATATCTGAGTAATTGAAATTTCTCATCGTTGAACTTCATATTGTTTTCTGCAGCCCACTGAAAGATTTGGTTGATGTCCGCCTGGAGCCTTGCAGTGTCTGCAATGGAAGACACTGTCATGCAGATTCGGGTGTCATCTGCAAAGGAAGACATGGTGCTGTGGCTGACATCCTTGTCTATGTCGGATATGAGGATGAGGAACAAGATGGGAGCGAGTACTGTGCCTTGTGGAACAGAGCTTTTCACCGTAGCTGCCTCGGACTTTACTCTGTTGACGACTATTCTCTGTGTTCTGTTAGCGAGGAAATTATAGATCCATCGACCGACTTTTCCTGTTATTCCTTTAGCACGCATTTTGTGCACTATTACGCCATGGTCACACTTGTTGAAGGCTTTTGCAAAGTCTGTATATATTACATCTGCATTCTTTTTGTCTTCTAGTGCATCTAGGACCTTGTCGTAGTGATCCAATAGTTGAGACAGACAGGAGCAACCTGTTCTAAACCCATGTTGCCCTGGGTTGTGTAACTGATGGGTTTCTAGATGGGTGGTGATTTTGCTTCTTAGGACCCTTTCAAAGATTTTTATGATATGGGATGTTAGTGCTATTGGTCTGTAGTTCTTTGCTGTTGCTTTACTGCCCCCTTTGTGGAGTGGGGCTATGTCTGTTGTTTTTAGTAACTGTGGGACGACCCCCGTGTCCATGCTCCCTCTCCATAGGATGGAAAAGGCTCGTGATAGGGGCTTCTTGCAGTTCTTGATGAACACGGAGTTCCATGAGTCTGGCCCTGGGGCAGAGTGCATGGGCATGTCATTTATCGCCTGTTCGAAGTCATTTGGCGTCAGGATAACATCGGATAGGCTTGTGTTAACCAAATTTTGTGGCTCTCTCATAAAAAATTAATTTTGATCTTCGACTCTCAGTCTGGTTAGCGGCTTGCTAAAAACTGAGTCATATTGGGACTTGAGTAGCTCACTCATTTCCTTGCTGTCATCTGTGTAGGACCCATCTTGTTTAAGTAGGGGCCCAATACTGGACGTTGTTCTCGACTTTGATTTGGCATAGGAGAAGAAATACTTTGGGTTTCTTTCAATTTCATTTATGGCTTTTAGTTCTTCCCGCGATTCCTGACTCCTATAAGATTCCTTTAACTTAAGTTCGATGCTTGCTATTTCTCTGACCAGTGTCTCCCTACGCATTTCAGATATATTGACCTCTTTTAGCCGCTCTGTTATTCTTTTCTGTCGCCTGTAAAGGGAGCGCCTGTCTCTTTCTATTTTACATCTACTCCTCCTTTTTCTTAGAGGAATAAGCCTTGTGCATACATCGAGTGCCACCAAGTTAATCTGTTCTAGGCATAAGTTGGGATCTGTGTTGCTTAGTATATCTTCCCAGCTTATATTGGTTAGGACTTGGTTTACTTGGTCCCACTTTATGTTTTTGTTATTGAAGTTGAATTTGGTGAATGCTCCCTCGTGACTAATCTCATTATGTCGGTCTGGGGCTCCACGCATACATGTCTGAACCTCAATTATGTTGTGATCTGAGTATATTGTTTTTGATATGGTGACATTTCTTATCAGATCATCATTGTTAGTGAAGATGAGGTCTAGTGTATTCTCCAGTCTAGTAGGCTCTATTATTTGCTGGTTTAAATTGAATTTTGTGCAGAGATTTAAAAGCTCGTGTGAGTGTGAGTTTTCATCAGAGCTGCCTCCTGGTGTTATTACTGCAACAATATTATTTGCTATATTCCTCCATTTTAGGTGCCTTAAGTTGAAATCCCCCAGGAGCAAGATGTTGGGGACAGGAGCTGGAAGATTTTCCAGACAGTGGTCAATTTTTAACAGCTGTTCCTGGAATTGCTGGGATGTTGCATCCAGAGGCTTGTAGACTACCACAATGACTAGGTTTTGGTTCTCAACCTTTACTGCTAAAACTTCCACTACATCATTTGAGGCATTAAGCAGTTCTGTGCAAACAAGTGACTCTGCAATGTACAGGCCAACCCCCCTTCCCTTTTGCCTGTTCACTCTGTCACATCTGTATAGGTTGTAACCTGGGATCCATATTTCGTTGTCCAAGTGATCCTTTATGTGGGTCTCAGTGAAAGCCGCGAACATTGCCTTTGCCTCTGCAAGCAGTCCACGGATGAAAGGTATTTTGTTGTTTGTTGCTGGCTTTAGACCCTGTATATTTGCAAAGAAGAATGTCATCGGACTGGTGGTATTGTTGGTACTGGGGGGGGATTTTTTTTCCGGCATTAGTATCTGTATCTGTTGGTTTGGAGTGGAGGCCATCGACTGTGGTTCCACTCCAGGAATGACTGGATTTGGTGTACGATTTCTGCCGTTTCCTGCCAGTTTTTTTTTCCTTCCTGGCACTAAAAAACCTCTCCCTCTTGAGTGGCTGTGGCTACCCAGGTTTTCCCATGGCCTGGATGTTTTGTATCTTTTTGTCCCCTTTAGATGGTGTGCCTGGCAATTTAAGTTATAGCACAGTCTTTCCTGTACTGAAGAGGTACACATTTCAGGGTGAAAAAGCTTACATAAACCGAACTTTATTAATGATTAAATAAATAATCGTAGTAATATTGAGGAAATATAAACTCAGATACCTCTGTGAGTATAGGCAACAAATCTTACATATATTCATTTTCAACAATGAAAAAAAAACTTGAAAAATAAAGAAAAACACTAGTTCCAATTTAAGCTTGAGTACAGGTAACATCTCAATGAATCTGATATTTCATTTCCTTGCCTTCAATCCTGCAAAATCATCTATCACATCATTAAAATCAATGATTTTTCCTATATAGGCCTATTTGTACTCTGTAATCCTATAATAGGCTATTTAGAAACGAAGGATTTTTCTCTTAGGTTGCTGCGGTTTTGTTTTGGTCATTAGTGTTACCTTCTTTAGAGGCTCTGTGGTGTCACCCCTTAAATGGTGTCACCTGGGGCGGCCTGCCCCTCCCAGCCCTCCTCCCTTACAACGCCCCTGGGACTGCAAGAAGGTCTTCAACACAGTTCCTCACAAGAGATTAGTGCAGAAGCTATAGGATCAGGCACGTATAATGGGAAGGGCACTGCAATGAATCAGAGAATACCTGACGGGGAGGCAACAGGGAGTCATGGTATGTGATGAGGTATCACAGTGGGCACCTGTGACGAGGAGGGGTCCCACAGGGGTCAGTCCTAGGACCAGTGCTATTCTTGGTATATGTGAATGACATGATGGAAGGGATAGACTCAGAAGTGTCTTTATTTACAGATGATGTGGAGTTAATGAGAAGAATTAAATCAGATGCAGACCAGACAGGTCTACAAAGAGACCTGGACAGGCTGGACGTGTGGTCCAGCAGCTGGCTCCTAGAATTTAACCCCGCCAAATGCAAAGTCATGAAGATCGGGGAAGGGCAAAGAAGACTGCAGACAGAGTATAGGCTAGGCAACCAAAGACTGCAAACCTCACTCAAGGAGAAAGATCTTGGGGTGAGTATAACACCGAGGACATCGCTGGAAGCCCACATTAACCAAATAACTGCTGCGGTATATGAGCGCCTGGCAAACCTGAGAATAGCGTTCTGATACCTCAGTAAGGAATCATTCAAAACTCTATACACTGTGTACGTCAGGCCTATACTTGAGTACGCAGCACCAGTTTGGAACCCACACCTGGTAAAGCACATCAAGAAATTCAAATTCAGATTCAAATTCAAAGTTTATTCTCTATAAGGATTACAATGCTGAGTTTACAGAATTTGGTTATTGTGTGGTTTACATGTAGTAAAATAATAATTACAGAGTGTACCAATAGAACACCTAGCATGGCTAGGCATTTCGGGCAGACTTAAATTAAATCTTAAGTTTAAAATATTACAAAATTATGAGGTAAGTTGGTATTATGGCTAAGTGACTAAATACTAGTTTGTGAGCTTAGCAATATGAATGCTTTTGTTTTGGCACTATACATAGTTTCAGTATTGGAGTATCACAGGCCAACTTATGACTAGTTAAGATTCGTTATTTTGAGATTGAGATTGATATTTCTGTTTATGGTCAAATGGGTGAGTGAGTGTAAGTGTTAACCACCAGGTGGTATTCGTGTAATTAGTTGACAGGGTGTATCAGGGAGATAAGATGTTTTTTTACGGTAGTTTTGAAGGTGATGAATGTGTCTGCAGTTTTAGAATTTTCAGGTAGGGTGTTCCAGATTTTAGGGCCTTTGACATACAATGAATTTTTGTAAAGGTTTAGTCGGACACGGGGAATGTCATAGAGATGTTTGTGTCTGGTGTTGTGCCTGTGGGTTCTATCACAACTATCAAGAAAGCGTTTTAGGTCAAGGTTAATATTGGAATTTAAGGTCCTGTAGATGTAGATTGCACAGTAGTAAGTGTGGATGTACTGAACAGGGAGTAAGTTTAGATCTATGACGAGTGGGGGGAGGTGTGTTGCCAGGGATGGGATTTAGTGATTATTCTTACTGCGGCTTTTTGTTGGGTTATTATTGGCTTTAGGTGTGTTGCTGCAGTTGAACCCCAAGCACAGATAGCATAGGTGAGGTAGGGATATATAAGTGAATGGTATAATGTGAGAAGGGCAGATTGCGGCACGTAGTATCGTATCTTGGAGAGGATCCCAACCGTTTTGGATACTTTTTTGGTTATGTGTTGGATATGGGTGCTGGAGTTCAGGTTGTTGTCGAGGTATAGGCCTAGGAATTTACCCTCATTATGCCTGGCAATTAGAGTGTTGCCGATCTTAATGTTAATTTGTGCATCTCCTGCTCTGCTACCAAACATAATGTAGTAGGTTTTGTCAGTGTTAAGCGTAAGTTTATTGGCTGTCATCCAAGTCGATATTTTGATCAGCTCCTCATTAACAATGGTGTTGAGGGTGGCAAGATTAGGGTGAGAGATGACATAAGTCGTGTCGTCAGCAAAGAGAATGGGTTTCACATGTTGAGATACGTTTGGAAGATCATTGATGTATATGAGGAAGAGCAGGGGACCAAGGACACTTCCCTGCAGAACTCCAGTATCAAGTGGCTGTGTTGTTGATGCTGTGTCTTTAATTGTGACACTGATACCTATTAGTAAGGTAAGATTTGAAATATGCAAGCGCATGGCCTCTTATACCATAATGGTCAAGTTTGTGGAGTAGGATGCCATGGTCTACTGTGTCAAAAGCTTTTCTTAGGTCAATAAAAATTCCTAGTGGATATTCCTTATTTTCCAATGCTGTGTAAAGCAGGTCTAGCATTTTTATGATTGCATCGTTAGTGCTTTTATTTTTCCTGAATCCAAATTGGCAGGGGTTGAGTATGTTTTGTGCCGTTATAAATGAATATACTTTCCTGTGCACGAGTTTCTCAAAGATTTTGGATAGCAATGGTAAGTTTGATATTGGCCTATAGTTGTTTAAATCTGTAGGGTCACCACCTTTATGTATTGGTGTAACCCTTGCCGTCTTGAGTAGTTTCGGGAAGGTGCTAGTTTCTAGTGACTTGTTAAAAAGTAATGAGATAGCATGCGAGAGGACATGGGCCGCTCTCTTGTACAATAATGGTGGGACATGAGAAAGATTCCCTGAGTTATTTTTAAGTGACTTTATAATCTCGGTGACTTCTGTGGGCTCAGTTGGAGCAAGATAGAAGGAATTTGGGAAATTCCCATCTAGGTAGTCCCCGGCATGGGCATTGGTACGTGGGATTTTATTGGCGAGATTAGAACCTATGGTTGAGAAGAAGTCGTTTATCTTGTTAGCTGTGTCAGTGGGATGCAGTGGTGTTTCATTAGGTTTAGTTTGGACAATATTCTTTGTTTTTTTCAGTTTGTGGGTCCCTAGAATCTGAGAGTGTGTTTTCCAGGTCTTTTTTATATCTCCTCTTGTGTCAGTGAATCTACTGGAGTAGTATAGTTATTAGTATAGTTATTAGAGAAGGTGCAAAGGTTTGCAACAAGACTGGTTCCAGAGCTAAGGGGAATGCCCTCCAAAGAAAGGTTAAGGGAAATCGGTGTGATGACAGTGAAGAACAGGAGTGTCAGGGGTGACATAACTACATACAAAATACTGCATGGAATAGATAAGGTGGACAGAGACAGGATGTTCCAGAGATGGGACACAGAAACAAGGGGTCACAATTGGAAGTTGAAGACTCAGATGAGCCAAAGGGATGTTAGGAAGTATTTCTTCAGCCACAGAGTTGTTAGGAAGTGGAATAGTCTGGCAAGTGATATAGTGGAGGCAGGAACCATACATAGTTTTAAGGCGAGATATGATAAAGCTCATGGAGCAGGGAGAGGGAGGACCCAGTTGCTGTCATTGAAGAGGTGGGGCCAGGAGCTGAGTCTCGACCCCTGCAACCACAATTAGGTTAGTACAATTAGGTGAGTACACACACACACACGTGCACACACACACACACACACACACACACACACACACACACACACACAAACACACACACACACACACACACACACACACACACACACACACACACACACACACACACTGTGGAGAAATTTTCTCCAGGAGGGGGGTATCAGCCCCCTTCAGCCCCTTTCAGCCCTGAGGGGCCCAGCCCTCTCAGAAGGGGGCAAGCGTCTTGTTTACTGCTACAGTGAGTAATTGATCGCAGATGCCGTATGAGTATGCGACGTGGTCAAGCGACTGTTGCTCCTTGCAGTCCATTGTTGCAGAGTGTATTTTAATAAGAGACAGTACATCTCTTACTTTAGCAGGACAATTAAGGAAAATCCTGCTCCCACTTTATTACCATAGTAAAGATAGTGGACATTGTTGTCTATGCTTAAGACAGCAAGAATCAAACATTCTGCTTTGCTTCATCGAGGAAGTGGCAAGGAAGCAAAAGTACTATGTCAGCTTTTTTTTTTGTGCTGGGGAGTAACGGCGTGGGGCGCTGTGGCATCTTCAGATTACTTTTGACTCTACTGAGAGTGACACTGACGCCAGGATAACCAACAAAGAATGATCTGTGCGTTAGTGTGAACAAAGTATCTCATAAAACAATAAACACTTAAGAAAAGTGTGATCAGCTTCTTTAGTGATAAGATTGTGAACAATAAAGACAAATCTTGTGGAACATAGTGTACCAGTGTGTGTATTCCTAGACTATGGAAGACGTGGACATCCAAGGACACTTCAGCTTCTATCAAGTCACCGATATCTGTCGAAGGTGTGAAGAACACCATAGCTCACGCTACAAGAGCAAGGTAGGTTACGAATTTCTTGTAGTATGGGGGACTGCGCAGTTCTTGAGTCGCAAGGAGTTTGTAATTAACCTATAGTCGGCAGTGAGGTGCGGACTTTTGAGTCCAAACAAGTATGTAATTTGTCAGCAATCAGTGAATGAAATATGCTGACATAACACCCCCTAGGGGTAATTTATAATCTTACAAATTATAAATCTTTACAGCCCGTTGAGAGATGATTTTGACAGCTTCTCAAGATCTCGTCTGCAGGGGCGGCTGTGCAGGTGATGAGTTGTCTTTCTAAGTTAAGTACAAACTCTTTAAACTTAACTGGTAATACCATTTCTCAACACACACACACACACACACACACACACTCACACACACTCTCACACACTCTCACATGCTCTCACACACTCTCACACACTCTCACATGCTCTCACACACTCTCACACACTCTCACACTCACACACTCACACACTCTCACACACTCACACACACTCTCACACACTCTCACACACTCTCACACACTCTCACACACTCTCACACACTCTCACACACTCTCACACACTCTCACACACTCTCACACACTCTCACACACTCTCACACACTCACACACTCTCACACACTCACACACACTCACACACACTCTCACACACTCTCACACACTCTCACACACTCTCACACACTCTCACACACTCTCACACACACTCACACGCTCTCACTCTCACTCACACTCTCACACACTCACACTCTCTCTCTCTCTCTCTCTCTCTCTCTCTCTCTCTCTCTCTCTCTCTCTCTCTCTCTCTCTCTCTCTCTCTCTCTCTCTCTCTCTCTCTCTCTCTCTCTCTCTCTCTCTCCCTTTCTCACTCACTTTCACACTCAGGAGGACAGGAAGGTTAGGAGAGACATGATAACGACATACAAAATACTGCGAGGAATTGACAAGATGGACTGTGACTGGATGTTCCAGAGATGGGATACAGTTGGAAGTTGAAGACTCAGATGAGTCTAAGAGATGTTAGGAAGTATTTCTCTAGTCATTGAGTTGTCAGGAAGTGGAATAGTCTGGCAAATGACGTAGTGGAGGCAGGAACCATACATAGTTTAAAGACAAGGTATGATAAAGCTCATGGAGCAGGGAGATAGAGGACCTAGTAGCGATCAGTGAAGTGGCGGGGCCAGGAACTATGTATTGACCCCTGTAACTACAAATAGGTGAGTGTACACACACAGCCAGGAGCTATGTCTCAGGGTTAGGAGCTGTCTCTCGACCCCTGCAACCACAAATAGGTGAGTACACACACATGCACATATACAGCGACACCTCGCATATCTTGCCTGCCGTTATCCGAACTTCGCCAATATCCAAACAGGCCCTGTGAAGGGGCAAAATTCTAAAATTATTACCGAAACATCCAAACACCCATTTGGTTTGCACTTTAGTGCACTGGTTGGCCACTAGGAGCTGTGCTCCTAGTGGCTCAAAAGCGCCAAAAGAAAAGTGATGATGAAGCCACGAAGCTTGGAACTTGATCAGTGCGTGATGAAGTGGTACCTACAACACCGTGATAGTGGTATGATGGTTCGTGACGCTGACGTGCAGGACTGGCTAGAGTGTGACGAAGACGACCCTAGTGTGCAATCTGACGGATGCAGAGATTGCAGAATCGGTGTTGCACCCAGAACATTTTGACAGTGATGATGACAATGACGACCCAATGCCTCCAAGACCAAGGGCAGATGTTGAAACACTTTTGGAGTAACTGGAGCATCCAATGTCCGCAGCCCATTTGAAAAGTTATGGTCCTGTGGTCTGTGAAATCTGGGAGGCTGTTATTCGAGCCCAGAGTATCTGGTCCCACCACCAGATGACACTGGACTTGTTTTTTAAACCTACAGCTCCATCACCAATGGCGATATGACTGGGTACGGATGCGCATTTTCCTCCTCACATATCCAGAAACTCCTTGTTTCCAAGCTGGTCTGGGCCCATATAGTTTGGATATGAGAGATATCAGTGTATATGACAATGGTATTATTTTCTGGGTGGTGTTTGTCTATCAACCCATTACCTACAACAAAAGCAGAAACCCTGTTAGATGAAACAAAATAAAATAGAGAATATCTCAAGGTTTTCAGTTTGATAAATTGTAATTAGATTATACATGATGAAGAATGAACCTTATACTATTATTCAAGATGAAGCTTAAGCCAGTTTACCAAGAATGACTATTTTAATATTTTCTTGAAATGATTTGGCAACAATTATTTTAATATTCAGGATGCAGTTGGTTTAGCAGAAATTCCTGTTCATTCAGTATTTACTTGTTTTGTCTGTATTACTGGGTTGCAGGATGAAAAGAAAATTAGATTATGCCACACTTGTACATCAGAAATTGTCTTTAATTTTTGTTGTTGTTAAGATATTTTACGTGTGTTTTATGTAAAGCTCCTTTCTGTACTAGAAACTGTCCTAGATGAGTTGGACTTGTCATGTAATGAGCCATCTACCAGATTCATCTAAAAACAATATTTAGTGAGGCCAGCCATTAAGACATCAGAATAAATAAATACCTGAGAAAGGAGAAAGCTTGTTAAGTATGCCTATTTTTGTGTGTGTGAATTATGATCTTCCTCTTTGGGCACTATGTAAACATATTTTTTTAGTTAATGTTGTTGTTTTGTGTTTGTGTGTGTGTGTGTGTGTGAGTGTAAGATTGTTTTTGTCCAAACTAATTAACCTGACATTAAAATAAAACCTCTTTTCTTATTTCTTGTTAAGACTGGCACATAAGCTTGGAAATGATTGAAGACTGACTTGAAAAAGTTAACACTGCTAGACCATTTGTGAGTAATGACCTGAAGTCAAAAGGGATGGCTGAATTCCAAATGGCCACCCTCTTTTATTGGTCACCTGTATGTGGTACATGCCTTGTACATGTTATGTACGGTACACCTTTTAGGATAATGTAGAATGTTCAAATTGGAGAAGTGGATTGTCATTTGCACACAGTGATGGTGGCATCTAGTGGAGAGGGAGCTGGCTTGGTTTTAGTTAAGATTTTGGTTTATTAGGTTGAACTTCAACAGCTTTCTGCACTGTGTGGGATGAGGTTGGTGGAATATGGTTGGTGATACATTTGCTAAATGATATTAGGTGAATAACAGTACCTCATTAATTATCACTAATTCACATTTTTTGCCTTAATGAAAAAATTAAACATGCTGTTGGATAATGGGACCATGTTTTTGGATACTGAATATATGTCATTTATAATATACTAAATGTACATTAACAATATTTCTTTTATTACAGTAATGCTGTGCCTGTGTACACCATTAACCTTGACCTGCCACCTCAAGAACGATGGATCAAGCTGTTAACAGAAAAGAAAAAGCCTGTATGATTCATGTTACATTATTTTGTTTATACCATTCTTTATTTGGCTATTAGTATTGTAAAATAGTAAGTTGGCATTTTAACAAGTAGAGATACCTCTTTAGCTAGGTGGACACATTTTTTTTTATGTGTGAACATTTATCTAAGCTGAGTTTTCCTCAAGCACTTTATCAAGTCTCAGTCAAGCTTTACAAAGCTTACTGAATAGAATAAATGAATATTCAAATGTTTAAAATGTATCCATATACCAAAACTGATTGTTAATATCTTTATAGGAATCATTCTCTCATAGACACCTACCTTAGTTGTAATTTTAGGCTGTTTGCAAGATAATTACAATTATTAAAATATGGGGCACATTAAATTAAAACTATTTAAAATATTTGTCCATTGAAAATATACTGTGTAAGTGGATTGACAAGAATAAATTTAAATGTTCTGAAAACTAGGAATTAAGAATTTCTTTGAATGCTTTTAAGGAAAATATAAACAAATTCTGGTTTCATTTTGTAGCTCTGGCTATTATTGTGAATTTTGTTTGTCTCCAGACTAACTATAGTATGTAGTACTGTATTATATTACAAGTCAAATTAATTCAGAATAATAATAATTTTTATTATTATTATTAGTATTGTTATTACATTTTGCAGATGTTGGGCCTAATTGATGATGTTAGAAATCTGACCATATCACTCCTTGGGGAGAAACTCTTCAGTATTATCAACAATAACCTTGACAAGGTAATGCACATAATTGGTTCTAAAACAAATCCAGTGCAATACAATACAAATATATTTCAACATGATACAATGTTTATACAGAAATGGGAGATACTGGAATGCATGCTGAAAGCCCATGGTTAAGCAGAGCATTTTTGGCAAGCTTAAGCCTAACTTAACCCTTTCAGGGTCCAGATGCCAAATCTCAGAGTGACAGCCAAGGTCCAAAAATTTAAAAAAAAAAAAAATTATTTTTTCTTATGAGATGGTAGAGAATCTTTTTCTGAAGGTAATAAAACAAAAAATACAAAATTTGATGGAAAATTGATGAAGTTACACTCACGAATTTTGATGTATCAGCGATATTTACACATCGGTGATTTTGCTGACTTTGACTCCCATTTTAGGCCAATTACAATTTTCCAGTCGACCAAATTTTTAACTATTTTGCTGGTATTTCTTCTATTTTATTGATTGAGCACAAGAAATCACCCAGTCAACTGTTTCCACTACCCAGTAAAGTGATCGAAAATTGGTAATTTGGCCAATTTAACACTTAAGTTCAAAATATTCCAATTTCAAAATAGGGTCCAGAATAAACAATGCAGGCATTCCTGGCACTAAACTAATATTTCCTCTGTTCCTTACCTACATTTTCAGGCTTTATAAATTAATTCCATTTTGATTTTTTACTGACATAATGAATTTTTTTTCACACCAAAAACTAGAAGATTTACTCTTATGCAGTGTTGTAATAATTGTATAAATAATATCAGTACATTCGTGAGTGTATATAGACACACCAGCCGATGTGTATTAGACGCGCGACGTCATTTGTTTACTCTTGAACATTGGCAAAAATTGAACATTTCTGCTACTATGAGCTCAGTTTCAAGCCATTTTCAGTACTAAAACCAATCAAAATCATCCCTATTTCTGCAATATATCTTCCATTCTATCAAATGAGACCAAGAAATCACGAATACTGTAAAAAACACGAAAAAACACCTCAGTCGCTGTTTTAATCCAAAATTACGGTTGCGTTTTTTTTCTCACTATGCTGATAGTGCTGTCCTGGGAGACAGTAATGGTGAAGCTGGAGGTGCTGTCCTGGGAGACAGAAATGGTGAAGCTGGAGATACTGTCCTGGGAGACAGTAATGGTGAAGCTGGAGATTTTGTCCAGGTAGTCGGGAATTATACGCAGGAAGGAATACATATAAATGACCTCATAGGGGACAGGAGCCATAGTAGGGAAACAAGTGTAGTCAAAGATAAGATAAAACCAATATTGCAAACTAGAAATACCGCAGGAAATAGCAAACAAGAGGACTCCAATAGCAATAGTGAGGATAAATTACCAAAAACAACTGGTGGGAGCTCCATTGTTGGTGCTAGGGAGGATAGGAATAAGACAGGGAAACATGCACCAACAGGGAATACAGTCACAGAAACCCAAGGCAAACGGAAACCAAGCCTGTGCACATACTATGCACTTGGTATCTGCTGGCATGGGAAATCTGGAAAAACAGATGGGACATGCAACTATGACCACCCTAGAAAATGCCATGCCCATATGACAACAGGAAAATGCAAACTCCCTTCCTGTAAGCTTTTTCACCCTGAAATGTGTACCTCTTCAGTACAGGAAAGACTGTGCTATAACTTAAATTGCCAGGCATACCATCTAAAGGGGACAAAAAGATACAAAACATCCAGGCCATGGGAAAACCTGGGTAGCCACAGCCACTCAAGAGGGAGAGGTTTTTTAGTGCCAGGAAGGAAAAAAAACTGGCAGGAAATGGCAGAAATCGTACACCAAATCCAGTCATTCCTGGAGTGGAACCACAGTCGATGGCCTCCACTCCAAACCAACAGATACAGATACTAATGCCGGAAAAAAAATCCCCCCCCAGTACCAACAATACCACCAGTCCGATAACATTCTTCTTTGCAAATATACAGGGTCTAAAGCCAGCAACAAACAACAAAATACCTTTCATCCGTGGACTGCTTGCAGAGGCAAAGGCAATGTTCGCGGCTTTCACTGAGACCCACATAAAGGATCACTTGGACAACGAAATATGGATCCCAGGTTACAACCTATACAGATGTGACAGAGTGAACAGGCAAAAGGGGGGGGTTGGCCTGTACATTGCAGAGTCACTTGTTTGCACAGAACTGCTTAATGCCTCAAATGACGTAGTGGAAGTTTTAGCAGTAAAGGTTGAGAACCAAAACCTAGTCATTGTGGTAGTCTACAAGCCTCCGGATGCAACATCCCAGCAATTCCAGGAACAGCTGTTAAAAATTGACCACTGTCTGGAAAATCTTCCAGCTCCTGCACCCAACATCTTGCTCCTGGGGGATTTCAACTTAAGGCACCTAAAATGGAGGAATATAGCAAATAATATTGTTGCAGTAATAACACCAGGAGGCAGCTCTGATGAAAACTCACACTCACACGAGCTTTTAAATCTCTGCACAAAATTCAATTTAAACCAGCAAATAATAGAGCCTACTAGACTGGAGAATACACTAGACCTCATCTTCACTAACAATGATGATCTGATAAGAAATGTCACCATGTCAAAAACAATATACTCAGATCACAACATAATTGAGGTTCAGACATGTATGCGTGGAGCCCCAGACCGACAAAATGAGACTAGTCACGAGGGAGCATTCACCAAATTCAACTTCAATAACAAAAACATAAAGTGGGACCAAGTAAACCAAGTCCTAACCGATATAAGCTGGGAAGATATACTAAGCAACACAGACCCAAACTTATGCCTAGAACAGATTAACTCGGTGGCACTCGATGTATGCACAAGGCTTATTCCTCTAAGAAAAAGGAGGAGTAGATGTAAAATAGAAAGAGACAGGCGCTCCCTTTACAGGCGACGGAAAAGAATAACAGAGCGGCTAAAAGAGGTCAATATATCTGAAATGCGCAGGGAGACACTGGTCAGAGAAATAGCAAGCATCGAACTTAAGCTAAAAGAATCCTTTAGGAGTCAGGAATCGCGGGAAGAACTAAAAGCCATAAATGAAATCGAAAGAAACCCAAAGTATTTCTTCTCCTATGCCAAATCAAAATCGAGAACAACGTCCAGTATTGGGCCCCTACTTAAACAAGATGGGTCCTACACAGATGACAGCAAGGAAATGAGTGAGCTACTCAAGTCCCAATATGACTCAGTTTTTAGCAAGCCGCTAACCAGACTGAGAGTCGAAGATCAAAATGAATTTATGAGAGAGCCACAAAATTTGATTAACACAAGCCTATCCGATGTTATCCTGACGCCAAATGACTTCGAACAGGCGATAAATGACATGCCCATGCACTCTGCCCCAGGGCCAGACTCATGGAACTCTGTGTTCATCAAGAACTGCAAGAAGCCCCTATCACGAGCCTTTTCCATCCTATGGAGAGGGAGCATGGACACGGGGGTCGTCCCTCAGTTACTAAAAACAACAGACATAGCCCCACTCCACAAAGGGGGCAGTAAAGCAACAGCAAAGAACTACAGACCAATAGCACTAACATCCCATATCATAAAAATCTTTGAAAGGGTCCTAAGAAGCAAGATCACCACCCATCTAGAAACCCATCAGTTACACAACCCAGGGCAACATGGGTTTAGAACAGGTCGCTCCTGTCTGTCTCAACTACTGGATCACTACGACAAGGTCCTAAATGCACTAGAAGACAAAAAGAATGCAGATGTAATATATACAGACTTTGCAAAAGCCTTCGACAAGTGTGACCATGGCGTAATAGCGCACAAAATGCGCGCTAAAGGAATAACAGGAAAAGTCGGTCGATGGATCTATAATTTCCTCACTAACAGAACACAGAGAGTAGTCGTCAACAGAGTAAAGTCCGAGGCAGCTATGGTGAAAAGCTCTGTTCCACAAGGCACAGTACTAGCTCCCATCTTGTTCCTCATCCTCATATCCGACATAGACAAGGATGTCAGCCACAGCACCGTGTCTTCCTTTGCAGATGACACCCGAATCTGCATGACAGTGTCTTCCATTGCAGACACTGCAAGGCTCCAGGCGGACATCAACCAAATCTTTCAGTGGGCTGCAGAAAACAATATGAAGTTCAACGATGAGAAATTTCAATTACTCAGATATGGTAAACATGAGGAAATTAAATCTTCATCAGAGTACAAAACAAATTCTGGCCACAAAATAGAGTGAAACACCAACGTCAAAGACCTGGGAGTGATTATGTCGGAGGATCTCACCTTCAAGGACCATAACATTGTATCAATCGCATCTGCTAGAAAAATGACAGGATGGATAATGAGAACCTTCAAAACTAGGGAGGCCAAGCCCATGATGACACTCTTCAGGTCACTTGTTCTATCTAGGCTGGAATATTGCTGCACTCTAACAGCACCTTTCAAGGCAGGTGAAATTGCTGACCTAGAAAATGTACAGATAACTTTCACGGCGCGCATAACGGAGATAAAACACCTCAATTACTGGGAGCGCTTGAGGTTTCTAAACCTGTATTCCCTGGAACGCAGGAGGGAGAGACACATGATTATATACACCTGGAAAATCCTAGAGGGACTAGTACCGAACTTGCACACGAAAATCACTCACTACGAAAGCAAAAGACTTGGCAGACGATGCACCATCCCCCCAATGAAAAGCAGGGGTGTCACTAGCACGTTAAGAGACCATACAATAAGTGTCAGGGGCCCGAGACTGTTCAACTGCCTCCCAGCACACATAAAGGGGATTACCAACAGACCCCTGGCAGTCTTCAAGCTGGCACTGGACAAGCACCTAAAGTCAGTTCCTGATCAGCCGGGCTGTGGCTCGTACGTTGGTTTGCGTGCAGCCAGCAGCAACAGCCTGGTTGATCAGGCGCTGATCCACCAGGAGGCCTGGTCACAGACCGGGCCGCGGGGGTGTTGACCCCCGAAACTCTCTCCAGGTAAACTCCAGGCACTGCGTGCTACAGGATTTGTTTTGTGTGGTGCACACTTACCACATAGATGTGCTTTCTCATATCTAGGCCCAGATTTACTGCTCACAGGTTATCTGAGTGAGCTGAGCATAGATCTATGGCTTGGACCCTGGGTTCAAAGCCGTAGCCCTACAGGACGGACCCTGAAAGGGTTAAGACTACAAGGGATATCATCATATATGATTGTACGAAAAAAATTATTTTTGGTTAGCCTAGTAAGTTTTTAGGCGCTATTTTTTACACTGGATGAGATTATAGGTACTTTTTTTTTTTTTTTTGCATTAGATGGCATTTGGCATTCAGTTCAAGAATTCGAAAAAATAATTTGGGTTATAGTCTAAAAAGGTTGTAGGTGCAATTTTTTACATTACATGTCATTCAGTTCATGAACTAGAATTATGGAAGCAGTGACATTAGTAAACCACCACTGGAATACAACAAAGTTTCATTTAAACTCCATGACGAGGCCTCAATAAGGAATTTCACAGCAGACCTAGAGACTGTTGACTGGCCTACAGAACTCTCCATGGCCAATGGTATTGACGATTGGACAGACATTTTTCATAACAAATTACTTAGACAGGGGAATATATAGGCGCATCAGAAGGGGAGAGGTTAGCCTTACTGACCAATATGTTCAGCTTAACCCTTTGACTGTCACGGCCGTATATATAAGTCTTGCGAGGTACCGTGTTTGACGTATATATACTCATAAATTCTAGCGGCTTCAAATCAAGAAGGAGAAAGCTGGTAGGCCCACATGTGAGAGAATGGGTCTGTGTGGTCAGTGTGCACCACATAAAAAAAATCCTGCAGCACGCAGTGCATAATGAGAAAAAAAAAAACTCCGACCATTTTTTTTAATTAAAATGCCAACTTTGTGGTCTATTTTCGTAAAGTACTTATGGTTGTATTCTCATTTTCTTGGTCTCATTTGATAGAATGGAAAGCATATTATAGAAAAAGAAATGATTTTGATTGATTTTATTATAAAAACCTGGAAATGGAGCTCAAAACGGGGGAAATGTTTGATTTTTGCCGATGTTCAAAAATAAACAAATGACATCATTGTCCAATATATGTCCAACTAGCCATTCTTATATGCAGTCATGAATGGGTTGATGTTATTTATACAATTATTACAGTATTGGAGTAGTCTGCATAATAGTAAATCTTCTATTTTTTGTTTGAATAAAAATTCAAAATAGAAAGCAAGAGTAATATCAGAGGGGCCTGGAGACATGACTGATGAACAAAGAAAATGTTATTTTAGAGCCAGGAATGTCTGCATTGTTCATTCTGGAGATTATTTTGAAATTGTCATATTTTTTAATTTTCGTGAAATTGGCTAAATTGCAAATGTCTGACCAAGTTATTGGGTAGTTGAAATTGGTAAATGGTCAGTTTCTTGTACTCAGTCGATAGAAAAAATGGAGTTCTAAAGAAATAGCTATGAGTTTGGTAGACTGGAACAATGGAATTAGCCAAAAATAGGGCTCAAAGTGAGCAAAATCGCAAATTTGTAAATATTGCCGAGGTCGCTAACTTCGCGAGAGCGTAATTCCGTCAGTTTTCCATAAAATTTTCCTTTTTTGGTGTCATTACAATCGGGAAAAGATTCTCTAACATTTCATAAGAAAAAATAATTTTTTTTTTTTTTTTTTAAATTTTGTGACACCAGGAGACACTTCAGGATCGGGGGTTGCGACAGTCAAGGGGTTAAAAGAGAAGTAAAAAAGGGGATTAGAAAGGCTAAACGTGACTATGAAATTAAGTTGCTAATGAATCAAAGACCAATCCAAAGGGGTTCTTTCGAAGCGGCAGTATATACGACGTCGCATGCGGTCTGGTAGTGTGCCATATGCTCTTCCAAGAGGAAGGAGTACATCTCGGAGCACATCCCGTGGCCCTACACCACGTCCTGATAGTGAAGATGACGATATTGTTACGATGGGTATAAATGATGTGAGTGAGGCAGTAGGCGGTGGTGGTGATAGTGACGGTGCCATGAGTCATGTGACACCAGCAGCGGGCCATGCTAGTGCCCGCGCTGCTGACTCTGCACAACTACAACCCGCCTCGGCCGACCCCACACTCTCACAACCACAACCACAACCTGCACAACCACAACGACATTACAATATCCAGAACGCACCAGCTGACCGCATCTGGGATTGGCATCAAGATGACGAGTTTGTTCCCAATCCCCATGACTTTGATGGAGGACAAAGTGGAATACGGCCATCATGTACACTTGGGAACAATCCCACTGAACTGGAATGCTTTCAGTTGTTCTTCGATGAACCCCTGATGGAAGTGTATAGGATGAAGGTTAAGGAAAAAGTAGGACCTCTGAAAATTGGGAATGGACAGCTGACGGATAATGAACTGAAAATGTGTTCCATATTTAATGACTATTTTTTGTCAGTTTTTACACAGGAAGACATGAATGAGATTCCAGAAATTAACAATTATTCAGTTCCTGACGAACTCAAATTGACTAATATTACTGTCACGAGGGACATGGTTATCAAACAGATAGATAAACTGTAGCAAAATAAGTCCCCGGGGCCCGACGAGTTATTTTCCAGGGTACTTAAGGAATGCAAGATGGAACTTAGTCAGCCATTAACGAGTGTGCTCAATGCGTCCATCCTTACTGGTGTTATGCCAGAGTTGTGAAAGATGGCCAATGTGGTTCCTGTATTCAAATCAGGGGATAAGTCCACTCCTTCAAATTACCATCCAATAAGCCTGACATCTATAGTTGGCAAATTACTAGAATCAATTATAGCTGACATTATTAGAAGTCACCTTGAAGAGCATAACTTGATAAATGAATCTCAGCATGGGTTCATGAGAGGTCGTTCCTGCCTGACAAACTTATTGACGCTCTTCTATAGAACATTTGAGGCAGTAGACAGTGATAAAGAATATGATATTGTTTATTTGGATTTTAGTAAAGCCTTCGATAGAGTACCTCACAAGAGACTCTTAAGAAAAGTGGCAGCTCATGGTATAGGAGGTAAAGTTCTAGCATGGATAGAGGCATGGCTTACCAATAGAAAGCAGAGAGTTTCCATTAATGGGGTCAAATCAGAATGGGGCTTAGTTACTAGTGGCATTCCACAAGGATCAGTTTTAGGCCCTCTCTTGTTCATAATTTACATTAATGACCTTGATGAAGGGATTACGAGTGACATGAGCAAGTTTGCTGATGATACAAAGATAGGCCGTATAATTCACTCTGAGGAGGATAGCAATGAACTCCAGGAGGATTTGGACAAATTAATGTCTTGGTCTAAAAAATGGCAGATGAAGTTCAATGTGGATAAGTGTAAGTCCTTGGTAATGAAAATAACCCTCGAAGCTATAAACTAGGTGAAGTAGAGCTTCATCATACAGAGTGTGAAAAGGACTTGGGAGTCATGGTAAGCAGAAACCTAAAGCCAAGGCAGCAGTGCCTAAGTGTGCGCAACAAGGCAAACAGATTACTTGGATTTATCTCAAGAAGTATAAGTAACAGAAGCCCAAAAGTTATTTTACAGCTCTATACATCACTGGTGAGGCCTCATTTAGATTATGCTGCTCAGTTTTGGTCTCCTTACTACAGGATGGATATAGACTCACTGGAGAACATACAGAGAAGAATGACTAAAATGATTTACTGTGTAAGGAATCTCCCGCATAAAGATAGACTTAAAGCCTTAAATCTTCACTCTCTGGAGAGACAAATGAGAGGAGATGTCATTGAGGTGTATAAGTGGATGACGGGCATAAACAAAGTAGATATTAATAAGGTATTGAGGGTGTCGAACCAGGTAAGAACCAGAAATAATGGATTTACATTGGATAAATTTAGATTTAGAAAGGACATAGGTAAGTACTGGTTTTCTAACAGAGTTGTGGATGCGTGGAACAATCTTCCCAGTGGGGTGATAGAGGCTAGGACCTTGGGTAGCTTTAAGAAGAGATTGGACAAATATATGAGTGGGAGGGGCTGGGTTTGATTAGTGTCATTGGGTACGGGAGTTAATTCTTGGGTAGCTTTGGGTAGAGGTCGTTTTGATAAGGACCTGCCTTGTATGGGCCAGTAGGCCTTCTGCAGTGTTCCTCCATTCTTATGTTCTTATGTTCTTATACAACAAACATTGTCCTATAAACACAAAACAGATCATGAATAAACGGCTCGGTTGCCCATGGCTAACCAGCAGCATTCTGAAATCCATTGATAAGCAGCACCAATATGAAAACCAATATAGACAGGGTTTA
Source organism: Cherax quadricarinatus (assembly GCF_038502225.1). NCBI lineage: Eukaryota > Metazoa > Arthropoda > Malacostraca > Decapoda > Parastacidae > Cherax > Cherax quadricarinatus. The sequence goes on along the minus strand of NC_091294.1, from coordinate 26,518,529 downwards.
ATACACAAAGATATTCTTAAACACTATTCATCAGTTCTCATTAAAGTAATAAAGAAAGCCAAACAAATGTACTACTCCAGCAGATTCACTGACACAAGAGGAGATATAAAAAAGACCTGGAAAACACTCTCCCAGATTCTGGGGACCCACAAACTGAAAAAAAACAAGAATATTGTCCTAACTAAACCTAATGAAACACCACTGCATCTCACTCATACAGCTAACAAGATAAACAACTTCTCAACCATTTATTTATTTATTTATTTATTTATTTAATGTCTTTGCAAACAGTACATTGAGATTGTGTATATACAATAGTGGGTTGCAATGCAAAGAGAGCCTCTATTATGCCTAGGCATTATGGGCCAACTTAACATTATTGGCTTACAGTTTACTTAATACTAAGGAGTAGTATATCATAGTTGTACAGTAGGAAAGTAATTATTTCATAGTTGTATAGTAGAATATTAATTATAAATGAATCAAAATTTGTATAATACAAAGATATATTTATATTCTAAAATGCTTTTGTGAAAAACAATGATTCAATTATATTCCTGTCAACAATGGATAAAAGGTTCAATGTGATTGTTTCAGTTATGATGTGGGAGTACATAGGTGAGTAAATGTGTACTGAGTATTTAGCATTTAGTCTAGGGTGATTAAGTGGCTTTTGAGAAGTCTTAAATTGATTTTCAGACTGGGTTACTTTAATATCTTCTGGTAATGAATTCCATATTTTGGGGCCCGTAAAATCCCACGTACCAACGCCCATGCCGGGGACTACCAAGATGGGAATTTCCCAAATTCCTTCTATCTTGTACCAACGGAGCCCATGGAAGTCACCGAGATTATAAAGTCACTTAAAAATAACTCAGGGAATCTGTCTCAAGTCCCATCATTATTGTACAAGTGAGCAGCCCATGCCCTTTCGCATGCTATTTCATTACTTTTTAACAAGTCACTAGAAACTGGCACCTTCCCGAAACTATTCAAGACAGCAAGGGTTACACCAATACATAAAGGTGGTGACCCTACAGATGTAAACAACTATAGGCCAATATCAAACTTACCATTGCTATCCAAAATCTTCGAGAAACTCGTGCACAGGAGACTATATTCATTTATAACAGCACAAAACATACTCAACCCCTGCCAATTTGGATTCAGGAAAAATAAAAGCACTAATGATGCAATTGTAAAAATGCTAGATCTACTTTACACAGCATTGGAAAATAAGGAATATCCGCTAGGAATTTTTGTTGACCTTTTATTGAAGCTTTTGACACAGTAGACCACGTCATCCTACTCCACAAACTTGACCATTATGGTATAAGAGGCCATGCGCTTACATATTTCAAATCTTACCTTACTAATAGGTATCAGTATGTCACCATTAAAGACACAGCATCATCAACACGGCCACTTGATACTGGAGTTCCACAGGGAAGTGTCCTTGGTCCCCTGCTCTTCCTCATTTACATCATTGATCTTCCAAACGTATCCCAACACCTGAAACCCATTCTTTTTGCTGATGACACGACTTATGTCATTTCTCACCCTAATCTTGCCACCCTCAACACCATTGTTAACAAGGAGCTGCTCAAAATATCGACTTGGATGACAGCCAATAAACTTACACTTAACACTGACAAAACCTACTATATTATGTTTGGTAGCAGAGCAGGTGTTGTGCAACTTAACATTAAGATTGATGACACTCTAATTGCCAGACATATTGAGGGCAAATTCCTAGGCCTATACCTTGACAACAACCTAAATTTCAGCACCCATATCCAACACATAACAAAAAAATATCCAAAACGGTTGGGATCCTCTCCAAGATACGATACCACATGCTGCAAAATGCCCTTCTCACACTATGCCATTCACTCATTTATCCATACCTCACCTATGCTATTTGTGCTTGGGGATCAACTGCAGCAACACACCTAAAGCCAATAATAGCCCAACAAAAAGCCGCAGTAAGAATAATCACTAAATCCCATCCCTGGCAAAACACCCCCCACTCTTCATAGATCTAAACTTACTTCCTGTTCAGAACATCCACACTTACTACTGTGCAATCTACATCTACAGGACCTTAAATTCCAATATTAACCTTGACCTAAAATGCTTTCTTGATAGTTGTGACAGGACCCACAGGCATAACACCAGACACAAACATCTGTATGACATTCACCGTGTCCGACTAAACCTTTACAAAAATTCAACATCTTTGATGTCAAAGGCCCTAAAATCTGGAACACCCTACCTGAAAACTCGAGAACTGCAGACACATTCATCACTTTCAAAACTATCATTAGAAAACATCTTATCTCCCTGATACGCCCTCGTCAACTGACTACATGAAAACCACCTGGTGGTTCACACTTACACTCACTCACCCATTTGACTATAAACACAGAAATACAAATCTTAATCGTAAAATGATGAATCCTAACTAGTCATAAGTTTGCCTGTGATACTCCAATATAGAAACTATGTATTGTGCCAAAAGAAAAGCATTCACGTTGCTAAACTCACAAACTAGTACACCTACCATCCGACTTACGACCGAGTTCGGTTCCCAGAAACCGGTCGTAAGTCGAAATGGACGTAAGTCGAACTTTACTACTGAATATCAGCGTAACATTTTTGTAATGACTTTATTTTATTGTTTTATTATGGTATTTCATGTTTTACTTTACTTTTTATGCTGTTAGTACTGTATTTTATACTGTAAGGTTTAGGATAAACACTGTGTACAACACAAACACTTGTTTATTTCCCAGAAATTTGGCATAAAAACACAGTCGTAAGTCGAGTCGTCGTATTTCGAGCAGGTCATAAGTCGGATGGTAGATGTATTTAGTCACTTAGCTATAATACCAACTTACTCCATGATTTGTAATAATTTAGAGTTAAGAATTAATCTAAGTCTGCCCGAAATGCCTAGCCATGCTAGGTGTCCTAGTGGCCCCCTCTGTAATTAGTATTTTATTACATGTAAACCACACAATAACCAAAATCTGTAAACCCTGCATTGTAATCCTTTTTTTATTATTATTATCACACTGGCCGATTCCCACCAAGGCAGGGTGGCCCGAAAAAGAAAAACTTTCACCATCATTCACTCCATCACTGTCTTGCCAGAAGGGTGCTTTACACTAGTTTTTAAACTGCAACATTAACACCCCTCCTTCAGAGTGCAGGCACTGTACTTCCCATCTCCAGGACTCAAGTCCGGCCTGCCGGTTTCCCTGAATCCCTTCATAAATGTTACTTTGCTCACACTCCAACAGCACGTCAAGTATTAAAAACCATTTGTCTCCATTCACTCCTATCAAACACGCTCACGCATGCCTGCTGGAAGTCCAAGCCCCTCGCACACAAAACCTCCTTTACCCCCTCCCTCCAACCCTTCCTAGGCCGACCCCTACCCCGCCTTCCTTCCACTACAGACTGATACACTCTTGAAGTCATTCTGTTTCGCTCCATTCTCTCTACATGTCCGAACCACCTCAACAACCCTTCCTCAGCCCTCTGGACAACAGTTTTGGTAATCCCGCACCTCCTCCTAACTTCCAAACTACGAATTCTCTGCATTATATTCACACCACACATTGCCCTCAGACATGACATCTCCACTGCCTCCAGCCTTCTCCTCGCTGCAACATTCATCACCCATGCTTCACACCCATATAAGAGCGTTGGTAAAACTATACTCTCATACATTCCCCTCTTTGCCTCCAAGGACAAAGTTCTTTGTCTCCACAGACTCCTAAGTGCACCACTCACTCTTTTTCCCTCATCAATTCTATGATTCACCTCATCTTTCATAGACCCATCCGCTGACACGTCCACTCCCAAATATCTGAATACGTTCACCTCCTCCATACTCTCTCCCTCCAATCTGATATTCAATCTTTCATCACCTAATCTTTTTGTTATCCTCATAACCTTACTCTTTCCTGTATTCACCTTTAATTTTCTTCTTTTGCACACCCTACCAAATTCATCCACCAATCTCTGCAGCTTCTCTTCAGAATCTCCCAAGAGCACAGTGTCATCAGCAAAGAGCAGCTGTGACAACTCCCACTTTGTGTGTGATTCTTTATCTCTTAACTCCACGCCTCTTGCCAAGACCCTCGCATTTACTTCTCTTACAACCCCATCTATAAATATATTAAACAACCACGGTGACATCACACATCCTTGTCTAAGGCCTACTTTTACTGGGAAAAAATTTCCCTCTTTCCTACATACTCTAACTTGAGCCTCACTATCCTCGTAAAAACTCTTCACTGCTTTCAGTAACCTACCTCCTACACCATACACTTGCAACATCTGCCACATTACCCCCCTATCCACCCTGTCATACGCCTTTTCCAAATCCATAAATGCCACAAAGACCTCTTTAGCCTTATCTAAATACTGTTCACTTATATGTTTCACTGTAAACACCTGGTCCACACACCCCCTACCTTTCCTAAAGCCTCCTTGTTCATCTGCTATCCTATTCTCCGTCTTACTCTTAATTCTTTCAATTATAACTCTACCATACACTTTACCAGGTACACTCAACAGACTTATCCCCCTATAATTTTTGCACTCTCTTTTATCCCCTTTGCCTTTATACAAAGGAACTATGCATGCTCTCTGCCAATCACTAGGTACCTTACCCTCTTCCATACATTTATTAAATAATTGCACCAACCACTCCAAAACTATATCCCCACCTGCTTTTAACATTTCTATCTTTATCCCATCAATCCCGGCTGCCTTACCCCCTTTCATTTTACCTACTGCCTTACGAACTTCCCCCACACTCGCAACTGGCTCTTCCTCACTCCTACAAGATGTTATTCCTCCTTGCCCTATACACGAAATCACAGCTTCCCTATCTTCATCAACATTTAACAATTCCTCAAAATATTCCCTCCATCTTCCCAATACCTCTAACTCTCCATTTAATAACTCTCCTCTCCTATTTTTAACTGACAAATCCATTTGTTCTCTAGGCTTTCTTAACTTGTTAATCTCACTCCAAAACTTTTTCTTATTTTCAACAAAATTTGTTGATAACATCTCACCCACTCTCTCATTTGCTCTTTTTACATTGCTTCACCACTCTCTTAACCTCTCTCTTTTTCTCCATATACTCTTCCCTCCTTGCATCACTTCTACTTTGTAAAAACTTCTCATATGCTAACTTTTTCTCCCTTACTACTCTCTTTACATCATCATTCCACCAATCGCTCCTCTTCCCTCCTGCACCCACTTTCCTGTAACCACAAACTTCTGCTGAACACTCTAACACTACATTTTTAAACCTACCCCATACCTCTTCGACCCCATTGCCTATGCTCTCATTAGCCCATCTATCCTCCAATAGCTGTTTATATCTTACCCTAACTGCCTCCTCTTTTAGTTTATAAACCTTCACCTCTCTCTTCCCTGATGCTTCTATTCTCCTTGTATCCCATCTACCTTTTACTCTCAGTGTAGCTACAACTAGAAAGTTATCTGATATATCTGTGGCCCCTCTATAAACATGTACATCCTGAAGTCTACTCAACAGTCTTTTATCTACCAATACATAATCCAACAAACTACTGTCATTTCGCCCTACATCATATCGTGTATACTTATTTATCCTCTTTTTCTTAAAATATGTATTACCTATAACTAAACCCCTTTCTATACAAAGTTCAATCAAAGGGCTCCCATTATCATTTACACCTGGCACCCCAAACTTACCTACCACACCCTCTCTAAAAGTTTCTCCTACTTTAGCATTCAGGTCCCCTACCACAATTACTCTCTCACTTGGTTCAAAGGCTCCTATACATTCACTTAACATCTCCCAAAATCTCTCTCTCTCCTCTGCATTCCTCTCTTCTCCAGGTGCATACACGCTTATTATGACCCACTTCTCGCATCCAACCTTTACTTTAATCCACATAATTCTTGAATTTACACATTCATATTCTCTTTTCTCCTTCCATAACTGATCATTTAACATTACTGCTACCCCTTCCTTTGCTGTAACTCTCTCAGATACTCCAGATTTAATCCCATTTATTTCCCCCCACTGAAACTCTCCTACCCCCTTCAGCTTTGTTTCGCTTAGAGCCAGGACATCCAACTTCTTTTCATTCATAACATCAGAAATCATCTGTTTCTTGTCATCCGCACTACATCCACGCACATTTAAGCATCCCAGTTTTATAAAGTTTTTCTTCTTCTCTTTTTTAGTAAATGTATACAGGAGAAGGGGTTACTAGCCCATTGCTCCCGGCATTTTAGTCGCCTCATACGACACGCATGGCTTACGGAGGAAAGATTCTTTTCCACTTCCCCATGGACAATAGAAGAAATAAAAAAGAACAAGAGCTATTTAGAAAAAGGAGAAAAACCTAGATGTATGTATATATATATATGCATGTGCGTGTCTGTGAAGTGTGACCAAAGTGTAAGTAGGAGTAGCAAGATATCCCTGTTATCTAGCGTGTTTATGAGACAGAAAAAGAAACCAGCAATCCTACCATCATGCAAAACAGTTACAGGTTTTTGTTTCACAGTCATCTGGCAGGACGGTAGTACTTCCCTGGGTGGTTGCTGTCTACCAACCTACTACCTACCTAGAGAATAAACTTGATTGATTGATATGTAGCAATAATTTTGTAATCTAAAAATAATAATAAATATGAAAAAATAACACAACTAATTCAGAGTAAATGGTAGTCACCGAATTTGAGAATCAAGAGTGGGTATGTGTTTACAGTGGTATTACTTAATGATAACAAAAACAAATAAGCAAGCAAACTATCTCTTAAAAATTTGAAAGAATTCAAAAGAGTTTTGGACATAAATAATTGTTACTAGGATCACATGAGGGAAAGGTGTTTTTTTTTCAGTTTTGAATTTTTTTTAGTACAGTAGTTTTGTAAATGTTAATGGGGGCCCTTTGATTGAACTTTGTATAGAAAGGGGTTTCGTTATAGGTAATACATACATATTTTAGGAAAAAAGAGGATAAATAAGTTTACAAGATACGATTTAGGATGTAATGACAATAGTTTGTTGGACTACATATTGGTAGATAAGACTGTTGGGTAGACTTCCAGATGTACATGTTTGTAGAGGGGCCATAGATATATCAGATCACTTTTTAGTTGTAGCTACAGTGAGAGTAAAAGGTAGATGGGATATAAGGAAAATGGAAGCAGCAAGTAAGAGAGAGGTGAAGGTTTATAAGCTAAAGGAGGAGGCAGATAGGGTAAGATATAAACAACTATTGGAGGATAGATGGGCTAGTGAGAGTATAGTCATTGGGGTTGAAATTGTATGGGGTAGGTTTAAGAATGCAGTATTAGTGTTCAGCAGAAGTTTGTGGCTACAGGAAAGTGGGTGCAGGAAGGACGAAAAGCGATTGGTGGAATGATGTAAAGAAAATAGTAAGAGAGAAAAAGTTAGTATTTTTTTTTATTAACACATCGGCTGATTCCCACCAAGGCAGGGTGGCCCATAAAAGAAAAACTTTCATCATCATTCACTCCATCACTGTCTTGCCAGAAGGGTGTTTTACACTACAGTTTATAAAACTGCAACATTAACACCCCTCCTTCAGTTAGCATATGAGAGGCTTTTACAAAGTAGAAGTGTTGTTAGGAGGGAAGAGTATGTGGAGAGAAAAAGAGAGGTAAAGAGAGTGGTGAAGCAGTGTAAAAAGAGAGCAAATGAGAGAATGGGTGAGATGTTATCAGCAGATTTTGTTAAAAATAAGAAAGTTTTGGAGTGTGATTAATAAGTTGAGGAAACCTAGGGAACAAATGGATTTGATAGTTAAAAATAGGAGGGGAGGGTTATTAAATGGAGAGTTAGTGGTTTCAGGAAGATGGAGGGAATATTTTGAGGAATTGTTAAATGTTGATGAAACTGTGATTTCGTGTATAGAGCAAGGAGGAATAACATCTTGCAGGAGCGAGGAAGAGCTTGTTGTGAGTATGGGGAAAGTTCATGAGGCACTGGGTAAAATGTGGGGGGGGGGGGGTAACAGCTGGGATTGATGGGATAAAGATAGAAATGTTAAAAGCAGGTGGGGATATAGTTTTGGAGTGGTTGGTACTTTTATTTAATGAATATATGGAAGAGGGTAAGGTACCTAGGGATTGACAGAGAGCAAGCATAGTTCCTCTGTATAAAGGCAAAGGGGACAAAAGAGAGTGCAAAAATTATAGGGGGATAAATTTGTTGAGTATACCTGGTAAAGTGTATGGTAGGGTTATTATTGAAAGAATTAAGAGTAAGATGGAGAGTAGGATAGCAGATGAACAAGGAGGCTTTAGTAAGGGTAGAGGGTGTGTAGACCAAGTGTTTACAGTGAAACATATATGTGTGAACATATAGGTAGTAGATTGGTTGACAGCAACTGCCCAGGGAGGTACTACCGTCCTGCCAAGTGAGTGTAAAACGAAAGCCTGTAATTGTTTTACATGATGGTAGGATTGCTGGTGTCTTTTGTCTCTCATAAATATGCAAGATTACAGGTATGTCTTGCTACTCCTACTTACACTTAGGTCACACAACACATACATGTACAAGCATATATATACACACCCCTTTGGGTTTTCTTCTATTTTCTTTCTAGTTCTTGTTCTTGTTTATTTCCTCTTACCTCCATGGGGAAGTGGAACAGAATTCTTCCTCTGTAAGCCATGCGTGTTGTAAGAGGCGACTAAAATGCTGGGAGCAAGGGGCTAGTAGCCTCTTCTCCTGTATATAGGTTGGTAGACAACAACTGCCCAGGTAGATACTATTGTCCTGCCAAGTGAGTGTAAAACAGAAGCCTGTGGTTGCTTTACACGATGGTGGGATTGCTTGTTTCTTTTTTCTGTCTCAAAAACATGCAAAATTTCTTGTACGTCTTGTTACTTCTACTTACACTTAGGTCATGCTTCACACTACACATTCATGTACAAGCATATATATGCACACACCACTGGGTTTTCTTCTATTTTCTTACTAGTTCTTGTTCTTATTTATTTCCTCTTAACTCCATAAGTAAGTGGAACAGAATTCTTCCTCTGTAAGTCATGCATGTCATAAGAGTTAACTAACATGCCAGGAGCAAGGGCCTAGTTACTCCTCCTCTATACATTACTAAAGTTAAAAAGAGAAAATTTTGTTTTTCTTTTTGGGCCACCCTTCCTCGGTGGGATATGGCCAGTTTGTTGAAAGAAAGAAAGTATGGCAGGGTGGATAGGAGAAGCAGGCAATATGGCAGATGTATGGAATAGGAGGTAGGTTATTGAAAGCACTGAAGAGTTTTTACGAGGATAGTGAGGCTCAGGTTAGAGTATGTAGGAGAGATGGAGATTATTTTCCAGTATAAGTAGGCTTTAGACAAGGATGTGTGATGTCACCATGGTTGTTCAATATATTTATAGATGGGGTTGTAAGAGAAGTGAATGCTCAGGTGTTGGCAAGAGGTGTGAGTTAAAGGATAAAGAATCTAACACAAAGTGGGAGTTGTCACAGTTGCTCTTTGCTGATGACACTGCTTTTGGGAGATTCTGAAGAGAAGTTGCAGAGGTTGGTGGTTTAGTTTGGTAGGGTAGGTAAAAGAAGAAAATTAAAAGTGAATATAGGAAAGAGTAAGGTGATGAGGATAACAAATATATTAGGTAAAGAAAGATTGGATATCAGATTGGAAGTAGAGAGTATGGAAGTGAATGTATTCAGATATTTAGGAGTGGATGTGTCAGCAGATGGGTCTTGAAAGATGAGGTGAATCATAGAATTGACGAGGGGAAAAAGGTGAGTGGCGCACTGAAGAGTCTGTGAAAACAAAGAACTTTGTCCATGGAAGCAGAGAGAGGAATGTATGAGAGTATAGTTATACCAACACTCTTATGTGGGTGTGAAGCATTGGTGGTGAATGTTGCAGCGAGGAGAAGGCTGGAGGCAGTGGAGATGTTGTGTTTGAAGGGAATGTGTGGTGTGAATATAATGCAGAGAATTTGTAGTTTGGAAATTAGGAGGAAGTGCAGGATTACCAAAACTATAACCAGAGGGCTGAGGAGGGGTTGTTGAGATGGTTCGGACAATTAAAGAGGCTGGAACATAATAGAATGACTTCGAGAGTGTACAAATCTGTAGTGGAGGGAAGGCGGGGTACGGGTCGTCCTAGAGAAAGTTGGAGGGAGGGGGTAAAGGAGGTTTTGTGTGCGAGGGGCTTGGACTTCCAGCAAACATGTGAGCATGTTAGATAGAAGCAAATGGAGACAGTGGTTTTTAGGACTTGATGCGCTTTTGGAGTGTGAGCAAGGTAACAGTTATGAAGGGATTCAGGGAAACCGGCTGGCCGGACTGGAGTCCTGGAGATGGGATGTACAGTGCCTGCACTCTGAAGGAGCAGTGTTAATGTTGCAGTTTTATAACTGTAGTGTAAGTGTGCCTCTGGCAAGAGAGTGATGGAGTGAATGATGAAAGTATTTCTTTTTAGGGCAACCCCACCTTGGTGGAAAGCGGCCAGTGTGTTAATAAAACAAAAATTTAAGCAGCTGGCAGATAGGCTCTGGAGTTATCAGGTAGGGAGTTCCAGATTTTGGGACCTTTTATGCACATTGAGTGTTTACAAAGGTTAAGCTGGACATGGGGAATATCATAGATACTTTCGTGTCTAGTATTGTGTCTGAGATCTGCAGCAGCTATCAAGAAAGTGTTTCAGGTCAGGATTGATATTAGAGTTTATGGTCCAGTACAGTGGCAGCTCATGTATAGACACTGTGGAACAGCAGAACACCCTGTTTTCACTTTATATTATTGATAACATTCAACATAATGAGTTTTTTCTTTAATTCTTTCTTCATACTTGTGCATTATATAATCCCCTAGTACATGAAAAAATTACAAAAATCCTTGTATGGAACTGTGCACTTCACAGTTTCAGTGACTTGGTGTTCGGCTGTTGTGAGCATGCGCACATGTCCAAGATAAGATGCTGCACACTAGGTAGAGAGAGCACTGTCGCTGATGCAGTGCCGACCCTGTTGTGCAAGTGTAAGATAGTGTTTCTTTTTGACTCAGTGATGTGTGTTGTGCTTAAAAACCATGTACTATATTCTTGAATGTGATAAAGTGTAGAATTAGATGATTATCATGCTTCCAGCTATTTTACAGTGCACCCCCGGATTCTGTAGTCATTAGATTTCGTAATACAGTGGACCCCCGGTTAACAATATTTTTTCACTCCAGAAGTATGTTCAGGTGCCAGTACTGACCGAATTTGTTCCCATAAGGAATATTGTGAAGTAGATTAGTCCATTTCAGACCCCCAAACATACACGTACAAACGCACTTACATAAATACACTTACATAATTGGTCGCATTCGGAGGTGGTCGTTATGCGGGGGTCCACTGTATTTGGAAATAGTTACGTTTTTTCATCAAAATATTGGCTCAGTGATCGCCATTTAGCTCGGTAATAGTCATTCGTCCCAAACTCGTCAGAGCGGCCCGACACACCACTTACAGTCAATGTGTCATTATTTATCAACCAGTGAGCACGATTCCACACATTCATATGATACATTTCGTAGTACAGTGGACCCTTGGTTATCGGCCATAATCCGTTCCAGAGGGTCGGCCAAAAACCGAAATAATATTTCCCATAAGAATTAATGTAAATACAATTAATACGTTTCAGACAAAAATATTCATAAAAAAAATAATTTTTTTAACAATTATATAAATATTAGAGACCTTCATTGAAAGCTAATGCTGGCTTCTGGAAGATAGGGAGGAGGAAAGTGGGAGGAGTTAGAGTTTGGAAGGGGAATTCCCCTCCATAAAGACTTTAGGTAGCAAAGCCTTCTGTGGGGTTACTTCCCTTCTTTGTCTTTTAATGCCACAAGGACCAGCTTGAGAGTCACTGGACCCTGTCTCACAAAATAACTGTCCAGAGTGTTTTGTTTCTGGTATCTCTCTAAGATTTCCCTGAAGTGGGACAGGGTTTTGTCACTAAACATGTTGCAGATATGGCTTGTTTCAGCTTTGTCAGGGTGGTACTTCTCAACAAAACTTTACACATCATTCCACTTTGCACAAATGTCCTTAATCAATGAAGAAGGCACCTCCTTCACTCCCTCTTCTTCCTCCTCTGAAGCAAGTTCCTCAGCTGCAGTCTGTTGCTGTTTGAGTTGAAGCTCTTCAGTGGTTAGCTCTTCCCTCTGGTCCTCCTCCAACTCTTCCACATCCTCGCCATTCACCTCCAACCCCAGGGACTTCCCTAGTTCCACAATAGAGTCCACAGGGTCAGGGTCAGGGCCAGCCTCAAACCTTTGAAAATCCCTCTCTTGGACACAATTTGGCCACAGTTTTCTCCAAGCAGAGTTCAAAGTCCTGGAAGTCACTCCCTCCCAAGCCTTACGTATAAGGCTTATGCAGTGGAGGGTAGTGAAGTGATTCCTCCAGAACTCTCTTAGGGTCAACTGAGTGTCCGAGGTCACTTCTAAGCACTTTCGAAACACTGCTTTTGTGTAGAGTTTTTTGAAGTTAGAAATGACCTGCTGGTCCATGGACTGGAGGAGAGGAGAGGAGTGGTGTTAGGAGGCAAGAACTTCACTTTTATAAAACTGAAGTCCCTAAACACTTGATCTTGTAAGTCTGGAGGATGTGCAGGAGCATTGTCCAGTAACAGGAGGCACTTGAGTGGCAATTTCTTTTCCAGGAGGCATTGTTTCACACTTGGGCCAAACACATCATTAACCCACTCTTTGAAAATTTGCCTTGTGACCCATGCCTTATGATTAGCCTTCCACATCACACACAATCTATTCTTCATGACATTGTTTTTCTTGAACACTCTGGGATTTTCTGAGTGATACACGAGTAAAGGCTTCACTTTGAAATCCCCACTAGCATTACCACACAAAAAAAGAGTAAGCCTGTCTTTCATAGGCTTGTCTCCTGGCAGTGCCTTTTCCTCCTGGGTAATGTAGGTTCTATTTGGCATTTTCTTCCAAATCAGGCCTGTTTCATCACAATTGAACACTTGTTGGGGTTCGAATCCTTCAGCCTTCACATAGTCCTGGAATTCATGAATATACTTTTCAGCTGCACATTTGTCGGAACTTGCAGCCTCACCATGCCTTGCAACGCTGTGTATGCCACTACGCTTCTTAACCCTTTGACTGTCGCAACCCCCAATCCTGAGGTGTCTCCTGGTGTCGCAAAATTTAAAAAAAAAAAAAATTATTTTTTCTTATGAAATGATAGAGAATCTTTTCCCGATTGTAATGACACCAAAAAAACGAAATTTGATGGAAAACTGACGGAATTATGCTCTCGCAAAGTTAGCGACCTCGGCGCTGTTTACAAATCGGCGATTTCGCTCACTTTGAGCCCTATTTTCGGCTAATTCCATTGTTCCAGTCGCCCAAACTCATAGCTATTTCTTTAGAACTCCATTTTTTCTATCGATTGAGTACAAGAAACTGCCCATTTACCGATTTCAACTACCTAATAATGTGGTCAGAAATTTGCAATTTGGCCAATTTCATGAAAACTAAAAAATATGACAATTTCAAAATAAGGTCCAGAATGAACAATGCAGACATTCCTGGCTCTAAAATATCATTTTCTTTGTTCATCAGTCATGTCTCCAGGCCCCTCTGATATTACTCTTGCTTTCTATTTTGAATTTTTATTCAAACAAAAAATAGAAGACTTACTATTATGCAGACTACTGCAGTACTGTAATAATTGTATAAATAACATCAACCCATTCATGACTGCATATTAGAATGGCTAGTTGGACATTTATTGGACAATGACATCATTTGTTTACTTTTGAACATTGGCAAAAATCAAACATTTCCCCTGCTTTGAGCTCCATTAGGCTCTTTTTATAGTAAAATCAATCAAAATCACCTCTATTTCTATAATATGTTATCCATTCTATCAAATGAGACCAAGAAAACGAGAATACAACCATAAATACTATACGAAAATAGACCACAAAGTTGGCAGTTTAATTAAAAAAAACGGTTGGAGTTTTTTTTTTCTCATTATGCACTGCGTGCTGCAGGATTTTTTTTATATGGTGCACACTGACCACACAGACCCATTCTCTCACATGTGGGCCTACCAGCTTTCTCCTGCTTGATTTGAAGCCGCTAGAATTTATGAGTTTACCTGGAGTTTACCTGGAGAGAGTTCCGGGGGTCAACGCCCCCGCGGCCCGGTCTGAGACCAGGCCTCCTGGTGGATCAGAGCCTGATCAACCAGGCTGTTGCTGCTGGCTGCACGCAAACCAACATACGAGCCACAGCCCGGCTGATCCGGAACTGACTTTAGGTGCTTGTCCAGTGCCAGCTTGAAGACTGCCAGGGGTCTGTTGGTAATCCCCCTTATGTGTGCTGGGAGGCAGTTGAACAGTCTCGGGCCCCTGACACTTATTGTATGGTCTCTTAACGTGCTAGTGATACCCCTGCTTTTCATTGGGGGGATGGTGCATCGTCTGCCAAGTCTTTTGCTTTCGTAGTGAGTGATTTTCGTGTGCAAGTTCGGTACTAGTCCCTCTAGGATTTTCCAGGTGTATATAATCATGTATCTCTCCCTCCTGCGTTCCAGGGAATACAGGTTTAAGAACCTCAAGCGCTCCCAATAATTGAGGTGTTTTATCTCCGTTATGCGCGCCGTGAAAGTTCTCTGTACATTTTCTAGGTCGGCAATTTCACCTGCCTTGAAAGGTGCTGTTAGTGTGCAGCAATATTCCAGCCTAGATAGAACAAGTGACCTGAAGAGTGTCATCATGGGCTTATCCTCCCTAGTTTTGAAGGTTCTCATTATCCATCCTGTCATTTTTCTAGCAGATGCGATTGATACAATGTTATGGTCCTTGAAGGTGAGATCCTCCGACATGATCACTCCCAGGTCTTTGACGTTGGTGTTTCGCTCTATTTTGTGGCCAGAATTTGTTTTGTACTCTGATGAAGATTTAATTTCCTCATGTTTACCATATCTGAGTAATTGAAATTTCTCATCGTTGAACTTCATATTGTTTTCTGCAGCCCACTGAAAGATTTGGTTGATGTCTGCCTGGAGCTTTGCAGTGTCTGCAATGGAAGACACTGTCATGCAGATTCGGGTGTCATCTGCAAAGGAAGACACGGTGCTGTGGCTGACATCCTTGTCTATGTCGGATATAAGGATGAGGAACAAGATGGGAGCGAGTACTGTGCCTTGTGGAACAGAGCTTTTCACCGTAGCTGCCTCGGACTTTACTCTGTTGACGACTACTCTCTGTGTTCTGTTAGTGAGGAAATTATAGATCCATCGACCGACTTTTCCTGTTATTCCTTTAGCACGCATTTTGTGCGCTATTACGCCATGGTCACACTTGTCGAAGGTTTTTGCAAAGTCTGTATATATTACATCTGCATTCTTTTTGTCTTCTAGTGCATTTAGGACCTTGTCGTAGTGGTCCAATAGTTGAGACAGACAGGAGCGACCTGTTCTAAACCCATGTTGCCCTGGGTTGTGTAACTGATGGGTTTCTAGATGTGTGGTGATCTTGCTTCTTAGGACCCTTTCAAAGATTTTTATGATATGGGATGTTAGTGCTATTGGTCTGTAGTTCTTTGCTGTTGCTTTACTGCCCCCTTTGTGGAGTGGGGCTATGTCTGTTGTTTTTAGTAACTGTGGGACGACCCCCGTGTCCATGCTCCCTCTCCATAGGATGGAAAAGGCTCGTGATAGGGGCTTCTTGCAGTTCTTGATGAACACAGAGTTCCATGAGTCTGGCCCTGGGGCAGAGTGCATAGGCATGTCATTTATCGCCTGTTCGAAGTCATTTGGCGTCAGGATAACATCGGATAGGCTTGTGTTAATCAAATTTTGTGGCTCTCTCATAAAAAATTCATTTTGATCTTCGACTCTCAGTCTGGTTAGCGGCTTGCTAAAAACTGAGTCATATTGGGACTTGAGTAGCTCACTCATTTCCTTGCTGTCATCTGTGTAGGACCCATCTTGTTTAAGTAGGGGCCCAATACTGGACGTTGTTCTCGATTTTGATTTGGCATAGGAGAAGAAATACTTTGGGTTTCTTTCGATTTCATTTATGGCTTTTAGTTCTTCCCGCGATTCCTGACTCCTAAAGGATTCTTTTAGCTTAAGTTCGATGCTTGCTATTTCTCTGACCAGTGTCTCCCTACGCATTTCAGATATATTGACCTCTTTTAGCCGCTCTGTTATTCTTTTCCGTCCCCTGTAAAGGGAGCGCCTGTCTCTTTCTGTTTTACATCTACTCCTCCTTTTTCTTAGAGGAATAAGCCTTGTGCATACATCGAGTGCCACCGAGTTAATCTGTTCTAGGCATAAGTTGGGGTCTGTGTTGCTTAGTATATCTTCCCAGCTTATATCGGTTAGGACTTGGTTTACTTGGTCCCACTTTATGTTTTTGTTATTGAAGTTGAATTTGGTGAATGCTCCCTCGTGACTAATCTCATTATGTCGGTCTGGGGCTCCGCGCATACATGACTGAACCTCAATTATGTTGTGATCTGAGTATATTGTTTTTGATATGGTGATATTTCTTATCAGATCATCATTGTTAGTGAAGATGAGGTCTAGTGTAATCTCCAGTCTAGTAGGCTCTATTATTTGCTGGTTTAAATTGAATTTTGTGCAGAGATTTAAAAGCTCGCGTGAGTGTGAGTTTTCATCAGAGCTGCCTCCTGGTGTTATTACTGCAACAATATTATTTGCTATATTCCTCCATTTTAGGTGCCTTAAGTTGAAATCCCCCAGGAGCAAGATGTTGGGTGCAGGAGCTGGAAGGTTTTCCAGACAGTGGTCAATTTTTAACAGCTGTTCCTGGAATTGCTGGGATGTTGCATCCGGAGGCTTGTAGACTATCACAATGACTAGGTTTTGGTTCTCGACCTTTACTGCTAAAACTTCCACTACATCATTTGAGGCATTTAGCAGTTCTGTGCAAACAAGTGACTCTGCAATGTACAGGCCAACCCCCCCCTTTTGCCTGTTCACTCTGTCACATCTGTATAGGTTGTAACCTGGGATCCATATTTCGTTGTCCAAGTGATCCTTTATGTGGGTCTCAGTGAAAGCCGCGAACATTGCCTTTGCCTCTGCAAGCAGTCCACGGATGAAAGGTATTTTGTTGTTTGTTGCTGGCTTTAGACCCTGTATATTTGCAAAGAAGAATGTTATCGGACTGGTGGTATTGTTGGTACTGGGGGGGATTTTTTTTCCGGCATTAGTATCTGTATCTGTTGGTTTGGAGTGGAGGCCATCGACTGTGGTTCCACTCCAGGAATGACTGGATTTGGTGTACGATTTCTGCCATTTCCTGCCAGTTTTTTTTCCTTCCTGGCACTAAAAAACCTCTCCCTCTTGAGTGGCTGTGGCTACCCAGGTTTTCCCATGGCCTGGATGTTTTGTATCTTTTTGTCCCCTTTAGATGGTATGCCTGGCAATTTAAGTTATAGCACAGTCTTTCCTGTACTGAAGAGGTACACAGTTCAGGGTGAAAAAGCTTACAGGAAGGGAGTTTGCATTTTCCTGTTGTCATATGGGCATGGCATTTCCTAGGGTGGTCATAGTTGCACGTCCCATCTGTTTTTCCAGATTTCCCATGCCAGCAGATACCGAGTGCATAGTATGTGCACAGGCTTGGTTTCCGTTTGCCTTGGGTTTCTGTGACTGTATTCCCTGTTGGTGCATGTTTCCCTGTCTTACTTCTATCCTCCCTAGCACCAACAATGGAGCTCCCACCAGTTGTTTTTGGTAATATATCCTCACTATTGCTAGTGGAGTCCTCTTGTTTGCTATTTCCTGCGGTATTTCTAGTTTGCAATATTGGTTTTATCTTATCTTTGACTACACTTGTTTCCCTACTATGGCTCCTGTCCCCTATGAGGTCATTTATATGTATTCCTTCCTGCGTATAATTCCCGACTACCTGGACAAAATCTCCAGCTTCACCATTACTGTCTCCCAGGACAGCATCTCCAGCTTCCCCATTACTGTCTCCCAGGACAGCATCTCCAGCTTCACCATTACTGTCTCCCAGGACAGCACCTCCAGCTTCACCATTACTGTCTCCCAGGACAGCACCTCCAGCTTCCCCATTACTGTCTCCCAGGACAGCACTATCAGCCCCCCATTTACTGACTACCAGGACATCATCTCCAGCCTTACAGTTTCTGACTACATGGCCAGTATCAAGGGCAGTACCATTCAGCCCGGACTTTTTATGTTCCCATCTGTTGTAGAAAGCTTCCAGGTTTTCTATGAAAGCAGCTTTGATGTTGACCTCTTTTAATACCCTTGTGATTTTAGTCCACAGATTTATCTCATTTGGGCATACCCAAAAACACTTCCCTGTTTTAATACTGCTTGTAGCTAGTTCTTGGATATCTGCACAAGGGGCGTGACACCAATTTCCACAGAAATGACAATTTATGCATGTGGAAGCCCGTTTGTTTGACTGACCACAGACTACACACAGCTTCATAATGATTTGAATGGTTGATTTACTGCAATTCTACTAGCAACCTCTTGAATATTCTATTAATAACCTGCTAGGTGGTGCACGACGAAACCGTTTGAAACCAGTCCAGGGTTCGGACCAGTCAAGGGTTCGGACCAGTCAAGGGTTCGGACCAGTCTATCTGATCTGATCAGTGGGTCACTTATTTAAACCATACTGGTCGGTGATTTGAGCTAACACATGAAGGATCTACTGGAAATTATCTACCCGAGTAATATGTGATTTGATTGATACAAAAGTATAACTTGCGTGTTGAAGAGCCGGTGACTGCTGGCACTCCTACAATGACGAACGGTCGAGCCTCCACCCTTGTTTATCAATCGCTGTATCTAGCTTCTCTATTTTTTTTTTCCGTCTCCACCACAATAAATGCTATATTATCACTATAGTTGACTGGTGCAAATTTTGGAGGAAGGGCGCTTTTTCTGTAGTAATAATTGCTTCTCGTTGTGTATATTGTGACCGCTGGTAACTACAGGTTATATGAAATTCACAGTAACGTCTGGTATTTCAAGAAAAAGAAACTAATGAAAGTCACTCCACTCCACTAAGTACCATTATAATACTGGTTAGTTGCTACTACAACACTGTATCTGCTATTCACTGGTATCACTAGATTATATGCGAGTACACTAGCAGGCCAGGAAGATTATTAAAAACAGCTGACCTGTGGTAAGTTTCTGGCGACTTCTGGCACCTGCCTCTATAGGCTTATCACTTCATTTACAAATTCACCTTGTTTCAAATGACACTTTAGCCTTTATCATCAATATACTAGGGAGCCACTGTAGTATACACTATACACTATGTATACTCAATGCTTTCAGGGAGACTTTCTTTCCTCTGACACAAAGTTCAATTATTATTATTTTTTTCAAACGGGACACAGGCCTATGATTCCCCTCTGGCAGTAAACTCTGCTAGGTAGTGCACACTAATTCTCCTTTTTTGACTCAGTATATAATGTTTTCCGCCCAAGATTGGTTCCAGGCGCTAGAGGGATATATCGTATAGGATTGATGACACAAATTAAAGTTCTAGCACGTAAGAGCGACCGTGAAAACACCAGAAAACCGGGAGCACAACGAGGCACGCTGACACTGGCACGCTGACATATATATATATACATCAAACACGGTACCTCGTAAGACGTATATATACGGCCGCGACAGTCAAAGGATTAAATCTATCAAACCATCCTTTGCTGGCTCTAAATTCACAGACTGCAGTGCTTGTTTGAGGCATTTTCTTTACAAGATCCTCATGCACCTGCCTTGCCTTCTCACAAATGATTGACTCCACAACACTGTCTCCCACTAATTGTTTTTCCTTAATCCACAATAATAACTTTTCCATGTCTTCCATTATTGGTGGCTTTTGTTTAGTTAGAAAAGTTACTCCTTTTTACAACATTAGCATTCTTAAGAAAGGAGAACACTGCAACAGGCCTGTTAGCCCATACTTGGCAGGTCCTTCACAATCCTTCCCACTAACCGAATATTTGCCAAACTCAATTTTCAGTTCTACCCAAGGAATAAGCTTTGATAATTCTATTAACTCATGTGCAAGTCCCACTCAAATCTAACCCCTCTCACTCTTGTATTTATCCAACCTAAATTTGAAATGACCCAAGGTCTTAGTCTCAACCCTACTAGGCAGATTGTTCCACTCGTCAACTACCCTATTTCCAAACCAATACTTTCCTATATCCTTCCTAAATCTAAACTTGTCTAATTTGAATCCATTATTGCAGGTTCTATCTTGGAGAGAGATCCTCAAGACCTTATTTATATCCCCTTTATTAATACTCATCTTCCACTTGTACACTTCGATCATGCCTCCCCTCATTCTTTGTCTTACAAGTGAATGTAATTTAACCCTTTGACTGTTTCAGGCCCCTCTCTGAAACTGTCATTCTATGTCGCTCAATTTTTGAAAAAAAAAAATTATTTTTTCTTATGAAATGATAGAGAATCTTTTCCCGACGGTAATGACACCAAAAGTTCGAAATTTGGTCGAAAACTCGTGGAATTATGCTCCCGCGAAGTTAGCGGTCTCGGCGACATATGCGTATCGGCGATTTCGCCGACTTTGAGCCCTATTTTCAGCCAATTCCATTGTTCCAGTTGACCAAACTCATAGCTATTTCTTTAGAACTCCCTTTTATCTATCAGCTGAGTACAAGAAACCTCCCATTTACTAATTTGGACTACCCAATATGGTGGTCAGAAATTGGCAATTTGGCCAATTTCACGCAAAATAAAAAAGATGCCAATTTCAAAATAGGGTCCAGAATAAACAAGGTAGACATTCGTGGCACTAAAATAACATATGCTCTGTTCATTAGTCACATCTCTAGGCCCCTCTTATATTATTATTGCTTTCTATTTTTATTTTTTATTCATACAAAAAAATACAAAATTTACTGTTATGCAGACGACTGCATTATTGTAAAAATGGTATAAATAATATCAGTGCACTAGTGAAAGAATATTAGACTCCCCAGTTGACGTGTATTTGACGTGTGGTGTGATTTATTTACTCTTGAACATTGGTAAAAATCGAACATTTCCGCTACTTTGAGTTCAGTTTCAAGGTCGTTTTCATCGTAAAAGTAATGAAAATCATCTCTATTTCTGTAATATGTTTTCCATTTTATCACCTAAGACCATGAAAACGCGAATACAACGATAATACTATACGAAAATACACCTCAAAGTCGGCGTTTTATTAAAAAAAAACGATCAGTTTTTTTCTTCTCATTACGCAATGTGTGCTGCAGGATTTTTTTTATGTGGTGCACACTGACCACACAGACCCATTCTCTCACATGTGGGCCTACCAGCTTTCTCCCACTTGATTTGAAGCCGCTAGAATTATTGAGTATATATACGTCAGAAACATAGGCTCGTAAGACGTATTTATACGTCGAAAACAGTCAAAGGGTTAAGGGACTTCAATCTTTCTTCATATGGAAGATTTCTAATGCAGTGAATTAATTTTGTCATTCGCCGCTGAAAGTTTTCTAAGGAATTTATATCCATTCTGTAAAATGGAGACCAGAACTGAGCTGCATAATCTAGGTGAGGCCTTATGACGTATAAAGCTGTAGTATAACTGCTGGACTTCAGTTGCTAATGCTTCTTGATATAAATCCCAGCAATCTATTTGCCTTATTATGCATGCCTAGGCACTGCTGTCTTGGTTTAAGGTTGCTGCATACCATAACCCCCAAATCCTTTTCGCATTCTTTACGGCTAAGTTCAACATTGTTCATTAAGCTGGTAGGTGCTAGGGTTATGAACATTTCCAAGCTTTAGAACTTTGCATTTATCTACATTGAACTGCATCTGCCACTTTTCTGACCACGAATTGAGTTTGTCCAAATATTCCTGAAGTTCCAAGACATCAACGTCTGAATCGATAATCTTACCTGTCTTCATGTCATCAGCAAATTTGCTTATATCACTAGTAATTCCCTTGTCAAGGTCATTTATACATATTATAAACAACAATGGGCCCAAAACTGATCCCTGTGGAATGCCACTTGTTACAGATCCCCACTCAGATTTAACCCCATTTATACACACACTCTGCTTCCTATTAGTGAGCCATGACTTGCTCCATGACAGCACTTTTCCCCCAATGCCATGAGCAGCCACTTTCTTAACAGTCTCTGATGTGGTACATTATCAAAAGCCTTACTAAAATCTAAATAAACAATATCAAATTCTTTATCCTGATCAACGGCCTTAAAAGCCTTACTGAAGAAAGTTAATAAATTAGTTAGGCAGGAACGGCCCCTTGTGAATCCATGTTGAGTATCGTTAATCAAATTATTCCTATCGAGATGGCTTCTTATATTATCAGCTATAATTGACTAGTTATTTGCCTGCAATTGAGGTTAGGCTTATTGTGCGGTAATTTGATGGTAAGAACTTGTCCCCTGCTTTAAAAATAGGAATTACATTGGCCATCTTCCACATATCAGACACGACACCTGTTTGAAAAGATAAATAAAAATAATAGTTAAAGGTTCACAGAGTTCCATTTTGCATTCCTTAAGAACCCTTGACAAAAGCTCATCAGGACTGGGAGATTTATCTTGCTTCAAACGGTCTATCTGTTTGATAACTATTTCGCTAGTGACTGTGATATTACATAATTTATATTTTTCAGGCCCACTAAAAAACCTAATTATTGGGATATTATTAGTGTCTTCCTGAGTGAAAACTGAGAGAAAATAATTAGAGAAAAGACATTTCATTGTCTTTGTCAGTAAGAACTCCATAGTTATTTTTAAGGGGACCTATCTTATCTCTAACTTTTGTTTTATACACCTGGAAAAACTTTTAGGGTTAGATTTTTGAATCCCTAGCAACTTTAATTTCATAGTCCCATTTAGCTTTTCTTATCCCCTTTTTAACGTCCCTCTTAATGTCAATATACTGAATCATAAGACCCTCACCTCTTTTGATACACCTATAAATTTCTTTCTTCTGCCCTAAAAGATATTTGAGCCTATTATTCATCCATTTTGGGTCATTTCTATTCGATCTAATTTCTTTCTACGGGATAAATGTTCTTTGGGCAGCATGTATAGTGTTCAGAAAACTCTCATATTGATAGCTCTCTTTGTTATCCCAGTCAACAGATGATAAGTGTTCTCTAAGCCATTGTACCTCTCTAATCTGTAAATACCTTTGTAACTTGTCATGATTGTGACTAGACCTACCTGGAGTTCATTACCTTTGTAAATTGTGAGTTCATTACCTTTGTAAATTGTGAATTCATTACCTCTGTAACTTGCTCAGCTATCAAAACTTTGAGGCCCAGTCCCTGGACCCATTATGTACCTCTGTAATCTTTTGACTACCACCCACAGGATGGGTATGGGGTGCATAATAAACATATTAAACTAACTAACTAAAGCCCATTGTAATCTGCTAAGCGAAATTCTGGGACCGTTACTGAGTTATCCCTACTATCATGCTTCCATTCAATGCTAAATGTTGCTTGTGCTGAGTTCCTCTGTAATTTCTAAATTATTAACAAGGGTTTCCTTGTTTGCCAGAACCAATTGAAGCAGGTTATTTCCCCTTGTAGGTTCTGTCACAAACTGCTTCAAAAAATAGTCCTGAACTGCTTCTAAGAAATCGTTAGATTCTAAATTCTCAGTCAAGAAATTCCAATCAATCTGACTAAAGTTTAAGTCCCCTAGAATTATCGTGCATTGTGGCCTTAACACTTTCCTCCCATAGTAGTCTCCCTTGGTCCCTATCTAAGTTTTGGGGATGGTATATCATCACCTAAAATAAATTTTTCATGCCTCTCTGAAAATTCTATCCAGAGAGAGACTGTATGTGTTTTTTCAGATTTTATACCCGTTTTTATGCAGCAGTTCAAGCAATCTCGGACATACAGTGCCACCCCACCCTCCTTCCCGATACTTCTGTCTACTTGGAACAATTTAAAACCCTGTATGTGACATTCAGCAGGCATGTCCCGATTTTTCGTATTGAACCACTTCTCGGTTAAGGCAAATACATCAATGTTACCTGCACTAGCAACTAATCTCAACTCGTCCATCTTATTCCTAGCACTATGACTATTTGT
This sequence comes from Cherax quadricarinatus, assembly GCF_038502225.1. Lineage (NCBI taxonomy): Eukaryota > Metazoa > Arthropoda > Malacostraca > Decapoda > Parastacidae > Cherax > Cherax quadricarinatus. The sequence continues at coordinate 26,494,326 of NC_091294.1, read as the reverse complement.
GTAAGATATATTTAAGGACAGTCCTCTCTCTTTACCCTTTCTGCTCCTTTCTGTTATTCCACTATACAGTGGACCCCTCGCATAACGCTATTAATCCGTTCCTGAGAGCTCAATGTTATGCGAAATTATCGTTATGCGAATAAATTTTCCCCGTAAGAAATAATGGAAATCAAATTAATCCGTTCCTGACACCCAAAAGTATGAAAAAAAAATTTTTTTACCACATGAAATATTAATTTTAATACACACAAACTGAAGAAAACATGCACAGTTACATGACACTTACCTTTATTGAAGATCTGGTGGTGATTGATGGGATGGGAGGAGGGGAGAGTGTTGATGGTGTTAGTGTTTAGAAGGGGAATCCCCTTCCATTAGGACTTGAGGTGTCAAGTCCTTTTCCGGGGTTGCTTCCCTTCTTCTTTTAATGCCACTAGGACCAGCTTCAGAGTCACTGGACTTCTGTCGCACAACATATTTGTCCATAGAGGCCTGTACCTCTCATTCCTTTATGACTTTCCTAAAGTGGTTCACAACATTGTTAGTGTACAGGTTGCCAACACTGCTTGCAACAGCTGTCTGAGGGTGATTTTCATCCATAAAGGTTTGCACTTGAAGCCACATTGCACAGATTTCCTTAATCTATGAAGTAGGTAACTACTTCAATTTCTCTCTCCCCTCCTCCGAAGCAGTTTCCTCAGGTGTGGCCTCATGCTGTTGAAGATGATCTATCAGCTCATCAGTGGTTAGTTCTTCATTGTCCTCCTCCACAAACTCTTCCACATCCTCCCCACTAACCTCCAACCCCAAGGACTTCCCCAATGCCACAATTGATTCCTCAACTGGCATACGCCTCTCAGGGTTAGCCTCAAATCCTTCAAAATCCCTTTGGTCTACACATTCTGGCCACAGTTTTTTCCAGGCAGAGTTCAAGGTCCTCTTAGTCACTCCCTCCCAAGTCTTACTTATAAGGTTTACACAATTGAGGATATTAAAGTGCTCTCTCCAAAACTCTCTTAGAGTCAATTGAGTTTCTGAGGTCACTACAAAGCACCTTTCAAGCAGAGCTTTTGTGTACAGTTTTTTGAAGTTTGCAATAACCTGCTGGTCCATGGGCTGCAGGAGAGGAGTGGTATTAGGAGGCAAAAACTTGACCTTAATGAAGCTCATGTCCCCACAAAGTCGCTCTGCCAAGTCTGTAGGATGACCAGGGGCATTGTCTAACACCAGGAGGCACTTAAGGTCTAATTTCTTTTCAGTTAGGTAATTTTTCACATTGGGGGCAAATGATTGATGTAACCAGTCATAGAAAAAGTCCCTAGTGACCCATGCCTTACTGTTTGCCCTCCACAGCACACACAAATTAGCCTTGAGGATATTCTTTTGCCTGAACGCTCTGGGAGTTTCAGAGTGATACACTAATAAAGGCTTCACTTTGCAATCACCACTAGCATTGGCACACATGAGAAGAGTAAGCCTGTCTTTCATAGGCTTATGTCCTGGGAGTGCCTTTTCCTCCTGAGTAATGTAGGTCCTGCTTGGCATTTTCTTCCAAAACAGACCTGTTTTGTTGCAATTAAACTAGTTCAGGTTTCAGTCCTTCACTGTCTGTACTCCTTGAATTCCTGCACATATTTTTCAGCTGCTTTGTAGTCTGAACTAGCAGCCTCACCATGCCTTATCACACTATGTATGCCACTACGCTTCTTAAATCTCTCAAACCAACCTTTGCTGGCCTTAAATTCATTCACATCATCACTAGTTGCAGGCATTTTTCTAATTAAATCCTGATGCAACTTCCTAGCCTTTTCACTTATGATCGCTTGAGAGATTCCATCTCCTGCTATCTGTTTTTCGTTTATCCACACCAGTAAGAGTCTCTCAACATCTTCTATCACTTGCGATCTCTGTTTCGAAAACACAGTTGCACCTTTGGCAAGAACAGCTTCCTTGATTGCCGTTTTCTTGGACACAATAGTAGCGATGGTTGATTGGGGTTTACTATACAACCTGGCCAGCTTGGAGACACGTACTCCGCTTTCATACTGAGCAATGATCTCTTTCTTCATCTCTATAGTAATTCTCACCCTTATTCCTGTAGGGTTGGCACTAGAAGCTTTCTTGGGGCCCATGGTCACTTATTTTGCAGATGAAATCACCAAAAATGCTGTAATAATATGAAATGTTCCGATTGTATGCTTGGATGTTACCGCGGAGGCTGGCTGGTAAACAATGCCACCGGCGGAACATGTGAGGCTGGCTCAGGCCGCACATTAGACGCGCCTCGGACGAATTGCGTTGAGCGAGTTTTTTAGCGGTATGCGGGGCAAAATTTTAGCGATAAAATGTATCAGTATGCGGATTTAACGTTATGTGATGCCAACGGTATGCGAGGGCCCACTGTACCTATTACTGTCCTCGTTATTGTTAAGATTTATAATTTCAAAGCCTAAATCCATATTTCAACACTCTTTATTTTCCATTTCTGAACCCATACCTCTAACTAGTCCTAGTTTAAAGTCCTAACAACACCCTCAACTGAGCTAGCAAGAAAACCCACACCTGCCCTGGATAAGTGAACCCCATCCCTGGCATGCATGTCATTTCGGCCATAGAAGTGGTCCCAGTTGTCGATGAATAGTACTGCATTATCCTTAGTGTTTGTCCAGCCAACATTAATACCAGTTGCTCAGGACAACCATTCATTTCTAACACCCCTTCTTGGCAAAATGCCACATATAACAGGGTCCTCCCCCTCCTTCCTAATTATATCTATTGCTGTCCTGTACCTTCTAACTAAATCCCCACTTCTGCGCTTGCCTACATCATTGCCCCCAGCACTGAGGCAGATAATAGGGTTGATCCCATTACCATTCATGATGTCAAGCCGGCTAACAATATCCCTCCATCCCAGCCCTTGATTTGTTCTTTCTTTGCGAGGATGGATGTAATTGTTCATTTATTATTGCTGTTCATCCTGGCAAATTCCAGCACCCTCATACCACTCTCAAACTTTTCGATCACTTCTCACTTAAATTCCATGGGGTTTCTCACTTTCTTTACCACAGGAACTTTCTTTGGAGCCATGGTTACTTATTTCACAGTTGCACTGCAAAAATAACATGAACTACAATGTTTGGATGTATGAGCAGAAGCTTCCTCAGCCACCGAGAGAGATAGCCAAACTGACTCTCAAGCAGCCCCAGCCGGCGGACGGACTTGTCCCAAATGACCGATCACCAAATTAACGGTCGATAACCGGACGCTGAAAAACCAGCTGATCACCGAGTTGGCCATTAAGAGAAGCGGCCGATAACCGGGGGTCCACTGTATTCCATTCATTTTAGTGCTTGCAACTGCTAAATAAGCCACCATGGGTCAAAAGAAAGCTCCTAGTGCCAGCCCTTTGGTAAAGAAGGCGATAGACATGATAGAATTCAAGAAAGAACACACCAGCCAAGGTACTTCCCCATACACATGATTTGATTTGAGTGGGACTTGCTCATGAGTGAATAGAATTATCAAAGCTTATTGCTTGGAAAGCATTGAAAATTGGGTTGGGCAAATACGATTCTGTTATGGGATGGTTTGTGAAGGACCTGCCTAGTATGGGCCAACAGGCCTGCTGCAGTATTCCTGCTTTATGTTTTTACATACACCAGCTGAGGAAATTGCTTCAGAGGAGGAGAAAGAGAGAGGGAAGGTGCCATCTTCAAAGATTAAGGACATTTGTGCAAAGTGGAGTGAGGTGCAAACATTTGTGGCGGAACATCACGCTAACCCTCTCCACTCCTCCCAGCTTCCATACACCAGCGAGAGTCTTCAATAAAGGTAAGAACATAAGAAAGGAGGAACACTGCAGCAGGCCTGTTGGCCCACGCTAGACAGGTCCTTCACAATCCATCCCACTAGCAAAATATTTGCCTAACCCAATTTTCATTACCCAAGCAATAAGCTTTTATAATTCTATTAACTCACGTGCAAGTCCCACTCAAATCCAACCCCTCTCACTCACTTATTTCTCCAACCTAAATTTGAAAATACCCAAGGTTTTAGCCTCAATAACCCTACTAGGCAGACTGTGTGATATTATTGTTTTATGCTTGATTTCTTCATACAGAATAAGACATCATATGTGCTGTTGTGCATCACTATGAATCACATTCAAATAAACACACTCTTCAGTTCCATCAAACATTCTTTTTTGGCACCTCCAGCATCTCTAGTATTCCTCCTGGAGGCCATAGTTAATATCCAGAAATGAGATGAAGTGCCATACATTTTTTTTCAACATGTTGGCCATTTCCCACTGAGGCAGGGCGACCCAAAAAAAGAAAGAAAAAACCCAAAAACAAAAGAAAAAACTTTCAACATTTTCACCATTACTCATACATAATTACTGTCTTTACAGAGGCGCTCAGATATGACAGTTTAGATGTCCCTCCAAACTGCCAATATCCCAAACCCCTACTTTAAATTGCAGGCATTGTACTTCCCATTTCCAGGACTCAAGTCCGGCTAACCAGTTTCCCTGATCCCTTCACAAAATATTACCCTGCTCACACTCCAACAGCTCATCAGGTCCCAAAACCATTCGAATCCATTCACTCCTGTCTAACACGCTCATGCACGCTTGCTGGAAGTCCAAGCCCCTCGCACACAAAATAACCTTTACCCCCTCCCTCCAACTTTTCGAGGACAACTTCTGCCCCATATTCCTTTCCCTACAGATTTGTAAGCTCTCCAAGTCATTCTACTTTGTTCCATTCTCATTAAATGACAAAACCATCTCAACAACCCCTCTTCAGCCCTGTGACTAATACTTTTAGTAACTCCACACTTCCTCCTAATTTCCACACTACGAATTTTCAGCATATTTAAATCACACATTGCCTTTAGACACTGCATCTCCACTGCCTCCAGCCTCTTCCTCACTGCAGCATTTATAACCCATGCTTCACACCCATGTAAGAGTGTTGGTACCACTATACTCTCGTACATTCCCTTCTCTACCTAAAAACAGACTTTTGATAAAAACAGACTTTCTTCAATACTATCAGAGATTCATGCCTATAACTTAGTCACACAGAACACTCTGCCACAAATTATTTACATTGATGTTTCTGTTCACCAATCCACTGGTGCAGCTGGTAGTGCTGCTGTTGTCATACAGAGTGATGGCTCTCATAAAGAAATTGGAGCAAGCATCAATAACTGGGCCTCTACCCTTCAAACAGAAATGTTTGCCATACTCCTTGCACTCAAATGCGTCCATGTATCTAAGGTTGACACTTTAATTGTAACTGATTCTCTCTCATCCATAAATGCTCTCGACTCGTTAAGTATAAATTGTGGCATGCTTGTGTCAGAAGCCAGACATAGGTATGGTAAGATTGTGGACAGTGGAGTCAGAGTGTACATGCTGTGGATTCCATCTCACATTGGTCTTTAGTTGCATTATAGAACTGATGAATTGGCTAAGCTGTATGCTTTCAAAGAGGGAGTAGATTACAATCTTGGGTTGTCAGTTAGCAGTTTAAGAACAATTATACGAAAAGAACTTCAGTTGAGCTTTATTGACTTAAGACTTAGGGATAATGACACTAGTCGGTCCATTTATTATCATTCCATCATGCAGGAGGAGCCACGTGTCTATGGTGCATCCAACAAGATAACCCGACTCTTGGATGTCACTACTGCCTGGCTCCGGCTGGGTTACAAATATCTTTGGCAGGTTAAATCACCACCACCAGATGTAGAGCAAACGGAATGTAAACTTTGCCAGATGGACTATTGTCACACCCTGTGTCATTATGTACTGGAGTGCGATAAAATTAATCAATTTAGACAACTCACTCAGAAATGTTCAAGAAATGGCAAAGTATTTTATCCACAGTGGTATATTACAGACCATTCTGGAGAAATACCCTGACTTTGCTAGCTGTAAATAAAGCATTATCACGTGTGTGTGTGTGTGTGTGTGTGTGTGTGTGCGCGTGTGTGTGCATGTGTGTGTGTGTGCACGTTTGTGTGTGCATGTGTGTGCGCATGTGTGTGTGTGTGCGTGCATGTGTGTGTGTGTGTACTCGCCTAATTGTACTCGCCTAATTGTGCTTGCAGGGGTTGAGACTCAGCTCCTGGCCTCGCCTCTTCACCGACCGCTACTAGGTCCTCTCTCCCCCCTTTCCATGAGCTTTATCATACCTCGTCTTAAAACTATGTAAAGTTCCTGCCTCCACTACATCGCTTGCCAGACTATTCCACTTCCTAACTACTTTATGACTAAAGAAATACTTCCTAACATCCCTTTGACTCATCTGAATCTTTAGCTTCCAATTGTGACCCCTTGTTTCTGTGTCCCATCTCTGGAACATCCTGTCTCTGTCCACCTTGTCTATTTTATGCAGTATTTTGTATGTCGTTATCATGTCTTCCCTGACCCTCCTGTCCTCCAGTGTTGTCAGACCGATTTCCCTTAACCTTTCTTCATAGGACATTCCCCTTAGCTCTGGAACTAGCCTTGTTGCAAACCTTTGCATTTTCTCTGATTTCTTGATGTGTTTGACCAGGTGTTTGTTCCAAACTGGTGCTGTGTGCTCTAGTATGGGCCTGACGTACACAGTGTATAAAGTCTTGAACGATTCCTTACTGAGGTACCGGAACACTATTCTCAGGTTTGCCAAGCGCCCATATGCCGCAGCAGTTATCTGGTTAATGTGTGCTTCTGGCGATGTACTTGGTATTATACTCACTCCTAGGTCTTTCTCCTCGAGTGAGGTTTGCAGCTTTTGGCCTCCTACCCTATACTCTGTCTGTGGTCTTCTTTGTCTTCCTCCGTTATTCATGACTTTGCATGTGTACGTGTGTGCGTGCATGCTTGTGTGTGTGTATATGTTTGTACTCTTGTGTGTATGTGTCTGTGCATGCGTCCTCGTGTGTGTGTGTGCGTGCTCGTGTGTGTGCTCGTGTGTGTGCACACTCATGTGGGTGTATGACCCACTTAATATTTGTATTTATAACTCATTACAATTGTGACTTGGTGTGGACGTATCAGTGGCTCATTGCTTTGCAATTTGTTCATGATTGTATGCATGTACAGGAGTGTAAATGGTTCATTACCTTTGTAACTTGCCATGATTGTGACCAGATCTACCTGGAGTTCATTACCTTTGTAACTAGTTTAGCTATCATAACTTTGGGGTCCAGTCCCTGGACCCATTATGTACCTCTGTAATCTTTTGACTACCGCCCACAGGATGGGTATGGGGTGCATAATAAAGATATTGAACTAGCTGATTAACTGTTCATCTTCTTGGTACCTTAAACATCACTAGTATTCCTCTTGGTTACCATGGTAAAGATTCAGACAAGATGAAGTGATATAAAGATGCAAAATTGGTTGAATAACACATGAATGAGTAAGCATAGGGCCTGTGCTAACCTGTCTGTTGTGTATAAATATACCTAGTTGGATGAATCTTATTGTAGCCAGCTGACCCAGTGGCTTACGTGCTGGCCTGAAGTTTTACGACTCGCTCGCTATGAGTTCAATCACCGCCCATGGTATGGTATGCTTTATTGATGTGACGAGGATGCGTGTTATTCTGGATTCTACTGTATCTGATACAAAAAAAAAATTGACAATACTGTATGACCATTTTAGTTTAACATTTTTGCTCCTGTCTACAGATTGCTTCCACACTTCCATACCCCTACAATGAGGAAATGGCAGGAATTGCTAAAGCAACAGGACTTCCGCTCTCAGAAGTTACGCTGTACAATATTTTTTATGAAGTCTTTACATTCTGTACCTCTATTATTGTCCAGGATACATCAGGAAATCTCTACCATGGCCGCAACCTTGATTTTGGACTCCTTATGGGGTAATTATTTTGATGGTGGTCTGTTAATGCAGTTCATTTATTGAAATGTACATAACATTGAGTTAATTTTTCTCTCTTGGCACACACATCTAATAACCTATCTATGACTCTCATGTGGTTTGCTAAAGCACCCTGGGTCAGTGAGCACTGCAGTCCTCTTGCAACCATGAAATTTTAAAAATCTTGATCAGTCCAACTCTCAGAATTAATTTTTATTGGTTCATCTTAGTGACAATGTCTTATACTGAACACAGGCATTGGGTTGGTCTTACTGATACTCCATATTAATGGGTACCAGCTTAAAGATATTGCAATTTACATGATAAATCTGAATTTTTCTTTTTTTTTATCAAACCAGGCATTCACTAAACTACTATATAATTTGTATACAGCTCCAGGACTCAAGTCCATCTAATAAAATCCCTTCATAAATGTTACCTTGCTCACTGTCTAAAAGCACATCGTCATAAAAACCACTTGCTTCCACTCTGATCTAACACACTTACAGATGCCTGTTGAATGTTCAACCTCAAAACCTTTTTCCTCTTTCTCCAACTTTTCTGGAATGAACCCTACCCCTTCTTCCCACCATACCAGAATTGTGTACTTTCCTAGTCATCCTATTTTGGTCCATTCTCTTTAAATGTCAAAATCATCTTGGCAACACCCTCTTCAGCCCACTGTATTATACTTTTGGTAACCTCACATCGTTCTCTTATCTCCAAGTTCTGAATTCTCTGCATAATATTCACACCACGCTTTGCCCTCAAACCCCTCAAGGGTGGTTCTTTGACACTGGTGAGGAGCTCTTGATCTAGGAAATTGGATCTGTTCTCCGGTTCCCTGAATTGAGCCTGAATATTTTGCATCCCCTCCGCCACATGTGCTGTATAATCCTGCAGGTTTAGTGCTCCCCATGATTATAATTTGCCCTCAAACATGATATCCTCACTGCAATGTCTAAAACCCATGCCTTGCACCCAAATAAATGTGAATAGTAGTGGAGACAAAAAATGCTGTCCATGGAGGCAGAGAAGGGAATGTATTCAGATTCAAATTTCAAATTCAGATTTATTTATTTTTTTTGCAAGTAGTACATTGAGGTTACGTATTTACAATAATGGGATGCAGTGCAAAGAGAGCCTCTATTATGCCTAGGCATTATGGGCTGACTTAATTTAATGGCTTACTGACTACTTAACACTAGAGAAATTTATCATAGTTGTACAATAGTTCTATTTATTATAAATGAATCTAGTTTATATAAACCAAAGGAAATACATGTATTCATATTTTCAAAAATTCTTTTTATGAAACATGATTCAGTTATATTCCTGTCAACAATGGACAATAGGTTCAAAAGTAATTATTGAAATTATATTATGGGAATATAACATTGTGATTTGCTAAAAAGTATGTAGTTTAAAGTAGGAGAATGCTACAATTTGCTGTAGGGCAATACTGTTTTTGGTAGGTATTTATACTGTTATGTAGTATTAGTCAATGTATGAACTTTGTCGTCTAGTCTTGAAGTTTTAAGATTTAGGTGATTGGGAGATTTATTGGTAAAGTTAACCCCTTGACTGTTGAAACCCCTAATCCTGAAGTGTCTCCGGGTGTCGAAAAATATTTGAAAAAAAAAAAAATTATTTTTTCTTATGAAAAGTTAAGATTATTTTTCTGATTGTTTTAGTCCAAAAAAAAAGAATTTTTGCCATCAGTACTTACTGAGATATAGAGGCATGGAGTTGGCAGAAAATGAGCCGCGTATGGCAACAGCGGCGACTGCCGCTCACCCGGTAAACTTGGTTTATTTGTATTCGAAGGTTTCTTGTTTTTTTTTTTTTTTTTTTTTTTTTACTATTTTATTTTTTCACATAACTTATGTGGCCTGTGAGACCAAAGTATGGTGCAATGTTCACATATACATTTGTTGAATGTAACACAATTATAGCAAAAACACTAGTATCATATTGTTTACAAAACTTGTTTACACAAACAAACAATATAAAATTTTTATTACATTTGTTCTATAATATATATACATCTGTACAATCACTGGACACTTTCCTAGAACTGCTGCAGCTTGCAGAATTCTTTGAAACATGGGTGTATGCACAGTGGTGTCTTACACTCCTCACACATAAAAACAAGTGTCTCAGCATTTTTGTGGGCATTTTGTGGTATGTGCACAGACATAATACCTCTTCTGAGCATTTTTCTTGAAAGCAGTAGCAAGCAGTGGTATGGGGTAGTGATCACCAAGCCTCAGACGAGAGGGCATGTGTTGATAATTTCGTGGGCGCTGGTCTTTTGCAAGTGTTGTTCCTTGGTACTTCAATATTATTTGTCTGATAACTGACAAACAAAATTCACCATATTTGGGTTTGTTGTTGGTCTTCAACTGATACATATTATAAGCATTCAGCATGGAAATGACAAGAAGATGGAATAAGAGTTTTGTGTACCACTTATAACTCTTGCGAACACAATCAGCAAACCCAGTCTGCACGTCACATTTGTCCACTAACCGCATATTGAGGTTGTAATCCATTACAGCTGCAGGTTTTACAATGGGTTCATTGGTCTCTCTATTCTGCTTGCCACTGTCTACCATTTCGTGTCGGTGAACTGATGTCAACAGTGTGACATCACGTTTGTTCAGCCACCGAAATGCCATGATGTCATTGGCAGCAAACATCTGAACATCACCTCTACGAGTGCCAGAGTCGAACCTGGGCATATGTTTATGATTTCCACGCACTGTGCTGCACACATCTGTCATGTTCACTCGCAAGAAATCACTGAGTAAAGGGCTTGTGTACCAGTTGTCAGTATATAAAATATGCCCCTAACCAAGATATGGTTCCATCATTATTCTAACCACATCACCAGAGATACCCAGTAACTTCCTGGTATCTTGCAATGTTTTACTGCCAGTGTACACAATTGTATCCAAAACTAGACCACTTTTGCAATCTTCTTTCAGTGTACCAGCTGTATCTCCCTGAGGTGGGGTGGCCCAAAAGGAAAAACGAAAGTTTCTCCTTTTAAATTTTGTAATATATACAGGAGAAGGGGTTACTAGCCCCTTGCTCCTGGCATTTTAGTTGCCCCTTACAACACGCATGGCTTACGGAGGAAGAATTCTGTTCCACTTCCCCATGGAGATAAGAGGAAATAAAAAAGAACAAGTGTAAGTAGAAGTAGCAAGACGTACCTGAAATCTTGCATGTTTATGAGAAGAAAAAACACACCAGTGTGAAACGAAATTAATTGGTAGGCTGTAAGCGGGGTTCAATGATAAACGTCTTCGGAGGCTTCTTACTTTATTTTTAATGTAGTGGTGGGTACACAGGCTTGTGTGTTGTGCCCATGGCCCAGGAGGGCCATCCCACGAGAGGGAGAACTAGTAGGCCTTGTGTCTTCCTGCTAGGCCGCTGTGTGAGTGAGAGCGTGTGGGACCAGCTTCCCACAGACCTGGAGCAGGCCCAGAGGGCAGCACCTTAGTGCCGCAAAATATGAACTAAGCTGGCAGACAGCATAGGCTGTCTGTGCAGACAGTACAGGCTGTCTACATTTGCTCGGCCACCTACCTCGCGAACAGGGCACAGAACACAAAATAAAAAAACATATATATACATATGAACATGGAAAAAAAAACTTCCTACAGGGAGGGAAGAAAAAAACATGTGGAATGTGCTAAACATCGTGGTCATAGGCAGTGAGCGTCGAAGGGCATCACTGCACACCTTTCTGTGTCTGGACAGATACTGCAACACAGGAGACATCGGTGCGGCTGAGCTGTGGCGTAACAGGGTACGGTCTCCTCTGGAACAGTGAAGCAGTCATCGTAGGAGTCGCTGCAGGTTTTCACTCAACCTGGGGCACGACATGCTGGTGCCCTCGAGTGAGGCATCGTCAAAACTCGGCGACTGGGCAGGACTTCTGGCAAGCAACTCAGGAGGACACTTCTCGACTGGTACTGTCGCTGGGCTGTCACTGTCAGCAAGCGTGGAGTGAGTTGTGGAGCGAGTCGTGGCAGAGACGACTGGGCGAAACATCTGGGAGTCGTAACATCATACACCAGACTGTAGTGAGCGAGCTAGCAGTCAGTGACATCATCTTTGTGCAGGCTGCTCACTGAAGCTTGTGACACGAGGCTGACACAGCACCTGCTGACAGGGCTAACTGCGGCTTGACGAGTGTCATTCTCTCGGCAGTTGGAGTTATAGCAGAGGTTAGTTTAAGCATCCCCAGACTTGTTTCTCTACATATAACTGCACTCTGAAAGTCTGGAGGTGAAGTGAAACAAATCTCGATGGGAATCGTAGCAGGTACGATTCTGCAGAACATCTATGAGCGACGAGCATAAGAGCTTTCTGTACAAGGGAGCTCATACGCTCAGGGGCTGACAGATATCAGCTGTCAAACGCGCTGGTCACACCGGGTGACTAACACAATGGTGCTACACAAGGGTCTGACCGCAGACCTCACTGGACACACGGAAAGCTTTACACACACCCGCGGTACATGCGGTACAACATGGCTTAAACTAGCAAATGATGCTTTTCTGTGCACAAAATTGACACTAAGTCATACACTAACATGTGAGAACACTGACTGAGAGGAACTAATTAACACACGACATATATCTTCTCTCAATCTTCTCGACAATACTGAAATAATTACTAGAAAGACTCGATGTGACATGTGTGATGTAAGCTTGTACCTTACCCCTTTTTGCCTCCATGGATTAAATTCTTTGTCTCTACATATACCTCAACACAACCACCTTTTAGCCCCCATCAATTCTGTTGTTCACCTCATCTTTCGTAGATCCATCCACTCCCAAATATATGAACACACTTCCTCCATACTCATTCCAGTCTGATATTTAGTCTTACACTGCTTAGATTTTTGTTACTCTCATCACCTTATTCCTATATTCACTTTTGATTTCCTTCTCTTTACATACCCTCCCAAATTCCTCCAATAATTTTCGCAACTTCTCCTCCTCAGAATCTCCCAAAAGAGCCATGTCATCAGCAAAGAGCAACTGTGATAACTCCCACTTAGCATTAAATTAGCTATGTATTAATTCCACACCTTTTCCCAATGGCCTAGCACTCGCTTCTTTAACAACCCCATCTATAAATATTAAACTACTATGGTGACATCACACATCCCTATCTAAAGCTTGCTTTTACTGGAAAATAATCCCCTCCCCCTCTCCCACATTTACTAATCTGAGCCTCACTATATGCATGAACACTCTTTATTGCTTTTAATAACTTACTAGTTCCATACATCTGCAACATCTGTCACACTGCTTCCCTCTCAACCCTATTGCGTGTCTTTCCTAAATCCATAAATGCGACAGAAATGTTCCTTGCCTTTATCTAAGCACTACTCACAGATATGCTATACATCTGATCTATACATCCTTTCCCACCCTTCCTAAGTCCTGGTTTTTGGTGTCCTGTGGCTAGGTTGATAACGCACACAGTTCACATTCTGAGTGTCCGTGGTTTGATCCCTGGCACGGGTGGAAATGTTGGGTATGTTTCCTTGGTCCACCTATTGTGGGTCAGGCACAAATTCCAAAGAACCATAATGGAAATAAGAAAGACATTTCCTAATTATACACTGACTTTATTGGTTTATCCTGGGTGACTAACCCTCCAGGTTAAATCTTTCTTTCTTTCAACACACCGGCCGTATCCCACCAAGGCGGGGTGGCCCAAAAGGAAAAACGAAAGTTTCTCCTGTTACATTTAGTAATATATACAGGAGAAGGGGTTACTAGCCCCTTGCTCCCGGCATTTTAGTCGCCTCTTACAACACGCATGGCTTACAGAGGAAGAATTTTGTTGGAGATAAGAGGAAGTAAACAAGAATAAGAACTAGAAAGAAAATAGAAGAAAACCCAGAGGGGTGTGTATATATGTGCTTGTACATGTATGTGTAGTGTGACCTAAGTGTAAGTAGAAGTAGCAAGACGTACCTGAAATATTGCATGTTCACGAGACAGAAAAAAGGACACCAGCAATCCTACCATCATGTAAAACAATTACAGGCTTTCGTTTTACACTCACTTGGCAGGACGGTAGTACCTGTTCCAAGTTAAATATCTGAACAAAATCTTATTTTGTCCTCCTTGTTCTTCTACAGTCCTACTTTGTCTTACCCTTAATTATTTCAGCACTTAATTATTTTAACACATACTACATGTATTCATGGTAAACTTCTTCATTTAGTATATAAACACTATTATTCAAACATTTTTTTTGGTTTAAGAAACTCCATCATAAGTACAAAATCGATTAAGAATAATTACTGTACTTAATAACTGAGCTATATCAACACAAAAATGTATAGTTAAACAGCCATCAGATTCAAAATATATCTAAGGCTCGCAAATAAACCTAACAGTTTTGCAATCTCTAACCTAACATTTATACTAACAAAGTTTTATCCACATGAAATACATTGTTTTGTATGTACAGGTTGACCATCACTAATCTAGCATCTTTGGGACCTGTAGTTTGCCAGATTAGTGAATTTGCCGGATTACAGAGTGGTTAGGTTAGAATACACTTAATTAACCTATCAATAGAGACCTTATATTTTTATCACTGCTTTCTCTTTCACTGGCTTGCTGCTGTGGATTTACAACCATCTGCGCAATTTCTGAGTCAGAATAATGATGAAATTTGAAGTTATGCTAGCTGAAATAAGTACCAGATTACTGATGGAACTGGATAACTGATTGCTGGATTAGTGATGGCTGACCTGCATGTGTGTGTGTGTGTGTGTGCATGTGCTTGCATGTGTACTCATCTAGTTGTACTCACCTAGTTGAGGTTGCAGGGGTCGAGCTCAAGCTCCTGGTCCCGCCTCTTCACTGGTCGTTACTAGGTCATTCTCCCTGAACCGTGAGCTTTGTCATACCTCTGCTTAAAGCTTTGTATGGATCCTGCCTCCACTACATCGCTTCCCAAATTATTCCACTTACTGACTACTCTGTGGCTGAAGAAATACTTCCTAACATCCCTGTGATTTATCTGTGTCTTCAACATCCAACTGTGTCCCCTTGTTGCTGTGTCCTATCTCTGGAACATCCTGTCTTTGTCCACCTTGTCAATTCCTCTCAGTATTTTGTATGTAATTATCATGTCCCCCTTATCTCTCCTCTCCTCCAGTGTTATCAGGTTGATTTCCCTTAACCTCTCCTTGTAGGACATACCTCTTAGCTCTGGGACTAGTCTTGTTGCAAACCTTTGCACTTTCTCTAGTTTCTTTACGTGCTTGGCTAGGTGTGGGTTCCAAACTGGTGCCGCATACTCCAATATGGGCCTAAAATACACGGTGTACAGGGTCCTGAACGATTCCTTATTAAGATGTCGGAATGCTGTTCTGAGGTTTGCTAGTCGCCCATATGCTGCAGCAGTTATTTGGTTGATGTGCGCTTCAGGAGATGTGCCTGGTGTTATACTCACCCCAAGGTCTTTTTCCTTGAGCGAGGTTTGTAGTCTCTGGCCCCCTAGACTGTACTCCGTCTGCAGTCTTCTTTGCCCTTCCCCAATCTTCATGTGTATGTTATAATGTGCATACATATAGTTATGTACAGGCATACAGTCATTATACATAAAAAACTTATAAAATTATTAATATTGATAGCATTTTATTTAATTGTATGGTAGAGAAATGAAATTATTTGATTTGCATTATATGCAGTATTATTGTGTGATTTGCAGATGGGATCCTAAGAGACATGCCTGGAGAGTGTCAGAGTTACTGAAGCCTCTGGTGGTACAGCTGCAATGGTACAAGGCAGGAAAACTGGTTTATACATCAGTCAACTATGCTGGTTATATTGGTATTCTTACAGGTGTCAAAAAGGTTTGTAATTTTACATTTTTTTAATACATTGGCTGTTACCCACCAAAGCATGTTTGATCCCTAGCTGTCTTAGCAAAATGATCATTAATAACCCCCTAAAATACAGCATGCACACCTATTTTTGAAAAAACAGGCATCTCTGAAACTTTAGTCTGGCTAGCCAGTTTCGATGTGTCATACTGTACATATTGCCAGTCTTTAACTAACAGGAAGTTAAATCCCAAAATCTACTTATCTCCACTTGCTCTGCCTCCTGGACCGAAACGTCATCGTAAGCTTCTCTCTTTTATGTGTGAGTTATTTGTGTATCGTTCCAGTCACAGTATTGTGCCTTTTTTGTTATTTATGGACCCCACAGTTAAGCGTCATATTCTCTCCAACTTTTTTAATGTTCTTCCCTCTTTTAAACCCTTCTTTCGATCTTATGAGGCTGCTCTTATTGCTACCCGGCGTCGTAAGAATCAGCTTCGCTTCCTACGCGACTATCTTGCTGAACAAGTTCTGCCCCCTTCCTTCTCCCACTTCCTGAAAACCAACCCACTGGGCACTCCCTTTCCTGATCATGCCCGTCTCCTACTTCAACAGCTCATTCTTTCTACTAAATCACAGGTTGAAGATGCCTTCTTTACTTTCCGTCAACGTCAACGTGCTCTCTTTGCGGCTCTACCACAGCATCTCTGTAACCTTCTCTCTACCATTGCCTTTGACACTGCTCGCCTGAATACACAAATTCATTGTTCCAAACTACAGAATAAACTTCAGCGTCTCATCTCAGCTAGCCCTTGGTCTAAATTCTCCCTCACTGACTGTGTTACTAACTTGTCTTCTGTCTCACTCTCCCAGTATGAGCTTGAACTTCTTGGTTTTGGCCTTTCCTTTGCCACTTTGCCTACTCCTTGTGCTGGTATTTCCCTGATTAGCTCTTTTGATTCCTTTCGTCAATCTCGCTCCCGTAATCTTCCTGACTTGTCCACTTTTCGTGGCGCTCTCCTTCCTGCTCTTGTTAGTCTGTTTTCTAAGAATCATAACCTTCCATGGCATTACCAACTTGCCCTTTCTTCTCTTAAATCCAACACTAACATTGTCATACTATCTTCTGACAAAGGTAATTCGGTAGTTATCCTTGATCGCGAGGATTACCTCCGTAAAGCTGATGTCTTGCTCTCTGACTCACGTACCTACACTCCTCTCGTTTCCAACCCTCTTGATCGCATCAAGAGAACTTTCAACAAAAAACTAAGGACTCTCTCCGACCTCTGTCCTCCTGACTTTGACCTTGTTCAACGGTTTCATGTCATCTGTCCCTCTCTTCCCTATTTCTATGGCCTTCCCAAAACTCATAAACCTGATATTCCTCTCCATCCTATCATATCCTCTAGAGGTTCTGTCTCTTATTCTCTTGCTTCTTGGCTGGCGAAAACCCTCACTCCCTTTCTTGGTACTTTTTCTCCTGCCCACCTCCGTCACTCTCAAGACTTCATTGAACGGGTTCGCTCTCTCCCAACCTGTAAGATGCTTAGTCTTGACTTTGAGTCCCTCTTCACCAATGTCCCTCTTGATGATGTCCTTGATTTCCTTAGAGAGAAGGCCCATGAAGGGTTTCTTCATCTCCCTATACCTACTGATGTCTTTCTTGATCTTATCTGCCTCTGTGTGGACTCTAACTCCTTTTCCTTCCAAGGGAAATATTATTCTCAAACCTTCGGTGTCGCTATGGGCTCTCCTCTCTCTCCTGTCCTTGCTAATCTTTACATGGAATACTTCGAGACTGTTCTTCCTACCCTCGATGTGCAACCTTCACTCTGGCTCCGCTATGTGGATGACATTTTTGCTCTGTGGCCTTATGACTCCAGTCTCTTCCAACCTTTTCTTGAAGCTCTTAATAATCTTGCCTCTTCCATTAAGTTTAAAGCTGAATGGGAATCTAATTCCTTGCTTCCTTTCCTTGATGTCCATGTCCACCGCTCAGATACAGGTTTTTCCTTTTCCGTTTACCGAAAACCTATGCACAGTGGCATGTACATTCACTACTTTTCCTATCATGCTTCCCCTGTCAAGAAAAGTGTTCTTATCTCCCTCTTTCTCCGTGCCCTCTGCATCTGTGATCCTCAGTTCCTTCCAGCAGAAATTTCCACTCTTCATAATTCGTTTTCCCGTCTTGGCTACCCTTCCCATTTCATAGACTCTGCCCTCTCACGTGCTAAACGCAATTTCTTCTCTCCCAAACTCTCTACTCCTGGGAACTCTTCTATCCTCTGCCTTCCCTACATTTCCGGTCTTTCTAATCTCAACAATTCTCTCCGTCCCTTAGACATCAAGCTTACCTTCCGCCAGACTAACACTCTTCGCACTAATCTTGTTCATACCTCTCCTCCCTCTACAGATGTTCCTGGTGTCTACTCTATTTCTTGCTCCTCCTGTCCTCTTCAATACTTCGGAGAAGCTGGTCGATCTCTTTCTGACAGACTTAGGGAGCACAAAAATACTGTTAGGCTTGCCGACACTAACAATGCTCTTTTCTGTCACGTCAGAGATCATAGCCATCCTATTGACTGATCTTCTGCTAAAACTGTCTTCCCTACTTCCAACTCGAACAGTCGCCGTCTAGTTGAATCCTCTCTAATACACAACTTTCCTTGTATGAACCTTAGCCCTGGCTTCGTCTCCGTAGATGCCTTCCTCTCCCACTACATTATAAAATGCTCCAAACCTCAGAACACCCATGACTTAACCTGGCTCCTCATTTTTTCTTTTTCTTTTTCTTCTTCTCCCTCTTCCCCTTTCCTCTTTCCTTTTCTCCTCTGGGTTGTCTTTCTCTCTTCTGTCTCGTGTTTCTGTTCCTTCTTCATTTATTTCACCACTTCCCCTTTCACACACCTCTGTGCACTTGCTCTCCCTCAGTGGGCACCTAGCTCTCTTGCAGTGCTCCCCTTCCTTTGTATTTACTGGCTCGTCCTCCTTATTTCCCACTTCTACCACCACTACTACTACCTCTTCTACTACTACTACTACAACTACTGATGAAATTGAGACACACGTGCAGCGTCTGGTTGTCTTTGTTGTGGACGTTTCGCCATCCAGTGGCTGGCTGGATGGCGAAACGTCTACGATAGGGATGCCCGGGTGTTGCGCATGTGTCTTAATTTCATCTTGTCGGTATTATATACCATTCTTGTACTACTTCTACTACTACTACCACCACCTCTTCCTGCCTATATATAGCCATCCTACTCCACTTCTGGTTAGTGTATGACTTTATCAATGGTCCAAGTCGGACCGAAACGTCGTCGTAAGCTTCTCTCTTTTATGTGCGGGTTATTTGTGTATTGTGTATGGTATACAGGCCTAGCTGACAGCAGTCAGCTAGGCCTATATAGAAAGCCCCTTATGCTGAGCATTTCGGGCACATTAGGTCAGTGTCCCAGGATGCGACCCACACCAGTCGACTAATACCCAGATACCCATTTTACTGATGGGAAACTTAGACAACAGGTGGAAAGAAATACGCCCAATGTTTCTACTCTGGCTGGGAATCGAACCCAGGCCCTCCAGGCTCCTCCTCCTAAAACTTCTATCAGACATTCCCTACATCTTCCACCCATCAAAGACTTGCATACCCTCTTAACCTATTTTGCTCCAGCCTTTGTGTATGAACATACATCTTGACTATCTCTTATCTTCCCCTTTAATTATACCTTTTTTTTCCAACCCTCTAAATTAAAGTTTATTTTGCCAAAAAAAAAAAAAGATGTAAATTCTTGCTTAAACTTCAAATTCTGCACCAGTAAATTATGTCCTGCTTTTATCTTTTATTAAATGTCCTATGGTTTTTGCAAGTTTTTTTAAAGGTGGAAGAGACTGTGAGCCAAGAATAGGATGAAATGACACTAAACATCAAAAGCCTATACAATGGTACTTCGAGTTTCGAACAGCTCCCAACTTGAACAGTTATGTAAGTGTATTTTTGTAAGTTCTTTGGTAAGTGTATTCTTGGGGGTCTGAAACAGACTAATCTAATTTACATTATTCCTTATGAGAACAAATTCGTTTGGTATTGGCACTCAAACAGCCTTCTGGAATGAGTTAAGTTCAAAACTCGAGGTACTTCTGTATTCTAACATTTCACTCGTGGAAAGTTTTATCAAGGTATGCAAAAACACACTGCTCTTATAGGCCATCCATTTAGGTAAAGAGTGAGTTGTGAACCTGGTTGCAGCATGACTTGGGCTGCTGCATGGTGAGTCAAGTACTAATAGGTGATGAATCAGAATTTGGGTGAGAGGTTTTGCAAGCAAAACCAGGCTCATTCACACTCGCAGAACCTCTCGTACATATTCTCCTCCAGGATGTGACCTCACCGGCATAGCAGCCTAGGTTACATAATCCAGGTCTACCTCTCACTCTTTACTGACTGGATGACATATTTGAGTAGTTTACATATTTTCTGTTTAACCTTATATAGCTATCCTCAAGTAAAAATGTTACTGCAATGAAGGTTTACACTACTTTGTCTCTCTCTTCATCCAAGAGTGTCTGTCAAGTATTATTGTTCTTAAACTGCTCATTAAATTGAAAGTAGATCACTTCTTTAATGATTTCAGATTTTTGACATTGGATATTATTTATAACTTTGTACTGTATGCTCATCTGTTTTAGGGCCAGTTTACCTTTAGTTTAGATGAACGTTTTGGCTTCAATGGTGGATACGTTGGACTCTTGGAATGGATACTGTTTAAGGATTATAAACAGAAGTAAGTAGTGTATGCTTTCTTGTTACATTTTATTAGCTGTTTTTACTGGATTACATAATTTTTAAGTGTTGATTCTTGAAAAGATGCACTCTGTTAGTTTTCATATTTTTTCTTGTTATCTGAAATGGTCAAAGGTTTCATGGTTATTACAGACATCTTTGGTTACCATTACTGAAGGAATTTATTGGTAAAAAGAGATATGAAATACTGTACTGTATGGTACAACCTCTAATTTGTCAGAGGTTATGCTTCTGAAGATCACACAAATTCAAGATCAGTGAATATCACTAAAGTCAATGCTTGTATTACATTTTGTTTCAAATTGGGATTCGTTTTCTGTTTGAAGCCATGTCAGATTCGGTCTTACATATTGGGCTGTGAATTTTATTATATAGGGAGTACCAGACTTACAAGCAAGTTGCTTTCCTGAAGTTCCTTGGAACTCAGTTGTTCAGAACTCAGAAAACTAATATAAGAGGGTGTTTTGTAACTATTACCCAGTTAGGTAGAAAATTTTTGATGATGCATGCTGTCTGCCCTGGATTATTATCAGGTCACAATGGTTAGTTTAATATCTTTATTGTGCACCCCATAACCATCCTGTGGTAGTCAAAAGATTACAGAGGCACATAATGGGTCCAGGGACTGGGCTGCAAGGTTTTGATAATATAATAATAATAATATAATAATAATATCTTCATTTCTACAAGTACATGTACAGGTCAGACATCACTAATCCGGCAATCAGTTACCTGTTTCCATCAGTAATCTGGAACTAATTTCGGCTAGCATAATTTCAAATTTCCTCATTATTCTGACTCAGAAATTGTGCAGATGGTTGTAAATCCACAGCGGCAAGCCAGTGGAAAAAAAAGCAGTGATCAAAATGAGGAAGATGTAGCAGAAAGTCTCTCTATTGATAGGTTAATTAAGTGAATTCTAACCTAACTACTCTCTAATCCGGCAAACTCACTAATCTGGCACAATACAGGTTCCGATGATGCCAGATTAGTGATGGCCAACCTGTACAGGGTATACAGGCCTAGCTGATATCAGTAACATAGTACTGCTATATAGAAAGCGGCTTGTTATGCAGAGCATTTCGGGCAAATTAGGTCAGTTTTGTCCCAGGATGCTACCCACACCAATTGACTAACACCCAGATACCCATTTTACTGATGGGAATGTAGACAACTGATGTAAAGAAACAAGCCCAATGTTTTACACTTGCTGGGAATTGAACCCAGACCCTCGCCATGTGAAGCGAGAACTTTAGCTACCAGGCCACTGAACACTAAACAAGTTAAAATAGTAATGTACTATTTACATGTTTATATCTGGCTACAGTCGTAATGAGTTATGTATCTATGCAGATATGCATTAGGTCACAAAGGAAAAAATTACAATAGGGAGAGAGAGAGAGGAAAGGGAGAAAATTGAAAAGACAGGTTAGATGAAGAGGTGAAAAGAAAGGCAAAAGACAGGTCAGGTCAGGTCAATTTTCTCTGTAAATTATAGGCTAATAGTGAATTGTGACTTGTATTCCTCTGGGATGACTGTTCCACTCAAGTCTAGACAATCATATTTATTTACTAATTTGGCTAATATGCTATGCTTTATCAAGTCACTGTTTGTTTCAAGTCAGTATAATGGACCCCCGGTTTTCGTAATTAATCCGTTCCAGAGAGTGACTAAACCTGAATCTGACGAATTCCGAATTAATTTTCCCCATAAGACATAATGGAAATCCAATTAATCTGTTTCAGACACCCAAAAGTATTAAAAAAATGTTTTCTACATGAAATATACATTTACCTTCACAGAAAATAATGATACATGAAGAATAAAACAATGATAACATCACACTTACCTTTATTGAAGACATGGTGATGTATGGAAAACGGGTGGAGGGGAGAGGATGGAGGAGTTTACAATTGTTTGGAAGGGGAATCCCCTTCCATAAAGACTTCAGGTACCAAGTCCTTATCCTGGGTTACTTCCCTTTGTTTTTTAATGCCACTAGTACCAGCTTGAGTCGCTGGACCCCTGTCGCTCAAAAAGTGTTCCAGAGAGGTCTGTTTCTGGCGTATGTTAGGAATTGTGTTGGGAGACAGGACAAGATAGTCCTTCCATATGACACAAATACCAGCTCTATGGCTTATTTATCTAGCACAGTTCATCTGATATGACATAACAAACAATATTAATAACATAGAAATATGATATATACTCAAGAATGAATAAAATATGGCATTAAGAATGTCACGAGTGGTGGTGTGTTGTTTGTTGTTGGGTGTATAAGGGCCACTGAAAGATAAGCCTTACATAATTGTGGTGAAGGCGGCAGCAGAGGCGGTGGTGTTAATCAGTAGCTCTATATACCTCCAACAACAATGGAGGAGTCAGTTTCGTGCTGTCCTTTTTTTATCGATTAATTGCTTAACTTACTTGCTACACTGTTAATGCTACGCTTTATCACTGGCTGGCACTATAGCTTTTATCGACTCCTGCTGCTTTAGTATCGTACATACTGCAAAATCACTAAAAAAGGCACATTCTTCCCTCTCTCTCAGCCCTTTACCAAAGGGCTGGCTGGCACTAGGAACTTTCTTTGGGCCCATGCTGGCTTATTTAGCAGTTGCAAGCACAAAATATATCGTATGAACGAATGGGATCATCCTCACTAGCTGATAAACAATGGCACACTGGCTGTAAATGGTGTGTTGGACCGCTCGGGCCGCATGGACATGTTCGGGACAGATGACTAATACTGAGTTCAGTGACGATCACTGAGCCAATAGTTTGACGAAAAAACATTACTTATTCCAAATATTATGAAATCCGACAACGACGTAATCCGGGGGTCCACTGTATTTGTTTTTTTTATATTTTTCTTTCTTCATCAAAAATGTCACTTATGTGGTAGACATTGGTCAAGAATTGTATTTACAATGTTTATAATCTCACTTGACGCTACCTTCTCTCCCGCTACCATCTTTTTCTCACAGCTTCTCTCATACCTCTCATACAACACTCAAGTGTATTTGCTAACCCCTCCATCACCTTTCTGCATTCTGGAAAGAAATAGTATAAAATACCATCACAATGGATAAAGACAAATGCAGTATAATGCAGTTTCACCCACACAGTGAGTGACTTGATAAAACCCACTATGTGGGCTTTATCGAGTCACTCTTTATCTTTCTACATTTTCAATTTGAATGTTATTATTTAGGTTGGTAGATTGCAACCACCCAGGGAGGTACTACTGTCCTGCCAAGTGAGTGCACAATGAAAGCCTGTAATTGTTTTACTTGATGGAGGATTGCTGGTGTCTTTTGTCTGTCTCATAAACATTCAAGATTTCAGGTACGTCTTGCTACTTCTACTTGCACTTAGGTCACACTACACATACATGTACAAGCACATATATACACACACCCCTCTGGGTTTTCTTCTATTTTCTTTCTAGTTCTTGTTCTTGTTTATTTCTTCTTACCTCCATGGGGAAGTGGAACAAAATTCTTCCTCTGTAAGCCGTGTGTGTTGTAAGAGGCGAATAAAATGCCGGGAGCAAGGGGCTAGTAACCCCTTCTCCTGTATATATTACTAAATGTAAAAGGAGAAACTTTCATTATTCCTTTTGGGTCACCCCACCTCGGTGGGATACGGCCGGTGTGTTGAAAGAAAGAAAGACCATCACAATGGATAAAGACAAATGCAGTATAATGCAGTTTCACCCACACAGTGAGTGACTTGATAAAACCCACTGTGGGGGTTTTATCAAGTCACTCCTCTCCTGCAGCCCATGGACCAGCAGGTCATTTCTAATTTCAAAAAACTGTACACCAAAGCAGTATTTCAAAAATGCTTTGAAGTGATCTCAGACACTCGATAGACCCCAAGAGAGTTTTGGAAAGATCACTTTAGTATCCTCAGTTGCATAAACCTTGTAGGCAGGGCTTGGGAAGGAGTGACTAACAGGACATTGAACTCTGCTTAGAGGAAATTGTGGCCACAATGTGTACAAGAGAGGGATTTTGAAGGTTTGAGGCTAACCCTGAGGAGCCTATGTCAGTTGTGGAATCTGTTGTGGCATTGGGGAAGTCCCATGGGGTTAGAGGTTAGTGAGGAGGATGTGGAAGAGTTGGTGGAGGACAATGATGAAGAACTAACCACTGATGAGCTGAAAGAGCATCTGCAACAGCAAGAGGCCACAACCAAGGAAATTGCTGCAGAGGAGGGGAGACAGAAATTGAGGAAGTTGCCTTCTTCGAAGATTAAGGAAATTTGTGCAAAGTGGGTTGGTGTGCAAACTTTTATGGAAGAAAATCGCCCTGACACAGCTGTTGCAAGCCGTGCTGGCGACTTTTACAATGACAATGTTGTGACCCACTTTAGGAAAATCTTAATTAACCCTTTATCGTGTTGGGCCGAAAAAATTCGGTATTGATTACGTGTTTTTGGCGCGTGTCATACTTCGCGCCCCGCGCGGCCAGCTTCCCGTTCTTTAGTTCCAACCAATCACAAGCCTTCCCTGAGTCTCTTCAGCTAAGTACAGTTCGCTTCTGCCGCCTTCCCATTGGTTGAGAGATCAAAATATAAACACTAGCGGCTTGGCTTCGAACACACGCGCATTTTTCCCTCCACCCTTGCTAATCTACTCTTGGATTATATATTCTACAATGTCGGTAAGTACTGATTGTTGTGTTTAGTGCTTACATGAATAGTTTAGGCATATTTTGATATATACCTAAAGTCCGTGTGAAGCATAATATGAGTGTAGCATGCAGTTGAAAAAAGTGCAAGCATTTTAGTCCGAATTATTTCGGTATTGCGCGAGTTTCCGGGAATGTCCAATTTTAGTCAAATAAATATTTATAAAAAATTTTCAATTGCATATATGAACTCTGTAGTGGTCTGGATTTATACAGGAGGTTTCTATTGTCCTTCCAGTTCCATGAGAGGCTGTTTTATGGGGAGCAGTCGACCAGCAGGTCGAGGTATATCTGCGTTTCTGAAGACAGTGACTCAGAACCAGAGGTAGACGAACCAGAATTGCTGGATAGTGGTGATGAATACTTGCCACCGGATGCACAGGATGCAGAGATGTCAACTGATGATGAGGAGGAAGAAAGGGAAGAAAGGCCAGCCAAAAAGCAGAAAGTAATGAGGAAAAAGAAAACTTTTAGGATTGAGGAATACCCGGATGAGGAAGAGATCCATGAGAATATTGCTCTTCAAGTTTCATCTGAGTGGACCGTAGATGACATTGAAAATGATCCTTTGCCGGCATATGAACATGAAAAGCCTCTTGCAATTAGGTCTCCATATGAGTATTTTCGTATGTTCGTTACTCCAGCCATGATAGATAACATAGCATATCAAACAAATTTGTATACAAGGCAACAAGACGTAAATAGTACTTTTTCAACAGATTCTGAAGAGATCATGAGGTTCATAGGTATTTTGTTGTTCATGGGTATTAATTCACTACCATCCCTCGAAGACTATTGGAAAGCTGGTTTTAGGAGCCAACAGGTTGCAGATAGCATGGCGTCTAAGAGGTTTAGGTACCTTAGAAGTCATATTCATTTCAATGACAACACAAAAAAGGATAATGACAGATTCTACAAAGTAAGGCCTCTTTACACTGAACTAACTAATGCTTGCTTGAAAATTCCAGCTACACCCAAGCAATCTATTGATGAAGTCATGGTTGGTTTCAAGGGTAAAACTGCTGGAAACCTAAGGCAGTACATCAAAACAAAACCAGATAAGTGGGGTTTCAAACTTTTTTGTCGTGCAAGTCAAGATGGACTCATACATGATATACTCATGTATCAAGGCACAACAACTTTTGACACACATCCCATACAGCTGCCACAGGAAGAATCTAAACTTCCAATAAGTACAAAGATTGTTCTGGTACTTGCACAAACTATGAACAAGACAAACACATCAGCAATCTATGCTGACAATTTCTTTTCAAGTATGCCTTTGGTCAAGCTACTAAGAGATAAGTATAACTGCAGATACACTGGAACAGTACGTGACAATTGATGTGGTAAGCCACATCTGGTGCCTATCAAACAAATGGAAAAAAACAGTGTGGTCAGGGGCAATTTTTGCTTCAACAACAATGATGGTGTCCTTGTTGTACGATGGAAGGACACCAAAGTTGTGACTTTAGTGACAACTGATATTGGGGTCGAGCCCATGAGTCTTGTTGAGAGATATAACAAGGGTACAAAGAGGAAAGAGAAAATATCGTGCCCTGCAGTCATCAAGAACTATAATGCAAACATGGGAGGTATTGACAAAAGCAACATGTTGGTGCATCTCTACAAAACACCAATGAAATCAAAACGTTGGTACATGCGGCTATTTGCCTATATTATTGATCTTGCTGTTGTGAATGCATGGGTGCTTTATTTCCGTGATTCTCGAGCAATAAAGCAAAAGTGTATGCAACTGAAGTATTTCAGGAATTCTATCTCTGAAATTGCAAGGTCTAAAGGACAAAACCTTAGAGGGAGCAGCCTAAGAACAACTCCAAGACCTTCACCAATTAATTCACCATGTACTTCCAATGGTGTTGGCATAGTGAAACCTGGGAGGGGAACACGTACAGAAATGCCTGATGACAGTGTTAGGAAAGACATTACTCTAATGCACTTCCCAATGGCAGGGCAAAGGCCGTTTACTTGCAAGTATTGCAGCACCTCGAAAAAAACGGTAACATCGTCATTCGTCTGTAGTGTATGCAAAGTAAATCTGTGCATAAAGACTGATAGAAATTGTTTCACAGACTTCCATCTTGCCAATTAGCAATATAGAATCATTGGTCTTCCAAATGAATCTCAGGAATATAGGGATTGAAACTTGCATCACTTTGCAATTTGGCATTGTTGATATTTGCTTCCTTTTTATATTTTTGTAACAATTAAAAAATGTTTTGATAAAAGTTCCATTTATGTTTTTTATATTGTCTGTTTGTATATTAAATTTAAAAAAATGTTTTGGTGTGTTTTATTAACAATTGCAAGTTTGCAACATAGAATTTTTTAATCACTTTGTCGGGGGCGGCCTAATATTTTCGGTCTTCGGAGATTGGCAATTGCTCGAAAACTAACCATCAGAAATCAATTTATATGGGATCAGTGACCTTGTATTGAGTTACTCTATCCACCATAGGGAGTTCAGTTCGAATTTCAAATTTTCGGACCCCTTGCGCGATGAAGGGTTAAAGGAACGTGAGGTACAGAGCTCTATGGACAGATTTTTGGTGCAGCAGAGGTCCAGTGACTCTCAAGTTGTTCCCAGTGGCATTAAAAAACAAAGAAGGGACATAACCCCAGAAAAGGACTTGCTACCTAAAGTCCTTATGGTAGGGGATTTCCCTTCCAAAAAATAATAAACCTCCATCTCCCCTCCTCCCATCCCATCACTCATCACTACATCTTCAATAAAGGTAAGTGTCATTTACATATTCTTCATTTAGTACAGTACATGCACAATATATATACATGCACAATATATATTGTGCATGTATCCTTCTTTTTGTGTGTAGGAAAATGTATATTTCATGAGGTAAAAAAAAAAAAAATTTCATACTTTTGGGTGTCTGGAACGGATTAATTGGATTTCCATTATTTCTTATGGGGAAAATTAATTTCAACTAACGATAATTTCATCTAATGATGAGCTCTCTGGAATGGATTAACCCTTAAACGGTCCAAACGTATATATACGTTCTCCTGCATAGCACCCTGAATATTTTGAGAAAAAAAAAATAGTTTTTTATAGGAAAAAAGAGCATGTGGTACCCAGGCATCCCCAATTTTTTTCATATGGCGCACACTGAGTGCACACACCCATTCTCTCATGTCTAGGTGACTCAGGCCTATCATGCCAATGTTGAATGAATGACAAATGAAACGTATATATACGTTTGGGGCACTACGAGAGAGAACATATATATATGTTTGGACCGTTTAACCCTTTGACTGTTTTGGTTGTATATTGTATATATACATCTTACGAGCCACCGTTTTTGATGTATATATGCTCATAAATTCTAGCAGCTTCAAATCAAGCAGGAGAAAGCTGATAGGCCAACATGTGAGAGAAAGCGTCTGTGTGGTCAGTGTGTACCTTATAAAAAAAATCCTGCAGGACGCAGTGCATGATGAAAAAAAAACTCCGACCGTTTTTTTTAATTAAAATGCCAAATTTGTGGTCTGTTTTCGTGTAGTATTTATGGTTGTATTCTCGTTTTCCTGGTCTCATTTGATAGAATGGAAAACATATTATAGAAATAGAGGTAATTTTGATTGGTTTTACTATGAAAAGAACCTTGAAATGGAGCTCATAGTAGGGGAAATGTTTGATTTTTGCCAATGTTCAAAAGTAAACAAATGATGTCATTTTCCAATGAATGTCCAAGTAGCCATTCTGATATGCAGCCATGAATGGGTTGACATTATTTATACAATTATTGCAATATTGCAGTAGTCTGCATAACAGTAAATCTTCTATTTTTTGTTTGAATAAAAATTCAAAATAGAAAGCAAGAGCAATATCAGAGGGGCCTCGAGACATGACTGATGAACAAAGAAAATGTTATTTTAGAGCCAAGTATGTCTACATTGTTCATTCTGGACCCTATTTTGAAACTGTCATATTTTTTAATTTTCATGAAATTGGCCAAATTGCAAATTTCTGACCACATTATTGGGTAGTTGAAATCGGTAAATGGGCAGTTTCTTGTACTCATTCGATAGAAAAAATGGAGTTCTAAAGAAATAGCTATGAGTTTGGTCGACTGGAACAATGGAATTGGCTGAAAATAGGGCTCAAAGTGGGCAAAATTGCAGATTTGTAAATATCATTGAGGTCGCTAACTTTGCGAGAGCATAATTCCGTCAGTTTTCCATCAAATTTTGTTCTTTTGGTGTCATTACAATTGGGAAAAGATTATCTATCATTTCATAAGAAAAAATACTTTTTTTTTTTCAGAAATTTTGCGACACCAGGAGACACCTCAGGATTTGGGGTTGCAACAGTCGAGGGGTTAAGGGTTAATATCGTAAGTTGAGGGTCCACTGTATATTAACCTGACATACACCCTTTGACTGTTGCAACCCCAAATCCTGAAGTGTCTCCTGATGTCAAAAAATTTTTGAAAAAAAAAAAAATTATTTTTTTTCTTATGAAATGATAATCTTTTCCCAATGGTAATGACACCAAAAGTACGAAATTTGATCGAAAACTTACGGAATTACTTTCCCGCGAAGTTAGTGATCTTGAGCCCTATTTTCGGCCAATTCCATTGTTCCAGTTGACCAAACTCATAGCTATTTCTTTAAAAGTGAATTTTTTCTACCAATTGAGTACAAGAAACTGCCCATTTACCGATTTCAACTACCCAATAAAGTGGTCAGAAATTGGCAATTTGGCCAATTTCATGCAAATTAAAAAAGATGCCAATTTCAAAATTGGGTCCAGAATAAACAATGCAGACATTCTTGGCACTAAAATAACATATCCTCTGTTCATTAGTCACGTCTCAAGGCCCCTTTTATATTACTGTTGCTTTGTATTTTGATTTTTTATTCACACAAAAAATAGAAGATTTACTGTTATGCAGACTACTGCATTATTGTAAAAATGGTATAAATAATATCAGTGTACAAGTGAAAGAATATCAGACTCCCCAGCTGACATGTATTGGACGTGTGGTGTGATTTGCTTACTCTTGAACATTGGTAAAAATTGAACATTTTCGCTACTTTAAGCTCAATTTCAAGGTCGTTTTCATCGTGAAACTAATCAAAATCATCTCTATTTCTGTAATATGTTTTCCATTCTATGAAATGAGACCAAGAAAACGAGAATACAACCATAAATACTATAAGTAAATACACCTGAAATTTGGCACTTTAATCCAAAAAGCACAGTCAGTTTTTTTTCTTTCATTATGCACTGCATGCTGCAGGATTTTTTTATACAGTGCACACAGACCCATTCTCTCACATGTGGGCCTACCAGCTTTCTCCTGCTTGGTTTCAAGCAGCTAGAATTATTGAGTAGCATATATACGTCCGAAACACTGGCTCGTAAGACGTGTATATACGGCCGAAACAGTCATAGGGTTAAACTGTCCAAACGTAAATCTACGTTCGCATGCATAGCGCTCTGAACGTAGATCTACATTCGATTTTACATTGTTTCTTATGTGATAAAAACGTAGATCTATGTTCGGAGCGCTACGAGTGCAAACGTAGATCTATGTTTGGACAGTTTAAGGGTTAAGTAAATTTAAACTTTTGAAGAGTGAAAGAGTGTGTTTCCTGGCACTAGACTGGGTGATCATTCACACTGCTGCTTTTTTGTTGATTTATTATTGACTTTGTGATTTGATGTATTGATCCCCAGGCACAAATAGCATAGATAAGGTAAGGAAAGATTAGAGAGTGGTATCCCACTGAAGCAGGGTGACCTAAAAAATAATAATGAAAGTTTTATTGATAAATTTAGTAATTTATACAGGAGAAGGGGTTACTAACCCCTTGCTTCCTTGAGGTACAAAGTAACGTACATTTGAGAGGATACCAACTGATTTGGATACCTCTGTTGTTATGTGCTGAATACAGGTGTTGAATTTCAAGTTGCTGTCAGGGGTACAGACCTAAAAATTTTCCTTTGTTTTCTCTTTCAATGAGAACTGCTAATCATAACATATAGTTGGATATTTGCAGCTCTCTTCCCAAACATCATGTAGAAGGTCTTATCAGTGTTTAGAGTGAGTTTCTTTTTTTTTTTTTTTTTACCCACACTATTCATCTTCCAAATAAGGAAACATTTATCATCATTCATTCAGTAGCTGTCTTGCTGAAAGTGCACAGACATCACAAAATCTGCAAAATCCCCACATTTATGGTAACCATACTTTCTTTTAATTTTGGATGCACATTTATATAAAAAAAATTTTTAGGTGGATATCATTCCTTACTCGTGAAGTCATGGAAGAAGCCACAACATTTAAGGAAGCCAAAACCATGCTTTCACAGCCACGACTGTTGGCTCCTGTCTACTTCATCCTTGGTGGAGCTAAGCCTGGGGAAGTAAGTTGCAAGGTTTATTATTCTTGAGCTTAGGTTCCTATATCACATTATTTTTATGGTCATGGTAAGTTAGATTCCTTTGAAAAGAATAACATTATGAAGTACAGCCGTCCAAATAAATTTCTGGAAAAAAATGATAAAATAATAAACATCAGTAAAGTGTTATGAAACAAAAATTATATGTCATTATTTGATTTGCAGTGAAAAATGATACAATAATGTTATATTTTTATCAGGTTTAATTTATTCTGTTAATTATAGATGTACAGTAGATCCCCCGTATCCACTGATTCAGTATCCACAGTTTACTGTGGCCCAAAAATACCTCTTAGTTTTGAATAATAATGGCCACAAAGTGGCAGTTCTTCAAAGCCTAAAAGAAGCTGTGAAGTGCTTCACATCAGTGAAAAAGTGACAATTTTCCAATTATTGTGATATTTTATCAGTTAAACTTAACAGTAAGTATGTATAGGACATATACTATAGGGTTTTCTACTATCTACGGTTTCGGTATCCATGGCAGGTCCTTGGAACGTATCTCCCGGGGGGGTCCTACAGTACTGTAAATCTTCTAATCATATGTTTTTATAAGCCATTTAAAAAACAATAAATTGTTTCTACTTAGCTTTGATGCTCTATTATTTTAATCCTTTTTTTTTTTTTACATATTTCTTGCTTAATTTAACCATTTTAAAGATAACGATAAAGAGATAAAGATTTTTATTTCTTTGCATGGTTACAATTTATATTTTCAATTTTTATTAGTTAAGTACAAAGAAAGCCACTATCATGCTGGGGCATTACGGGCAGACTTATTCTAATACATAATAACTATATGTACTTAAGTCTAGACAAGGTAAGTGTGGTTAACTTCTTACTAAATCTTTATTTTATCTTAATACTAATGTGAGGTAGTCAAGGTGGAGGTTTATAAGAATAATAATTTTGAAGTTGCACATAAGGGAAGGGGAATTGTTTTAACCCTTAAACTGTCCAAACTTAGATCTACATTCGCGTGCGAGGGTCTCCGAACATAGATCTACCTTTTTTTTTTACATGCTTTCAAATGGGGAAAATAAAGGTCAGAGCACTACGCACGTGAACGTAGATCTACGTTTGGACAGTTTAAGGGTTAAGCTATAGCTGTGTGTAAAAATCCATATTTATCTTTGAGGATTATCATTTCTGTTTTCTATATATTCTGAGCTACTGTCCTTGTAATGTTTTGATTCAGACCACTAATACTAAGTCTGATAATTCCAGGGGGCAATCATCACTCGTTGGCGAGATAACTTTCATGCTGATAATATGGGTGACAGTGCTACTGACCCAGGATCTTGGTTCCTTGTTGAAACAAACTACGATCAGTGGTCATCACCACCATTTTATGATGACCGAAGAACTCCAGCAATTAACTGTCTTAAGGAAGGAGGGCAAAAGAATGCTTCACCAAAGCTGATTTACAATGTTCTTTCAACCAAACCAGTATTTAACAAAGTAAGTCTCAAGAAAGTTGGATAAATTTGTCTTTTTTGAACTTTAAGTTTGACAAATTATGGTATAAAATTAATATATCTCATTTCAGAATTCTAAGCATATTTTCTCAGTTGTAAGGGATATCCCAAGAGGGATTGGAAAGAATGGGTAAAAGATGTTTTAAGTGCTAGGGGGCTTGAGCATTCGGCAAGCTTTTTTTTTTTTTTTTTTTTTTTTTTTTTTTTTTTTTTGTGTGTGTGTGTGTACACACCTAATTGTACTCACCTAATTGGGGTTGCAGGGGTCGATACTCAGCTCCTGGCCCAGCCTCTTCACTGACTGCTACTGGGTCCTCCCTCTCCCTGTTCCATGAGCTTTGTCATACCTCCTCTTAAAACTATGTGTGATTCCTGCCTCCACTACATCGCTTGCAGACTATTCCACTTCCTAACAACTCTGTGGCTGAAGAAATACTTCCTAACATCCCTTTGACTCATCTGAATCTTCAGCTTTCAGTTGTGACCCCTTGTTTCTGTGTCCCATCTCTGGAACATCCTGTCTCTGTCCACCTTGTCTATTCCATGCAGTAGTTTGTATGTCGTTATCATGTCTCCCCTGACCCTCCTGTCCTCCAGTGTCGTCAGGCCGATTTCCCTTAACCTCTCTTCGTAGGATATTCTCCTTAGCTCTGGAACCAGCCTTGTTGCAAACCTTTGCCCTTTCTCTAATTTCTTGATGTGTCTGACCAGGTGTGGGTTCCAAACAGGTGCTGCATACTCCAGTATGGGCCTGACATACACAGTGTATAAAGTCTTGAACGATTCCTTACTGAGGTACCGGAACGCTATTCTCAGGTTTGCCAGGCGCCCATATGCTGCAGCAGTTATCTGGTTAATATGTGCTTCTGGCAACGTATTTGGTATTATACTCACCCCTAGATCTTTCTCCTTGAATGAGATTTGCAGTCTTTGGCCGCCTAGCCTATACTATGCCTGCGGTCTTCTTTGCCCTTCTCTGATCTTCATGGCGGGGTTAAATTCTAGGAGCCAGTTGCTGGACCATGCGTCCAGCCTGTCCAGGTCTCTTTGTAGACCTGTCTGGTCCTCATCTGATTTAATTCTCCTCATTAACGTCACATCATCTGCAAACGGACAATTCTGAGTCTATTCCTTCCATTATGTTGTGTGTGTGTGTTTTGTGTGTACTCACCTATTTGTGGCTGCAGGGGTCAAGACTCGGCTCCTGTGTATGTGTTTGTTTGTGTGTGTGTGTGTGTGTGTGTGTGTGTGTTTGTGTATTTTTTTTGTGTGTATGTGTGTGTGTGTGTACTCACCTAATTGATCTAATTGTGGTTGCATGGGTCAAGTAACAGCTCATGGCCCTGCCTATTCACTGTGTGTGTGTGTACTCGCCTAATTCACCTAATTATGGTTGCAAGGGTTGATACTCAGTTCCTGGCCCAGTGTGTGTGTGTGTGTGTGTGTGTGTGTATGTATGTATTTGAGCAAATTAGATTAGGGTAAATGACAACAAGTGGGTTTTATTACTTGAGATTATATTGGAGTGTGAGCAGTGTAACACTGAGAGGATTCAGGGTAAACCAGTTGGTTGAACTTGAGTTCTGGAAGTGGGAAGTACAGGGCTTGCACTCCAGAGGAGGGGTGGGGGTGTTGCAGTTCAGAGGGTCATTTGAATTGTGATGTTTGCATACTTCTGGCAAGACAGCAGTTGATTGAATGATGATGAATGTGTTTCCTGGTTTTTAGGTCAACCTGATAATTTTGTATATCATACTACAAATACTGTATATTGAAAGTGATAGTTTATTGGATGTGCATGCACATGAATAATGAAGTATTTATTTAAAACTTGTTACAGTATATCATATTTACTCAGCACACTTAAGTTCTTTGGATGTTAAAGAGAAGGAGCCTTCCTGTAAGAGTAGTGTCAGTCTTGTGTTTAGCAGATGGAAGATCTAGCCACCACCACTTCTTGCATTGAAGGAACAAGACAGGTTTATTAATTGGGATACTGAGTATGCATAACATGAAGGAATTGTTCTTGTGTGTATTTTTAGAATATAAGAGGAAGAAATATTATTAAACAAATGATTAATTTACAAGAATTAGTATGAAGTCTAAGATAATTGATATTTCAGTTATTAACATGTCCAGAATATTTTTTATCACATGAAAGATAGATTCTAAGGTGGAGCTGTATATAGTACAAGTTATTGGCATTGTGCTTATCTTTAGCCATCTCATATTTGTTCATTGTTACTCCATATACTCATGAAACATATTATGAGTAGGGCTTGTGGGGTACTTGTATAAGAACTGGTAGATTTTCACACCATCATCTGTAAGTTGTGATAATTGTTCATTAACACTTTGACTGTCACAAGCCCCTTTCTGAAACTCATTCTATGTCGCAAAATTTTTGGGAAAAAAAATTATTTTTTCTCATGAAATGATAGAGAATCTTTTCCCGATGGTAATGACACCAAAAGTACAAAATTTGGTCGAAAACTCACGGAATTACGCTCCCGCAAAGTTAGCGGTCTCAGCGACATATACGCATCGGCGATTTTGCCGACTTTGAGCCCTGTTTTTGGCCAGTTCTGTTGTTCCAGTTGACCAAACTCATAGCTATTTCTTTAGAACTTCATTTTTCCTATCAGTTGAGTACAAGAAACTGCCCATTTACCGATTTGAACTACCCAATAAGGTGGTCAGAAATTGGCAATTTGGCCAATTTCATGCAAATTAAAAAAGATGCCAATTTCAAAATGGGGTCCAGAATAAACAATGTAGACATTCTTGTCACTAAAATAACATATTCTCTGTTCATTAGTCATGTCTCTAGGTCCCTCTTATATTACTATTGCTTTCTATTTTGATCTTTTATTCATACAAAAAATACAAAATTTCCTGTTATGCAGACTATTGCATTATTATAAAAATGGTATAAATAATATCAGTGCACTAGTGAAAGAATATTAGACTCCCCAGTTGACGTGTATTGGATGTGTGGTGTGATTTGCTTACTCCTGAACATTTTTAAAAATCGAACATTTCTGCTACTTTGAGCTCAATTTCAAGGTCGTTTCATCATGAAACATCCAAAATCTATCTCTATTTCTGTAATATGTTTCCCATTTTATCACGTGAGACCATGAAAACGAGAATTTTTTTATTTTTATTATCACACCGGCCGATTCCCACCAAGGCAGGGTGGCCCGAAAAAGAAAAACTTTCACCATCATTCACTCCATCACTGTCTTGCCAGAAGGGTGCTTTACACTACAGTTTTTAAACTGCAACATTAACACCCCTCCTTCAGAGTGCAGGCACTGTACTTCCCATCTCCAGGACTCAAGTCCGGCCTGCCGGTTTCCCTGAATCCCTTCATAAATGTTACTTTGCTCACACTCCAACAGCACGTCAAGTATTAAAAACCATTTGTCTCCATTCACTCCTATCAAACACGCTCACGCATGCCTGCTGGAAGTCCAAGCCCCTCGCACACAAAACCTCCTTTACCCCCTCCCTCCAACCCTTCCTAGGCCGACCCCTACCCCGCCTTCCTTCCACTACAGACTGATACACTCTTGAAGTCATTCTGTTTCGCTCCATTCTCTCTACATGTCCGAACCACCTCAACAACCCTTCCTCAGCCCTCTGGACAACAGTTTTGGTAATCCCGCACCTCCTCCTAACTTCCAAACTACGAATTCTCTGCATTATATTCACACCACACATTGCCCTCAGACATGACATCTCCACTGCCTCCAGCCTTCTCCTCGCTGCAACATTCATCACCCACGCTTCACACCCATATAAGAGCGTTGGTAAAACTATACTCTCATACATTCCCCTCTTTGCCTCCAAGGACAAAGTTCTTTGTCTCCACAGACTCCTAAGTGCACCACTCACTCTTTTTCCCTCATCAATTCTATGATTCACCTCATCTTTCATAGACCCATCCGCTGACACGTCCACTCCCAAATATCTGAATACGTTCACCTCCTCCATACTCTCTCCCTCCAATCTGATATTCAATCTTTCATCACCTAATCTTTTTGTTATCCTCATAACCTTACTCTTTCCTGTATTCACCTTTAATTTTCTTCTTTTGCACACCCTACCAAATTCATCCACCAATCTCTGCAACTTCTCTTCAGAATCTCCCAAGAGCACAGTGTCATCAGCAAAGAGCAGCTGTGACAACTCCCACTTTGTGTGTGATTCTTTATCTTTTAACTCCACGCCTCTTGCCAAGACCCTCGCATTTACTTCTCTTACAACCCCATCTATAAATATATTAAACAACCACGGTGACATCACACATCCTTGTCTAAGGCCTACTTTTACTGGGAAAAAATACTATACGAATATACACCTCAAAGTCGGCATTTTAATCCCAAAAAACGGTCAGTTTTTTTCCTCATTATGCACTGTGTGCTGCAGAATTTTTTTTATGTGGTGCACATTGACCACACAGACCCATTCTTTCACATGTGGGCCTACCAGCTTTCTGCTGCTTGATTTGAAACCGCTAGGATTTATGCGTATAAATACATCCGAAACAGTGGCATGTAATACGTATATGTACGACCAAAACAGTCAAAGGGTTAAGGTTTGATTCTGAAACTTAAAAATCCATGGCTAGCTCTTGAATCATTTGTTTATATCATCAATTGATAATTTTTTCAGTATATTCATAGCGTTTAAGTATTTGTCACTAGTATCCTGTCTAGTTGTCCTAATATGTGAAACATTTGAAGCTGAACTTATTACACTTGTGTATCATGAACTAATTGACATATAAAAGTGATTGAAAACTGTCTTGTAAAATATGTTTTTCATTAAATTTTTGTCACTGGCCTGCCAGAATGAAAATGACTGAGAAGTGTGATAGGTGAAGCTGGATTGTGAAGTGAGGAGTGAAGAGTGAAGTAACATGATAAGGGGTGAAGGGGGTTTGTGAAGTAAGGGGATAAGTGAGGAGTGAAGGGGGTTTGTGAAGTAAGGGGATAAGTGAGGAATGAAGGGGGTTTGTGAAGTAAGATAACAGGAAATCTACTAGTAATCAGTGGTGATTGCTAGAGTAGCTACTAGGCCATTGCTAGGTGACTGATAGCAATCAGTGGGGTTTTTTTTTTTTTTTTAAAGGAAGGAAGGAAGAAAATTTTTTGTTGTTAAGTGATGGTGTTAGAGGGGTACAAGCTGCCATAATTATAATTATCTTTATCCTGCAATTCTCTGAAGAAAGAAATCAGTTATGGGAACTGGAAAAGGCAAATGAGGAAAAAGCACCCTGGACAGTGAAAGCCCAACAGTTACCATCCTACCAGAAATGTAAATGTCACTATTGCTGCAAGGTATGGCAACACTGCATACCAAAACAAAAACAGTGGTGCACGGCTCTTATAGCGCCACTATTAAGTGGCGATATCCAAACTAATCCAGGACCTCAAACTATGGTACAGGTGCAAAACAGATAAGTGACTGTGATTATGACGGTCTAGTAGCTAGGAATGATAACCTTAACTCTATATGTAATGTATACATAGGGTAATGCGAGATAATAGAACCATTCTTATTATCTCAGGCACCACCAGATATGTGTATACACTGTACTAATATAGTGTACTAAATATCAGTAACGAGGTATGCCATGAAACAACTAAGGTGGCAGATTGTTTTAATTCCTACTGCACATCTGTCGCATCAGCACCAGTAAATAAACTACTGGCTGCATCAAATACCTTTAACACAGACTCTGAAATTCATATTCATATTCATTCATATAGTTTATTTGGACATGATACATAGTTGTACAATGAATTATAGTAGTTGGGTGTACATGCCAAAAGCCCCTTGTATGCAGAGCATTATGGGCAGGCTTAAAATTAACTTAAAATTAACAAGCAATGAAAGGTTCAGTGTTAAAAATTACAGTAAACCATTTACAATATGAAATTTGAACATTATTTTTTTTTTTTATTATCACACCGGCCGATTCCCACCAAGGCAGGGTGGCCCGAAAAAGAAAAACTTTCACCATCATTCACTCCATCACTGTCTTGCCAGAAGGGTGCTTTACACTACAGTTTTTAAACTGCAACATTAACACCCCTCCTTCAGAGTGCAGGCACTGTACTTCCCATCTCCAGGACTCAAGTCCGGCCTGCCGGTTTCCCTGAATCCCTTCATAAATGTTACTTTGCTCACACTCCAACAGCACGTCAAGTATTAACCCTTTGACTGTTTCAGGCCCCTCTCTGAAACTGTCATTCTATGTCGCTCAATTTTTGAAAAAAAAAAAAATTATTTTTTCTTATGAAATGATAGAGAATCTTTTCCCGATGGTAATGACACCAAAAGTTCGAAATTTGGTCGAAAACTCGTGGAATTATGCTCCCGCGAAGTTAGCGGTCTCGGCGACATATGCATATCGGCGATTTCGCCGACTTTGAGCCCAATTTTCAGCCAATTCCATTGTTCCAGTTGACCAAACTCATAGCTATTTCTTTAGAACTCCATTTTATCTATCAGCTGAGTACAAGAAACCTCCCATTTACTAATTTGGACTACCCAATATGGTGGTCAGAAATTGGCAATTTGGCCAATTTCACGCAAAATAAAAAAGATGCCAATTTCAAAATAGGGTCCAGAATAAACAAGGTAGACATTCGTGGCACTAAAATAACATATGCTCTGTTCATTAGTCACATCTCTAGGCCCCTCTTATATTATTATTGCTTTCTATTTTGATTTTTTATTCATACAAAAAAATACAAAATTTACTGTTATGCAGACGACTGCATTATTGTAAAAATGGTATAAATAATATCAGTGCACTAGTGAAAGAATATTAGACTCCCCAGTTGACGTGTATTGGACGTGTGGTGTGATTTATGTACTCTTGAACATTGGTAAAAATCGAACATTTCCGCTACTTTGAGCTCAGTTTCAAGGTAGTTTTCATCGTAAAAGTAATGAAAATCATCTCTATTTCTGTAATATGTTTTCCATTTTATCACCTAAGACCATGAAAACGCGAATACAACGATAAATACTATACGAAAATACACCTCAAAGTCGGCGTTTTATTCCAAAAAAACGATCAGAGTTTTTTTTTTCTCATTACGCAATGTGTGCTGCAGGATTTTTTTTATGTGGTGCACACTGACCACACAGACCCATTCTCTCACATGTGGGCCTACCAGCTTTCTCCCACTTGATTTGAAGCCGCTAGAATTATTGAGTATATATACGTCAGAAACATTGGCTCGTAAGACGTATTTATACGTCGAAAACAGTCAAAGGGTTAAAAACCATTTGTCTCCATTCACTCCTATCAAACACGCTCACGCATGCCTGCTGGAAGTCCAAGCCCCTCGCACACAAAACCTCCTTTACCCCCTCCCTCCAACCCTTCCTAGGCCGACCCCTACCCCGCCTTCCTTCCACTACAGACTGATACACTCTTGAAGTCATTCTGTTTCGCTCCATTCTCTCTACATGTCCGAACCACCTCAACAACCCTTCCTCAGCCCTCTGGACAACAGTTTTGGTAATCCCGCACCTCCTCCTAACTTCCAAACTACGAATTCTCTGCATTATATTCACACCACACATTGCCCTCAGACATGACATCTCCACTGCCTCCAGCCTTCTCCTCGCTGCAACATTCATCACCCACGCTTCACACCCATATAAGAGCGTTGGTAAAACTATACTCTCATACATTCCCCTCTTTGCCTCCAAGGACAAAGTTCTTTGTCTCCACAGACTCTTAAGTGCACCACTCACTCTTTTTCCCTCATCAATTCTATGATTCACCTCATCTTTCATAGACCCATCCGCTGACACGTCCACTCCCAAATATCTGAATACGTTCACCTCCTCCATACTCTCTCCCTCCAATCTGATATTCAATCTTTCATCACCTAATCTTTTTGTTATCCTCATAACCTTACTCTTTCCTGTATTCACCTTTAATTTTCTTCTTTTGCACACCCTACCAAATTCATCCACCAATCTCTGCAACTTCTCTTCAGAATCTCCAAAGAGCACAGTGTCATCAGCAAAGAGCAGCTGTGACAACTCCCACTTTGTGTGTGATTCTTTATCTTTTAACTCCACGCCTCTTGACAAGACCCTCGCATTTACTTCTCTTACAACCCCATCTATAAATATATTAAACAACCACGGTGACATCACACATCCTTGTCTAAGGCCTACTTTTACTGGGAAAAAATTTCCCTCTTTCCTACATACTCTAACTTGAGCCTCACTATCCTCGTAAAAACTCTTCACTGCTTTCAGTAACCTACCTCCTACACCATACACTTGCAACATCTGCCACATTGCCCCCCTATCCACCCTGTCATACGCCTTTTCCAAATCCATAAATGCCACAAAGACCTCTTTAGCCTTATCTAAATACTGTTCACTTATATGTTTCACTGTAAACACCTGGTCCACACACCCCCTACCTTTCCTAAAGCCTCCTTGTTCATCTGCTATCCTATTCTCCGTCTTACTCTTAATTCTTTCAATTATAACTCTACCATACACTTTACCAGGTACACTCAAGAGACTTTTTTTATTTTTTTTTTATTATCACACCGGCCGATTCCCACCAAGGCAGGGTGGCCCGAAAAAGAAAAACTTTCACCATCATTCACTCCATCACTGTCTTGCCAGAAGGGTGCTTTACACTACAGTTTTTAAACTGCAACATTAACACCCCTCCTTCAGAGTGCAGGCACTGTACTTCCCATCTCCAGGACTCAAGTCCGGCCTGCCGGTTTCCCTGAATCCCTTCATAAATGTTACTTTGCTCACACTCCAACAGCACGTCAAGTATTAAAAACCATTTGTCTCCATTCACTCCTATCAAACACGCTCAAGCATGCCTGCTGGAAGTCCAAGCCCCTCGCACACAAAACCTCCTTTACCCCCTCCCTCCAACCCTTCCTAGGCCGACCCCTACCCCGCCTTCCTTCCACTACAGACTGATACACTCTTGAAGTCATTCTGTTTCGCTCCATTCTCTCTACATGTCCGAACCACCTCAACAACCCTTCCTCAGCCCTCTGGACAACAGTTTTGGTAATCCCGCACCTCCTCCTAACTTCCAAACTACGAATTCTCTGCATTATATTCACACCACACATTGCCCTCAGACATGACATCTCCACTGCCTCCAGCCTTCTCCTCGCTGCAACATTCATCACCCACGCTTCACACCCATATAAGAGCGTTGGTAAAACTATACTCTCATACATTCCCCTCTTTGCCTCCAAGGACAAAGTTCTTTGTCTCCACAGACTCCTAAGTGCACCACTCACTCTTTTTCCCTCATCAATTCTATGATTCACCTCATCTTTCATAGACCCATCCGCTGACACGTCCACTCCCAAATATCTGAATACGTTCACCTCCTCCATACTCTCTCCCTCCAATCTGATATTCAATCTTTCATCACCTAATCTTTTTGTTATCCTCATAACCTTACTCTTTCCTGTATTCACCTTTAATTTTCTTCTTTTGCACACCCTACCAAATTCATCCACCAATCTCTGCAACTTCTCTTCAGAATCTCCCAAGAGCACAGTGTCATCAGCAAAGAGCAGCTGTGACAACTCCCACTTTGTGTGTGATTCTTTATCTTTTAACTCCACGCCTCTTGCCAAGACCCTCGCATTTACTTCTCTTACAACCCCATCTATAAATATATTAAACAACCACGGTGACATCACACATCCTTGTCTAAGTCCTACTTTTACTGGGAAAAAATTTCCCTCTTTCCTACATACTCTAACTTGAGCCTCACTATCCTCGTAAAAACTCTTCACTGCTTTCAGTAACCTACCTCCTACACCATACACTTGCAACATCTGCCACATTGCCCCCCTATCCACCCTGTCATACGCCTTTTCCAAATCCATAAATGCCACAAAGACCTCTTTAGCCTTATCTAAATACTGTTCACTTATATGTTTCACTGTAAACACCTGGTCCACTCTCTTTTATCCCCTTTGCCTTTATACAAAGGAACTATGCATGCTCTCTGCCAAT
The DNA here is from genome assembly GCF_038502225.1 of Cherax quadricarinatus. Classification (NCBI taxonomy): domain Eukaryota; kingdom Metazoa; phylum Arthropoda; class Malacostraca; order Decapoda; family Parastacidae; genus Cherax; species Cherax quadricarinatus. The sequence continues at coordinate 26,451,085 of NC_091294.1, read as the reverse complement.
CCCTAGGTACCTTACCCTCTTCCATACATTTATTAAATAATTGCACCAACCACTCCAAAACTATATCCCCACCTGCTTTTAACATTTCTATCTTTATCCCATCAATCCCGGCTGCCTTACCCCCTTTCATTTTACCTACTGCCTCACGAACTTCCCCCACACTCACAACTGGCTCTTCCTCACTCCTACAAGATGTTATTCCTCCTTGCCCTATACACGAAATCACAGCTTCCCTATCTTCATCAACATTTAACAATTCCTCAAAATATTCCTTCCATCTTCCCAATACCTCTAACTCTCCATTTAATAACTCTCCTCTCCTATTTTTAACTGACAAATCCATTTGTTCTCTAGGCTTTCTTAACTTGTTAATCTCACTCCAAAACTTTTTCTTATTTTCAACAAAATTTGTTGATAACATCTCACCCACTCTCTCATTTGCTCTCTTTTTACATTGCTTCACCACTCTCTTAACCTCTCTCTTTTTCTCCATATACTCTTCCCTCCTTGCATCACTTCTACTTTGTAAAAACTTCTCATATGCTAACTTTTTCTCCCTTACTACTCTCTTTACATCATCATTCCACCAATCGCTCCTCTTCCCTCCTGCACCCACTTTCCTGTAACCACAAACTTCTGCTGAACACTCTAACACTACATTTTTAAACCTACCCCATACCTCTTCGACCCCATTGCCTATGCTCTCATTAGCCCATCTATCCTCCAATAGCTGTTTATATCTTACCCTAACTGCCTCCTCTTTTAGTTTATAAACCTTCACCTCTCTCTTCCCTGATGCTTCTATTCTCCTTGTATCCCATCTACCTTTTACTCTCAGTGTAGCTACAACTAGAAAGTGATCTGATATATCTGTGGCCCCTCTATAAACATGTACATCCTGAAGTCTACTCAACAGTCTTTTATCTACCAATACATAATCCAACAAACTACTGTCATTTCGCCCTACATCATATCGTGTATACTTATTTATCCTCTTTTTCTTAAAATATATATTACCTATAACTAAACCCCTTTCTATACAAAGTTCAATCAAAGGGCTCCCATTATCATTTACACCTGGCACCCCAAACTTACCTACCACACCCTCTCTAAAAGTTTCTCCTACTTTAGCATTCAAGTCCCCTACCACAATTACTCTCTCACTTGGTTCAAAGGCTCCTATACATTCACTTAACATCTCCCAAAATCTCTCTCTCTCCTCTGCATTCCTCTCTTCTCCAGGTGCATACACGCTTATTATGACCCACTTCTCGCATCCAACCTTTACTTTAATCCACATAATTCTTGAATTTACACATTCATATTCTCTTTTCTCCTTCCATAACTGATCATTTAACATTACTGCTACCCCTTCCTTTGCTCTAACTCTCTCAGATACTCCAGATTTAATCCCATTTATTTCCTCCCACTGAAACTCTCCTACCCCCTTCAGCTTTGTTTCGCTTAGGGCCAGGACATCCAACTTCTTTTCATTCATAACATCAGCAATCATCTGTTTCTTGTCATCCGCACTACATCCACGCACATTTAAGCAACCCAGTTTTATAAAGTTTTTCTTCTTCTCTTTTTTAGTAATTGTATACAGGAGAAGGGGTTACTAGCCCATTGCTCCCGGCATTTTAGTCGCCTCATACGACACGCATGGCTTACGGAGGAAAGATTCTTTTCCACTTCCCCATGGACAATAGAAGAAATAAAAAAGAACAAGAGCTATTTAGAAAAAGGAGAAAAACCTAGATGTATGTATATATATATATGCATGTGCGTGTCTGTGAAGTGTGACCAAAGTGTAAGTAGGAGTAGCAAGATATCCCTGTTATCTTAGCGTGTTTATGAGACAGAAAAAGAAACCAGCAATCCTACCATCATGCAAAACAGTTACAGGTTTTTGTTTCACAGTCATCTGGCAGGACGGTAGTACTTCCCTGGGTGGTTGCTGTCTACCAACCTACTAGTTATACAAAATTGTCACATTACAATGTATAACGAAAGATGATCAATTTGCTATATGTTGTCTTGAAGTTTTAAGATTTAAAAAATTGGGAGAATTATTGGTAATGTTAAATGTTGAGTGTTGATTATTTAGTCCTGGGCGAGTAAGTGGTTTTTTAGAAGTCTTGAATTGATTTTCAGGCCTGGTTACTTTAGTATGTTCTGGTAATGAATTCCAGATTTTGGGGCCCTTTATGTGCATAGAGTTTTCACACAATGTGATATGGACACGGGGTACATCAAAAAGAGATCTGTGTCTTGTGTTATGGTCGTGTGTCTTGTTAAGGTTTTTGAGGAGAAGTTTATGTTTTAGTGTATTGTTCCATGTATGTAGTAGGCACATGAATAAGTGTGGATGTTCTTTATGGTGAGCAAATTTAGACTTCTGAATAGAGATGGAGTATGCTGTTGTGAGTGGGAATTTATCATCATTCTGATTGCAGCCTTTAGCTGGGTTATTAGTGGCCTTAGGTGATTTAATGATGTTGACCTCCATGCACAAATTCCATATGTGAGATAAGGGTAGATAAGTGAGTGATACAGTACAAGGAGAGCTGATTGTGGAACATAATACCGTATCTTTGATAGTATGCCTACTATCAAAGAAATTTGTTGTATATGTGTCTGGAATTTGAGGCTACTGTCTAGGTGGATTGCTAGGAATTTTCCCTCTGTGAGTCTTGTGATGGGTGATCCATTTAGTGTTATGTTAAGTGGAGCATTTGCAGCTCTGGATCCAAACTGAATGAAATAGGTTTTGTCAGTATTTAGAGTAAGTTTATTCGTCATCATCCAGGTAGATATTTTCTGCAATTCAGCATTGACAGTGTTGGCGAGTATGGCTGGGTTTGGGTATGAGAAGACATATGTAGTGTCACCTGCAAATAATATGGGTTTGAGTAGCTGTGATGCATTTGTTAGGTCATTGATGTAGATGAGAAAGAGGAGTGGTCCTAAGACACTTCCCTGTGGGACTCCTACTGTGATTGGTTGTGTGGAAGAGTTTGCACCATTTGCGTACATGTATTGGCTTCTGTTACTAAGGTATGACTTTAGCTAGTTGAGGGAGTGGCCTCTTATACCATAGTGTGTTAATTTAGTGTGCAGTAATTCATGGTCAGCTGTATCAAAAGCTTTGCATAAGTCAGTGAAAATTCCCAGTGGGACTTCTTTCTTCTTGAGAGCGGTATATATTAGCTCTAGCATGTGTATAATAGCATCATTTGTGCTTTTATTATTCCTGAATCCAAACTGACAGGGGTTTAGTATGTTGTTTGAGATGAGGTAGGAATAGATCCTTCTATGAATTAATTTTTCAAAGATTTTAGAGAGTAGTGGTAAGTTAGAAATTGGTCTATAGTTATTCAAGCCAGCTTGATCACCTCCTTTGTGGATCGGGGTGACCCTCGCTATTTTGAGAACTGCTGGGAAGGTGGAGGATTCAGTGGATTTGTTAAAGAGTGTTGCAGTAATTGGTGACAGGACTTGTGAAGGTAGTAGGTTGGTAGACAGCAACCACCCAGGGAAGTACTACCGTCCTGCCAGATGACTGTGAAACAGAAACCTGTAACTGTTTTGCATGATGGTAGGATTGCTGGTTTCTTTTTCTGTTTCATAAACACGCTAGATAACAGGGATATCTTGCTACTCCTACTTAAACTTTGGTCACACTTCACAGACACACACATGCATATATATATATATACATACATCTAGGTTTTTCTCCTTTTTCTAAATAGCTCTTGTTCTTCTTTATTTCTTCTATTGTCCATGGGGAAGTGGAAAAGAATCTTTCCTCCGTAAGCCATGTGTGTTGTATGAGGCGACTAAAATGCCGGGAGCAATGGGCTAGTAACCCCTTCTCCTGTAGACATTTACTAAAAAAGAGAAGAAGAAAAACTGTATAAAACTGGGATGCTTGAATGTGCGTGGATGTAGTGCGGATGACAAGAAACAGATGATTGCTGATGTTATGAATGAAAAGAAGTTGGATGTCCTGGCCCTAAGCGAAACAAAGCTGAATGGGGTAGGGGAGTTTCGGTGGGGGGAAATAAATGGGATTAAATCTGGAGTATCTGAGAGAGTTAGAGCAAAGGAAGGGGTAGCAGTAATGTTGAAGGATCAGTTATGGAAGGAGAAAAGAGAATATGAATGTGTAAATTCAAGAATTATGTGAATTAAAGTAAAGGTTGAATGTGAAAAGTGGGCCATAATAAGCGTGTATGCACCTGGAGAAGAGAGGAATGTAGAGGAGAGAGAGAGATTTTGGGAGATGTTAAGTGAATGTATAGTAGTCTTTGAACCATGTGAGAGAGTAATTGTGGTAGGGGACCTGAATGCTAAAGTAGGAGAAACTTTTAGAGAGGGTGTGGTAGGTAAGTTTGGGGTGCCAGGTGTAAATGATAATGGGAGCCCTTTGATTGAACTTTGTATAGAAAGGGGTTTAGTTATAGGTAATATATATTTTAAGAAAAAGAGGATAAATAAGTATACAAGATATGATGTAGGGCAAAATGACAGTAGTTTGTTGGATTATGTATTGGTAGATAAAAGACTGTTGAGTAGACTTCAGGATGTACATGTTTATAGAGGGACCACAGATATATCAGATCACTTTTTAGTTGTAGCTACACTGAGAGTAAAAGGTAGATGGGATACAAGGAGAATAGAAGCATCAGGGAAGTGAGAGGTGAAGGTTTATAAACTAAAAGAGGAGGCAGTTAGGGTAAGACATAAACAGCTATTGGAGGATAGATGGGCTAATGAGAATATAGGCAATGGGGTCGAAGAGGTATGGGGTAGGTTTAAAAATGTAGTGTTGGAGTGTTCAGCAGAAGTTTGTGGTTACAGGAAGGTGGGTGCAGGAGGGAAGAGGAGCGATTGGTGGAATGTTGATGTAAAGAGAGTAGTAAGGGAGAAAAAGTTAGCATATGAGAAGTTTTTACAAAGTAGAAGTGATGCAAGGAGGGAAGAGTATATGGAGAAAAAGAGAGAGGTTAAGAGAGTGGTGAAGCAATGTAAAAAGAGAGCAAATGAGAGAGTGGGTGAGATGTTATCAACAAATTTTGTTGAAAATAAGAAAAAGTTTTGGAGTGAGATTAACAAGTTAAGGAAGCCTAGAGAACAAATGGATTTGTCAGTTAAAAATAGGAGAGGAGAGTTATTAAATGGAGAGTTAGAGGTATTGGGAAGATGGAGGGAATATTTTGAGGAATTGTTAAATGTTGATGAAGATAGGGAAGCTGTGGTTTCGTGAATAGGGCAGGAGGAATAACATCTTGAGGAATAACATCAGTAGGTAAAATGAAAGGAGGTAAGGCAGCCGGGATTGATGGGATAAAGATAGAAATGTAGGAGGTACCTAGGGATTGAGGAAGAGCCAGAAAGCCTATAGAACAAATGGATTTGTCAGTTAAAAATAGGAGAGGAGAGTTATTAAATGGAGAGTTAGAGGTATTGGGAAGATGGAAGGAATATTTTGAGGAATTGTTAAATGTTGTGAGTGGAAGAGGGTAGGGATTGGCAGAGAGCATGCATAGTTCCTTTGTATAAAGGCAAAGGGGATAAAAGAGAGTGCAAAAATTATAGGGGGAAGTTCGTGAGGCAGTAGGTAAAATGAAAGGGGGTAAGGCAGCCGGGATTGATGGGATAAAGATAGAAATGTTAAAAGCAGGTGGGGATATAGTTTTGGAGTGGTTGGTGCAATTATTTAATAAATGTATGGAAGAGGGTAAGGTACCTAGGGATTGGCAGAGAGCATGCATAGTTCCTTTGTATAAAGGCAAAGGGGACAAAAGAGAGTGCAAAAATTATAGGGGGATAAGTTTGTTGAGTATACCTGGTAAAGTGTATGGTAGAGTTATTATTGAAAGAATTAATTGTAAGACGGAAAATAGGATAGCAGATGAACAAGGAGGCTTTAGGAAAGGTAGGGGGTGTGTGGACCAGGTGTTTACAGTGAAACACATAAGTGAACAGTATTTAGATAAGGCTAAAGAGGTCTTTGTGGCATTTATGGATTTGGAAAAGGCGTATGACGGGGTGGATAGGGGGGCAATGTGGCAGATGTTGCAGGTGTATGGTGTAGGAGGTAGGTTACTGAAAGCAGTGAAGAGTTTTTACGAGGATAGTGAGGCTCAAGTTAGAGTATGTAGGAAAGAGGGAAATTATTTCCCAGTAAAAGTAGGCCTTAGACAAGGATGTGTGATGTCACCGTGGTTGTTTAATATATTTATAGATGGGGTTGTAAGAGAAGTAAATGCGAGGGTCTTGGCAAGAGGCATGGAGTTAAAAGATAAAGAATCACACATAAAGTGGGAGTTATCACAGTTGCTCTTTGCTGATGACACTGTGCTCTTTGGAGATTCTGAAGAGAAGTTGAAGAGATTGGTGGATGAATTTGGTAGGGTATGCAAAAGAAGAAAATTAAAAGTGAATACAGGAAAGAGTAAGGTTATGAGGATAACAAAAAGATTAGGTGATGAAAGATTGGATATCAGATTGGAGGGAGAGGGTATGGAGGAGGTGAATGTATTCAGATATTTGGGAGTGGACGTGTCAGTGGATGGGTCTATGAAAAATGAGGTGAATCATAGAAGTGATGAGGGGAAAAGGGTGAGTGGTGCACTTAAGAGTCAGTGGAGACAAAGAACTTTGTCCTTGGAGGCAAAGAGGGGAATGTATGAGAGTATAGCTTTACCAACGCTCTTATATGGGTGTGAAGTATGGGTGATGAATGTTGCAGCGAGGAGAAGGCTGGAGGCAGTGGAGATGTCATGTCTGAGGGCAATGTGTGGTGTGAATATAATGCAGAGAATTCGTAGTTTGGAAGTTAGGAGGAGGTGCGGGATTACCAAAACTGTTGTCCAGAGGGCTGAGGAAGGGTTGTTGAGGTGGTTCGGACATGTAGAGAGAATGGAGCGAAACAGAATGACTTCAAGAGTGTATCAGTCTGTAGTGGAAGGAAGGCGGGGTAGGGGTCGGCCTAGGAAAGGTTGGAGGGAGGGGTTAAAGGAGGTTTTGTGTGCGAGGGGCTTGGACTTCCAGCAGGCATGCATGAGCGTGTTTGATAGGAGTGAATGGAGACAAATGGTTTTTAATACTTGACGTGCTGTTGGAGTGTGAGCAAAGTAACATTTATGAAGGGGTTCAGGGAAACCGGCAGGCCGGACTTGAGTCCTGGAGATGGGAAGTACAGTGCCTGCACTCTGAAGGAGGGGTGTTAATGTTGCAGTTTAAAAACTGTAGTGTAAAGCACCCTTCTGGCAAGACAGCGATGGAGTGAATGATGGTGAAAGTTTTTCTTTTTCGGGCCACCCTGCCTTGGTGGGAATTGGCCAGTGTGATAATAAAAAAAAATAATAAATAACTTGTGAAGTTTTTTATACATAAGTTTGATAAGTTTAAAACATACTATACCAATAAAGGGGTAACCCCTAACAGTTGTCAACTAGTAATTGTATCTCATGACTTCGTGCAAAAAGAACTAAGGAGGTTAAATCCAACTAAGAGCACCGGCCCTGATAACATCCCATGTAAGTTCCTAAAAGATGGTGCTTCTAAATAGTCATTCCCCATTGCTCATATAATAAATTTGTCTGTCACCAGAGGGGTTCAAGGAGGCCAGAGTTACTCTTATCTTCAAGAAAAATAGTAGGTCTGATGTCAGCAACTGTAGGCCTGTTAGTATGCTCAGTATAATGTCCAAAATTCTAGAAAGGGCAGTGTACTGTCAAGTACAGTGGTACCTTGACTTACGAGTGCCTCAACTTACAAGTTTTCTGAGTTATGAGACATCACTTGGTCGATGTTTTGCTTTGAGTTGCAAGCCAAAATCCGAGTTTTGAGCGAGTTTCAGATACACTGCCACTAGTTGGCACATCGAATGCCACAACATTCACCCAGCATCCCATTGTTTTGTGCTTTTTGTGCAGTCATTATGCCAAATTTCTTTTTTCTAACCATGGGTCCGAAGAAAGTAAGTGCAGAGGACAGTGCTGAGAAGAAAAGGATGATGATGTCCATTGAATTAAAGCATGAAATCATAGACAAACACGAGAAAATTGCTCTTGTTTCAGTGTTTTCCTTATGAAACTAGTGATCTAGTGCAGTTAGCCTCACAAACACTCCATTTTCTCTTATAATAAGCCCCCAGAATGGGAAGATATGGTCAGAGCGGTAATTATTTTTACCTTGGGAGTGGCCGCCACCACTCATCACATAATGACGTATTTTATTCATTCAAAGGATTAAGGAGTATATTTCCTTGCATAGTTTACAATCTGTAATTACAATATTGATTTTCTAAGTGAAAAGTATATATCATGTTTCTCTGTTATTTATATTGTTTCTTATGTCATATGAGATCAGTTATGATAGATAAATAAGCTAAAGAGTTGATATTAGCGTTATATTGAAGTATTTTCTCCTGCCTCCTGAGAGCCAAGAATTCTGCTGTAACAGATTAATGGCATTTCAGTTAATTTCAATGAGGAAAATTTACTTGATATACAAGCAAATTGAGTTATGAACTCAGTATTAAACTCGGAAGTCAAGGTACCACTGTAGTCAAGTATCTTAATGGCAACTACATTTTTCATAGTTACCAATCAGGCTTTAGGAGATCTTACTCAACCGACACCTCCATAATTACAGGCGACGAAAAATAATAAAAGAGCGGCTAAAAGAGGCCAGTATATCTGAAATGCGTAGGGAGTCACTGGTCAGAGAAATAGCAGACATCGAACTTAAGCTAAAGGAATCTTATAGGAGTCAGGAATCGCGGGAAGAACTAAAAGCCATAAATGAAATTGAAAGAAACCCAAAGTATTTCTTTTCCTATGCCAAATCAAAGTCGAGAACAACATCCAGTATTGGGCCCATACTTAAACAAGATGGGTCCTATACAGATGACAGCAAGGAAATGAGTGAGCTACTCAAGTCCTAATATGACTCAGTATTTAGCAAGCCGCTAACCAGACTGAGAGTTGAAGATCAAAATGAATTTTTTTATGAGAGAGTCACAGAATTTGGTTAACACAAGCCTATCTGATGTTATCCTGATGCCAAATGACTTCGAACAGGCGATAAATGACATGCCCATGCACTCTGCCCCAGGGCCAGACTCATGGAACTCCGTGTTCATCAAGAACTGCAAGAAGTCCCTATCACGAGCTTTTACCATCCTATGGAGAGGGAGCATGGATATGGGGGTCGTCCCACAGTTACTAAAAACAACAGACACAGCCCCACTCCACAAAGGGGGCAGTAAAGCAATAGCAAAGAACTACAGACCGATAGCACTAACATCCCATATCAAAAAAATCTTTGAAAGGGTCCTAAGAAGCAAGATCGCCACCCATCTAGAAACCCATCAATTACACAACCCAAGGCAACATGGGTTTAGAGCAGGTCGCTCCTGTCTGTCTCAACTATTGGATCACTATGACAAGGTCCTAGATGCACTAGAAGACAAAAAGAATGCAGATGTAATATATACAGACTTTGCAAAAGCCTTCGACAAGTGTGACCATGGCATAATAGAGCACAAAATGCGTGCTAAAGGAATAACAGGAAAAGTTGGTAGATGGATCTATAATTTCCTCACAAACAGGACACAAAGAGTAGTAGTCAACAGAGTAAAGTCCGAGGCGGCTACGGTGAAAAGCTCTGTTCCACAAGGCACAGTACTCGCTCCCATCTTGTTTCTCATCCTCATATCTGACATAGACAAGGATGTCAGCCACAGCACCATGTCTTCCTTTGCAGATGACACCCGAATCTGCATGACAGTGTCTTTCATCGCAGACACTGCAAGGCTCCAGGCGGACATCAACCAAATCTTTCGATGGGCTGCAGAAAACAATATGAAGTTCAACGATGAGAAATTTCAATTACTCCGATATGGTAAACACAAGGAAATTAAAACTTCATCAGAGTACAAAACAAATTCCAGCCACAAAATAGAGCGAAAAACCAACATCAAAGACCTGGGAGTGATCATGTCGGAGGATCTCACCTTCAAGGACCATAACATTGTATCAATCGCAGCTGCTAGAAAAATGACAGGATGGATAATGAGAACCTTCAAAACTAGGGATGCCAAGCCCATGATGACACTCTTCAGGTCGCTTGTTCTATCTAGGCTGGAATATTGCTGCACACTAACAGCACCTTTCAAGGCAGGTGAAATTGCTGACCTAGAAAATGTACAGAGAACCTTCAAAGCACGCATAACGGAGATAAAACACTTCAATTACTGGGAGCGCTTGAAGTTCCTGAACCTGTATTCCCTGGAATGCAGGCGGGAGAGATACATGATTATATACACTTGGAAAATCCTAGAGGGACTAGTACCGAACTTGCACACGAAAATCACTCACAACGAAAGCAAAAGACTTGGCAGACGGTGTAACATCCCCCCAATGAAAAGCAGGGGTGTTACTAGCACGTTAAGAGACAATACAATAAGTGTCAGGGGCCCGAGACTGTTCAACTGCCTCCCAGCATACATAAGGGGGATTACCAATAGACCCCTGGCAGTCTTCAAGCTGGCACTGGACAAGGACCTAATGTCGGTACCTGACCAGCCGGGCTGTGGCTCGTACGTTGGATTGCGTGCAGCCAGCAGTAACAACCTGGTTGATCAGGCTCTGCTCCACCAGGAGGCCTGGTCACAGACCGGGCCGCGGGGGCGTTGACCCCCGGAACTCTCTACAGGTAAACTCCAGGTAGTTAATCTGATGGATTACATGAGAACTGAAAAGTCGATAGGGAACCTTGTAGGAATGGTAACCTTAGACTTGCAAAAGGCTTTTGATACTGTCAACCACAATATTGAAGCAATATTTCCCATAAGAAATAATGTAAATCTAATTAATCCATTCCAGACACCCAAAAGTATTAACAAAAAATACATTTTACAGAGAATAACTATATTTTTACATACAGAAAACAATGAGAAATATAAAGGACTAATGAAATGAATAAATGAACATTTAACATCACCTTTATGTTTATTGAAAAATCTTGTTGGTGTATGGAAGATGGCGAGGAGGGGAAAGGAAGGAGAGGTGATCTCTACCACCATCACTTCCACTCTCTATCACAATCACTACTAACCTCTACCACCATCACAACCACCCTCTACCACCATCACTACCACCCTCTACCACCATCACTACCACCCTCTACCACCATCACTACCACCCTCTACCACCTGCACTACCACCCTCTACCACCATCACTACAACCCTCTACCAACAAGAAACAACGCCAGACTGACTCAGAACGCATGGGATGCTTTGTGTGGGCGTGGGCAGACACGTTCGGTACTGCGGACCACTGTCAATTCAACGAAAACAGGTGATGAATGAAAACTGGGACAAAATTTTGACAAAAAAAGTCGTCGAAAACCAAATTTGACAAAAACCAGTGCAAACTAGGGAGGCCAAGCCCATGATGACACTCTTCAGGTCACTTGTTCTATCTAGGCTGGAATATTGCTGCACTCTAACAGCACCTTTCAAGGCAGGTGAAATTGCCGACCTAGAAAATGTACAGAGAACTTTCACGGCGCGCATAACGGAGATAAAACACCTCAATTACTGGGAGCGCTTGAGATTTCTAAACCTGTATTCCCTGGAACGCAGGAGGGAGAGATACATGATTATATACACCTGGAAAATCCTAGAGGGACTAGTACCGAACTTGCACACGAAAATCACTCACTACGAAAGCAAAAGACTTGGCAGACGATGCACCATCCCCTCAATGAAAAGCAGGGGTGTCACTAGCACGTTAAGAGACCATACAATAAGTGTCAGGGGCCCGAGACTGTTCAGCTGCCTCCCAGCACACATAAGGGGGATTACCAACAGACCCCTGGCAGTCTTCAAGCTGGCACTGGACAAGCACCTAAAGTCAGTTCCTGATCAGCTGGGCTGTGGCTCGTACGTTGGTTTGCGTGCAGCCAGCAGCAACAGCCTGGTTGATCAGGCGCTGATCCACCAGGAGGCCTGGTCACAGACCGGGCCGCGGGGGCGTTGACCCCCGAAACTCTCTCCAGGTAAACTCCAGGTAAAACGAAAACCAAGGTTCCACTGTATTATGTAAGAAACTTCAAGCTATCGGCATTGGTTCCATAGACTGGTTTAAGTCCTATCTTAGGAACAGGAACCAAATTGTCAAAATCAACAAAACAGAATCAGAACCCCTGCCAATAGCATGTGGAGTTCCCCAGGGTAGTATTAATCCAATGTTATGTAAACGACATGTGCATCAGTGTCAAATGCAAACTCCTACTGTATGAGGATGACAGTGCTCTGTTAGTGTTAAGTAAAGACCCGCAAGATATAGCTAATGTAATAACACTGGAACTGGAGTCCTGCAGCAAATCATTACACCTCGGGGAAACGGAAGCCATGCTCTTTGGCATGAAACATAAACTGAGAATGGTAAATAATTTTAATGTCTGGTGTAATGGGAACCCATTACTTCAGTTTCCTCTGTAAAATATCTGGGAATCCCCTTTGACCCATGCATGTGAGGAGAATTGATAGGGAACAGTGTAGTAAAGAAAGCAAATGCCAGTCTGAAGTTCCTCTACAGACAAGTATAGTGTCTACCTACTGAGGCTCACAGGACCCTATGTCTAACCCTACAATGTCATGTGGACTACGTTTGTTATTCATGGTACTCTGCCTTGACAAAAAATACTGAAAGATAGACTGCAAATCACCCAGAACAAAATGGTAAGATTTATCCTGGACCTGGGTCCAAGAGAGCATGTAGGCCAGTATGAATTACAGCAGTTGGATATGCTGAATGTTGAAGACAGAGTAAAACAACTGAAGTTAAATCAAGTTTATAAATTGCTCTGGGAACCAAAGCAATTAAAGTACTAGAGGGAGAGTGCACAGCTTTGTAGTACCCACAGTAAGTGGCTAAGCTTCAAACACCTTTTATTGTACAGCAATTCAATTCAATTCAAGTTTATTCTCTATAAGGGTTACAATGTGGGGTTTACAGGTTTTGGGTATTGTGTGGTTTACATGTTAAAAAATACTAATTACAGAGGGGGCCACTAGGACACCTAGCATGGCTAGGCATTTCGAGCAGACTTAGATTAATTCTTAACATTAAATCCTTACAGATTATGGTATTAAGGCTAAGTGACTACATCATAATTTGTGAGTTTAGCAATGTGAATGCTTTTGTTTTGGCACAATACAAAGTGTCTATATTGGAGTATCATAAGCAAACTTATGACTAGTTAGGATTTATTATTTTAAGATTAAGATTAGTATTTCTTGGTTTATAGTCAGTGGGTGAGTGAGTGCAATTGTGAACCACCAGGTGGTTATCATGTAGTTAGTTGTTGGGGTGGATCAGGGAGATAAGATGTTTTTTTTCTAACTGTAGTTTTGAAAGTGATGAATGTGTCTGAAGTTCTAGTGTTTTCAGGTAGGGTGTTCCAGATTTTAGGTCCTTTGAAATACATTGAATTTTTGTGAAGGTTTAGTCGAACACGGGGAATGTCATAGAGATGTCTGTGTCTGGTGTTATGCCTGTGGATCCTGTCACAACTATCAAGAAAGCATTTTAGGTCAAGGTTAATATTGGAATTTAAGGTCCTGTAGATATAGATTGCACAGTAGTAAGTGTGGATGTTCTGAACAGGGAGTAAGTTTAGATCTATGAAGAGTGGGGGGGTGTGTTGCCAGGGATGGGATTTAGTGATTATTCTTACTGCGGCTTTTTGTTGGGTTATTATTGGCTTTAGGTGTGTTGCTGCAGTTGAACCCCAAGCACATAACATAGGTGAGGTATGGATATATAAGTGAATGGTATAGTGTGAGAAGGGCAGTTTGCGGCACGTAGTATCGTATCTTGGAGAGGATCCCCACCGATTTGGATACTTTTTTTGTTATGTGCTGGATATAGGTGCTGAAATTTAGGTTGTTGTCGAGGTATAGGCCTAGGAATTTGCCCTCATTATATCTGGCAATTAGAGTGTTGTCGATCTTAATGTTAAGTTGCGCAACACCTGCTCTGCTACTAAACATAATATAGTAGGTTTTGCCAGTGTTAAGTGTAAGTTTATTGGCTGTCATCCAAGTCGATATTTTGAGCAGCTCCTCATTAACAATGGTGTTGAGGGTGGCAAGATTAGGGTGGGAGATGACATAAGTCGTGTTGTCAGCAAAGAGAATGGGTTTCAGGTGTTGGGATATGTTTGGAAGATCATTGATGTAAATGAGGAAGAGCAGGGGTCCAAGGACACTTCCCTGCGGAACTCCAGTATCAAGTGGCCGTATTGATGAGGCTGTCTTTTTAATGGTGATATACTGATACCTATTAGAAAGGTAGGATTTAAAATGTGCAAGCGCATGGCCTCTTATACCATAGTGGTCAAGTTTGTGGAGTAGGATGCCATGGTCTACTGTGTCAAATGCTTTTCTTAGGTCAATAAAAATTCCTAGTGGATATTCCTTATTTTCCAATGCTGTGTAAAGCAGGTCTAGCATTTTTATAATTGCATCATTAGTGCTTTTATTTTTCCTGAATCCAAATTGGCAGGGGTTGAGTATGTTTTGTGACGTTGTAAATGAATATAGTCTCCTGTGCACGAATTTTTCGAAGATTTTGGATAGCAATGGTAAGTTTGATATTGGCCTATAGTTGTTTACGTCTGTAGGGTCACCACATTTATGTATTGGTGTAACCCTTGCTGTCTTGAGTAGTGTTGGAAAAGTGCTAGGTTCTAGTGACTTGTTAAAAAGTAATGAGATAGCATGCGAAAGGACATGGGCCGCTCGACGTGAGACAGATTCCTTGAGTTATTTTTAAGTGACTTTATGATCGCAGTGACTTCCGTGGGCTCAGTTGGTACAAGATAGAGGGAATTTGGGAAATTCCCATCTAGGTAGTCCCCAGCACGGGCATTGGTACATGGGATTTTACTGGCGAGATTAGATCCTATGTTTGAGAAGAATTCGTTTATCTTGTTAGCTGTATCAGTGGGATGCAGTGGTGTTTCATGAGGTTTAGTTAGAACAATATTCTTGTTTTTTTTCAGTTTGTGGGTCCCCGGAATCTGGGAAAGTGTTTTCCAGGTCTTTTTTATATCTCCTCTTGTGTCAGTGAATCTGCTTTAGTACACTTGTTTGGCTTTCTTTAATAATTTGGTGAGAACTGTTGAATATTGTTTAAGAATATCTTTGTGTATTAAGCCCTGTCTATATTGCTTTTCATATTGGTGTTTCTTATCAATGGATTTCAGAATGCTGCTGGTTAGCCATGGGCAACCGAGCCGTTTATTCATGATCTGTTTCGTTTTTATAGGACAATGTTTGTTGTATAGTCTAAGTATTTTGTTAAGAAAAATGTCTGTCCAATCGTCAATACCATTGGCATTGGAGAATTCTGTAGGCCAGTCAACAGTCTCTAGGTCAGCTGTGAAATTCCTTATTGAGGCCTCGTCATTGAGTCTAAATGAAACTTTGTTGTATTCGAGTGGTGGCTTACTAATGTTTGTTAAGAGGAAGGTTAGTAGTGGTCAGTAGTGCTGTCTGTGATTATCCCTGATTTGAGGGGGACTAGTATAATGGTCCATATGTGGTCTATTATGGTTGCACTTGTCTCAGACTGCCTGCACATGTCAAAGCCAATCATAACATGAACCAGTTCAAAAAGAGAGCCGAAAGGTGCCTAATGAATGTAGCAACAGAAAGGGAGGAGAATGATCTTTTATTATTTTTTATTATTATTATTTTATTATTTTTTTATTGAACAACCATGGTGACATCACACATCCTTGTCTAAGGCCTACTCTTACTGGGAAATATTCTCCCTCTCTCCAACATACTCTAACCTGAGCCTCACTAAAACAAAATTCAGTACAATTATGATACCTCTGTGGGGGCTTTAGCCTCCTTAACCCCTCATTGGCTGCATCACTGAGCTTAATTCTTGAAGAAATGACACATCTTTCAATGTCTTTTCTTCAGTATTGTTGACAACATGCAATTTTAAATCCAACCAAAATTTATTAATATATCATTTTTCTGGCTTCAGTTGACAACTTACACAAGTTTGATGGATGTTAACCGAGGCGATTTAGGTGCCTGGCTTCGCACCTGTGAAGATCCATGCTGGCCTTGGTAGAGCATCACCTTCATTTGTGTTGACCCTGGTAGAGTATCACTCTGGGAATAGAAACCTTTGATGATCATTCAGACAGTTTGCACTGAAAGAATTATATTATTAAAAATAATTCACTAGTTAAGAACTGTGATTTAAGCATCTATTATCACATTTAAACATTAATTTTTTTTTTTATCAGATTTTTTTAAATTTGGAAACGTTAATTATTTTAATTATCTTATTTTAGGAAAAGCACTAAACCCATAGAGGTCATACAGGGGAGTGAGAAGCAATTGTAGTTTGATCAAAAAGGAGAGTAGCTCCAGTTCCCTGGATCAAGAGTTTGTCAATAACATCAAAGTATCTCTCGAAGGAAATCATAGTTATGATTTTTTGTAAAAAAAAAAAAAAATAAAGCAACACCCTCACACCTTGTTGGCGAGGGACTCTTAATCCAAAACCGTGGACCTATTTTTCCTTTTCTTGGAACAAACCTGATGCCTCTTATTTCCCACGCACTGTATGACCCCCAGGGGTTTAGCACTTCCCCTGATGTGAGAGACTACTCAAAATTCTAAAATGTGAATACTGTTTTATCCAATGAATTTTTGAACATTTAGAGTAAAACATATGTTACATGTGAAGCAGTGTTATACGTATCAACATCAACAGGAAAACTTGATGGGTTGAAATTATAATCTTGTGTAAAAATAAGATTTAATTGTCATTTAATATTTAAAACAATGAAAAATGCTTAAGGATATATTACTGGAATTATAAGTGATTTAACTTGTATTTTCAAACTTTTCATTTTAATATTTTCATACAGGCTAAATAATTTTTACGTAAGTGCAGGAAGTGCTAGTCTATATAAAAAATAGAGCAATTTTTGTTAAGCCTTAGGATGCAATGTTTACTGTATTTAAGCAGGATTTTGCTGATATTATGGATTGTTACATGATTATCTACCTCTTTCCATGACATTGGTCTTATGGAAGATTTTGAGAAATTGCGAAGGTTTGTGGATAAATTTGGGACGGTATGTAAAAGAGGGAAATTTAAAGTAAACATAGGAATAAGCATGGTGATGAGAGTAACAAAAAATTCTAGGCAATCAAAGATTGGTCGTCAGATTGGAGGGAGAGAATATAAAGATAGCAAATGTGTTTGGTTATTTGGGAGTGGATGCATTGGCAGATACATACATATACCTATATACTGTATAGACATGTACTATACAGACATGTACTGTACAGACATGTACATATACCTACCTACATACCTGCCTACCTGTCAAACAGATTTACACACTTTATTTTTAATATGATGATCTTCTAATACAGTGGATGCAGTCAAGATCATAGGCTTTATCAGAGATAAGAATTAATGTGTAAAGTATGTATTGTTATAATGTTGCTCAAACAGTATGCTGTTTTCAGTATGAAAGATAGAACTAGCAACTCATTACTGAACTCAGATCATTATAGTCTGTCCATGAAGAGGCCTTGTCTATTAGTAATGGACTTTATCAGTTTCGGAAAATTGATGTGTATTTGTGTGATTACTCATTTTTGACTGCAGGAATAAAGTTATGCGTATGATGACCTGTTCTCAAGATTTAATTGAATCATATTATTCAAAAGTTTTAGTGGTGTTTTTACATGTTATAGTGCCTGCAAAAGAAATATTCTACTCAAATCGTTGACACCTCATGATTTTACGTTATTTTACACATAAAAATATTAATAATAGATAAAATGAAGAACTGAAAACTGACTTCATTCTTTGAATCTAATGTTGGTTTATTGCATGTTAAGCTTTAAGTTTTTTTTTTTCTTCACCAAACCAGCCGTATCCCACCGAGGAAGGTTGACCTAAAAAGAAAAACGAAAGTTTCTCTTTTCAAATTTTAGTAATTTATACAGGAGAAGGGGGTTACTAGCCCCTTTCAGCTTTAATTACTTATGTAATTCTTGAAGGAATGCTGTCAGAAATTTTCTTGAAATAATTGTTACCCTGTATGCTCTAATGTTCTACTCATGCCAGGGCTGAAGCAAAAGCTGTCTTTTCCAAGCAGTACTAAGCTTACAGTGCCCCATCACTGGTAGAAAAAAAAAAACTGTCAAACAATCCAACAGGAAAGTTCAAAATAGGATACAAGAGTGCTCAAAATTGCAGCTTCCTAGAACGTGTTTGTTGCCTGACAAACAATCAATTTCACTAACATTGCCCATAATTTGTTTAGTGCAAGAGAATATGCCAAAACATTGAAATTAATCAATGTCTGCAGTGTTGCCATGATTTATTTTGCAGGCACTGTATCATCACCTGGATTCTCTACCAGTTATTACTTTATGTTAAGAAAAACTTTAGTATCCTTATCATGAATGTGGTAATTATATGGACTGAACAATTTGTGGAGAAAACAAGGAATACATTAACAACCCAGCCAGCTGATAAGCCCAGAAGCCCTTGTGGCTTAGCGCTTCTTTTTGATTATAATAATAATAATAATAATAATGATAAGCCCAGACAATGAACAGATAACATATGGACTGTATCTTGTTCACCAGAGAAACAGTGGAGGCAAACTATACAGTGGTTACTGTACATAACAGTTATATCACTCTTGACATTGTATGAATCTGCCACACAGATAAAGCAAGTTTTGCTTCCCTCCTCCCCCCCCCCCCCAAAAAAAATTGAGCACCTAAACAATCAGACACCATGAACATGGCTGTATGTACTCTGTAACTATAAATTAGTGATGAGCCACAGATATCAAAAAGCATTTCTTCAACCTAAGAGTGCCACAGAAGTAGAATGATATAAACAGGAGCTCAAAAATAGATGACTATTTTTTTCTTGTACAGATCAATTTTATAGGCTAAGAGCTGTTATCCTACCTCAGA
>NC_091294.1:26406328-26431915 GCF_038502225.1 Cherax quadricarinatus | reverse complement strand
TAAGTTTCCCAGTGACTCGCGGAGAATAATATGATGCTCAATGAGGATAAATTTCAGCTACTTCGTTATGGAAAACTTGAGGAAATATAAGCTAGAGCAGAGTATACTACAAACTCTATCACACAACAGAGCGAAAAACTAATGTGAAGGACTTAAGAGTGTTAATGTCAGAGGATCTAACCTTCAAGGATCACAACAGTGTCACTATCACATGCTTTATAAGATGAATAATGAAAACTTTCAGAACAAGGAATGCCATGCCAGTGATGATCCTCTTAAAGTCACTTGTTCTGTCTTTCCTGCAATACTGCACAATACAACCCAATTCAATCAGGTGAAATTGCAGATCTAGAGAATGTTCAGAGGACCTTTACTCCATATATTAGTTCAGTCAAACACCTTAATTACTGGGCACGTTTGAAGTCCCTTGACCTCTACTTCCTGGAAAATCCTATAGGAACTGGTCCCAAATCTGCACATGGAAATCACTCCTTTCGAAAGAAAAAGACTAGGCAGACGGTGCAACATTCCCCCAGTGATAAACAGGGGTACCATGAGTACACTAAGAAAACGCAGTAAGTGCCCGAGACCCAAGACTATTGAGCAGACTCCCATCATACACAAGGGGACTTAGCAGTAGACCCCTGGCAGTCTTCAAGAGGAAACTGGACAGATACCTAAAGTGAGTACCCAATCAGCCGGGCTATGCTTTGTAAGCTGTATTGCATGCTGCCAACAGTAACAGCCTGGTTGATCGGGCCCTGATCCACTAGGAGGTCTGGTCGAGGAGCGAGCCGCTGGGGCGTTAACCCCCGGAACACCGTCCAGGTGGACTACAGGCACTGTTGGACGTGTGTATACATGTATACACCTCTTAGTGTGCATATATACTGTGAGACATACGCCTTTGAGTGTATACACTGAGTATATATACACAGAGAGATATACGCTGCTGAGTGTATATACACAGAGGTAGATCTTTGAGTGTATATGCAGGGATATGTACATTTGAGTATATATTTACAATGAGATATAGAAAGATGGCTGTAAATGCACACATCTCTGTGTATATACACAGGTAGGATAACAGTTTTGTGGTAGTCATGGTGGTGAAAGTCGAAGCTGGTTGATATACACAGGTAGGATAACAGTCTCGTGGTAGTCATGGTGGTGAAAGTCGCAGCTGGTTGATATACACAGGTAGGATAACAGTCTCGTGGTAGTCATGGTGGTGAAGGTCGCAGCTGGTTGCCATGTCGCCGGTCTCAGCCAGAATTATTGTTTCTCCACTTGTTGCTCAACGTCGTGCGCCAGTTTTGCTTGGCATTCCTTCTCCTTCTGCTCACAAGCCAACCAACATATATGATAATGCTGTCAGGAATGTGTCTTGCTGTGGCTGTATGTATACATGTGGTACATGTATACATATGACTGCATGTATACATGCGGTACATGTGTTCATGTTGTACATGTATACATGTTGTACATGTATACATGTGGTACATGTATACATGTGTTACATGTATATATGTGGCACAGACGAGGAAGAAACAGAGATTGTGGAGTTTCCTTTCCCGAAATAACATTAGTAACGGAAAGTGTCCGGAAATCCGGGTTATCTATTCGATATCTCGCCTTAAATTGCAGTGATTTTATGATGGGTTCTTATGAAAGGAATCTTGCTTGATTCAAGGAACTGGAGCCACTCTGGGATCGACTCTTTTCACCCTCTCCCCCCAACACCTCTAAGTATACCCCGGGAGCAAGACTTACCCGGATAATTTTAAAATCGACTTGAAAAAATGCCTTGCGCAGATGTACTCACCTAATTGTGGTTGCAGGGGTCGATTCATAGCTCCTTTTAAAACTGTTGTATTATTATAATTAAAAAGAAGCGCTAAGCCACAAGGGCTATACAGCGCTGCTAAAACTGTTGTAGCTACTTAACTAACCCATAATGGAATGATTGACAATATCCTCATCGATAAATTAAGTTTCACAGTTCACTCTGACATATTATATTAACTTAATATGAGAACCGCATCAGATGGTCTATAACTTGGAAAAAAAAATCATATTAGTTCTTGCGATGGGCAAGTAAGAAGTGAAATACACCATGTCACTCCAGGAAGTAGGCACATCAAGTTAGCGCCGCAGTGAACGTCCTCCACAACCACCTCACTTATGTTGTGCTGTTCTATCTCAGGTTTATTGCCTCGCTCACAACGCCGTCGGTTGGTGGTCCTGCTGCTCACACCAGCATTTTTATTCTCACAGAAGAAGAAGAAAACCTTGTGTGAAGGACATCCACAACTACCTCACTTATGATTTGCTGTTCTATTTCAGGTTTACTGCCTCGGTTTACGAGTTCTGAGACTCGTAATACGATATGGAATTTTTTTTATTCGGATTATTTATTAACCTGGATAACCTAAATAAAAAAAAAACTATTATTATCAGACTGGCTTATTATCGTGGGTCTTTTAATAAGTCTTGCATAAGATGCGGGATTGACCGCGGGTTCAATCCCGCCCGTGGTATGGTTTGTTTGCAATCGTGTCATTACGATTTCGTGAGTCAAACATACCTAACGTTTCCACTCATTGGGCCCCTCAAGGAAGGTTCCTTGATGTTGGTGAGGGGCTCTTGATTTAGGGAATTGGATCTGTGCTCCAGTTCCCCGAATTAAGCCTGAATGCCTTCCACATCCCCCCCCCCAGGCGCTGTATAATCCTCCGGGTTTAGCGCTTCCCCCTTGATTATAATAATAATAATCCACTCATTGGGGACCGAACCCCAAATTCATCAGTTTAGTTGAAGCTGCTACTGATCAAGTCATCAACACTACATACAGATCCAGTTATTTATTTGCAAACCAGTTACAAGTGACATACGTAGGTATAGGAACAATGTTTATAAAGCACCAGGATGATTGGTTAATGATGGGGTCGTCAGTGAGACGGTCTGTCTCCTCCATCATCAGTCAAGAATACTTTAATACCTAAACTAGGTATATATACATCTCTAGGTGTATATATACCTATATTCGCTGTCACAGCAGATTCCTAATTTGCTGTTAAATATGTTTTTATGCTTACAGAATCTAAAACAGCATCACTTAACCTAAATAAACCTAATTCAGTTTAAAAATTATAAAAAATGTGTAACTTAAGAAATTGACGTTTACCTGGAGAGGGTTTCGGGGGTCAACGCCCCCGCGGCCCGGTCTGAGACCAGGCCTCATGGTGGATCAGGGTCTGATCAACCAGGCTGTTACTGCCGGTCGCACGCAAGCTGACGTACGAACCACAGCCTGGTTGGTCAAGTACTGGCTTTAGGTGTCTGTCCAGTTGAACACCACGTCAAAAATATTAACACTTTGAAAAGAGAATGAGTTGCCTAAGGATATCGTTGATATTTTTCTTTATATCACTAAGCTACTATTTTTGTATAAGCTATGTAAGTTAAATTAACGCCACTTAACCAAATATAACCACTTATATCACTTAGATAAAGTGGAATCATATATGAAGGCACCTCGTATCTCAGAACAGAAAGAATGTTGGTTCAATCTTAATTGGGGCGAAATTAATGGGCAAATCTTGAAATACCTGATGTTCCTTTGGTTGTAACTAGACACCTAAGAGACTGTGCAGGACCAGATAGTCTTAGTAGGACTTGGGCAGTCAAATAATCTTAGGTCTCAGACACCCACCCACCCACAGGGTGTAAGGCCTCAGACACCCACCCACCCACAGGGTGTAAGGCCTCAGACACCCACCCACCCACAGGGTGTAAGGCCTCAGACACCCACCCACCCACAGGGTGTAAGGCCTCAGACACCCACCCACCCACAGGGTGTAAGGCCTCAGACACCCACCCACCCACAGGGTGTAAGGCCTCAGACACCCACCCACCCACAGGGTGTAAGGCCTCAGACACCCACCCACCCACAGGGTGTAAGGCCTCAGACACCCACCCACCCACAGGGTGTAAGGCCTCAGACACCCACCCACCCACAGGGTGTAAGGCCTCAGACACCCACCCACCCACAGGGTGTAAGGCCTCAGACACCCACCCACCCACAGGGTGTAAGGCCTCAGACACCCACCCACCCACAGGGTGTAAGGCCTCAGACACCCACCCACCCACAGGGTGTAAGGCCTCAGACACCCACCCACCCACAGGGTGTAAGGGGCACAGAACGAAGCTATTAAACTAACTTATGATAAATCTATTTAAGTATTATTGTTTTTATTTTATTAATGGGGAGTGCTATACCCTTAGGGGTCATATAGCACCGGGGGGGGTGGGAGACATTCGATCCGAGGAAGGGGAGGGTAGCTTCAGTTTCTTGGACCAAGATTATTATTATTATTACAATCAAGGGGGAAGCGCTAAACCCGGAGGATTATACAGCGCCTGGGGGGGGGGGTGTGGAAGGCATTCAGGCTTAATTTGGGGAACTGAAGCACAGATCCAATTCCCTAAATCAAGAGCCCCTCACCAACATCAAGGAACCTTCCTTGAGGGGTCTTGGACCAAGAACTCTGTCTTAAAAGCAGAGATGTATGGATAAATATTTACATTCTCAGCAATGGCTGGTCTTAATATGGTAATACAGTGTAAAACAATGTTATTATTTCAGTAAATTATTAAATTTAACTTACTAGTTTTCTTTTAATTTTTTTGACTCATTGGAAACTTTCCGAGGCCTAAAACTACCTGGTAGTGCCTCCTAGACTTGGTACTAACTAAACTCAGTAATAACATAGCGCTGAGTTACGTCCAACGGAAGTATGACACACTGCTTGGCTGCCTTGGGACATCCTGGGTTATTAACTCACTAGGGTTAAAAGTGCTAGTTTTTTCTTCTACTTCTAAGGTAATACATAAACAATATATCCAGGACGAGAGATAGCGCTGCTGAAATCAATATTGGGAAAATACTCTAATAGTCTTGTTAGAGCTTAAACAATCCATCTTCACGTGAACCTAAGTTGACGAAGTCATCAGACAATCTTCAGTGATCTGTCAATAGAATTTTTCTTGCACACGAAATTAAAAATAATTTATACACTTTCACTATAGTTTTCATCCCCCAAATAATCGACCTCACTATATAGTGGATAATTCACAATATACTGAGGCACACATGGGTAAGGTAAGTGACTCTTGTTCATCCATCATGATGCATTACGTTTTGGGTCACAAAACTCCACACTAGACATTAAATTCAAAGTGTTACCAAAAACTGATTCATTGGTAATTCTTATTGTATCACTCACTGGGAATGTGAGGCGTTCAGATTAGATTATTACAATCAAAACTAAGCATTATTATTATTATAATCAAAGGGAAGCACTAAACCCGTAGGATTATACAGCGCCTGGGGGGAAGGATGTGGAAGGCATTCAGGCTTAATTCGGGGAACTGGAGCACAGATCCAATTCCCTAAATCAAGAGCCCCTCACCAACAATAAAAAAAAAACTAATCATTAAACCCACAAGGGTCATACAGCATTCAGATTCGATCCATGGAAGGGAAAAGTAATTCTACTTCTTTGGCTCAAGAGCCGTTCACCGGCCTGAAGGAACCTCACTAAAAGGGAATCCTTATTACATCTCGGACTTACACTCCTTCAAGAACACAAAGAACAAGACCTGAAGCTGCTTCGTGGTTAGGAAGGAAGATGTGTAACTTCCATTTTCTGTGTCCATGTAAGAACTTCAGTGTTACATAAATTGAATGTAATTGTAATACTTTATTTACATATTTAATATATATATATATATATATATATATATATATATATATATATATATATATATATATATATATATATATATATATATACAATGACTACACATTAAAAATAATCCTCATAAACACTGGCAATATATTTTAAATATAAAAGTTTCCTGACACTTGGCACCTAAGAGGTTTGAATCCCACCCGGGGATCCATTAACATGCCCACAGATATTACAGTCATTTATACCACCATATCACAGATTAACTTCTTAACATATATACTGAGAAGAGAAATAACACAAAGACTTATAAAAAAAATAATTCAACATCAGTCGACATTTGCTGTGGCTTTCAGTTATTAAAAATAACTTCGTATTCATCACAATAGTCCAGCTATTCACCTGAAGTTTACCTTCATAACCGCAAGTTTTTATGTTAAGTCCTGTTTATACAGCCTACATCTGTAAATAATTTATTCAACATATTGTACATATTTAAGCTCGAGGCGACATCAAGAATGAGTCTTAATGGGCACGTCAGTTCCGCTGTTTTCTGAAATGTTATTTTTCCCCTATAATCTACCTTATCCATAATTAATATCGCATTTGCTTTGTCTGCTTCGCAAGGTGAAGTCCAGGATCTTTCCTTAATTCATGATATAACTTAACAAATCTCTGATAACAACACAACTGTCCTCAAAGATCTGTTAAGTTATACCAAGAATTAAGTAAAGATCCTGGACTTCATCTTGCGAAGCAGACAAAACAAATGTGATAGTAATTATGAACAAGGTAGAATATAGGGGAAAAATAAACACGATATTAGGAGACAGGGCAACTCACGCTCCTCGCATCACATAGTGAAGCCAGTACCTCGCATCACATAGTGAAGCCAGTACCTCGCATCACATAGTGAAGCCAGTACCTTGCATCACATAGTGAAGCCAGTACCTCGCATCACATAGTGAAGCCAGTACCTCGCATCACATAGTGAAGCCAGTACCTCGCATCACATAGTGAAGCCAGTACCTCGCATCACATAGTGAAGCCAGTACCTCGCATCACATAGTGAAGCCAGTACCTCGCATCACATAGTGAAGCCAGTACCTCGCATCACATAGTGAAGCCAGTACCTCGCATCACATAGTGAAGCCAGTACCTCGCATCACATAGTGAAGCCAGTACCTCGCATCACATAGTGAAGCCAGTACCTCGCATCACATAGTGAAGCCAGTACCTCGCATCACATAGTGAAGCCAGTACCTCGCATCACATAGTGAAGCCAGTACCTCGCATCACATAGTGAAGCCAGTACCTCGCATCACATAGTGAAGCCAGTACCTCGCATCACATAGTGAAGCCAGTACCTCGCATCACATAGTGAAGCCAGTACCTCGCATCACATAGTGAAGCCAGTACCTCGCATCACATAATGAAGCCAGTACCTCGTATCACATAGTGAAGCCAGTACCTCGTATCACATAGTGAAGCCAGTACCTCGTATCACATAGTGAAGCAGTACCTCGCATCACATAGTGAAGCCAGTACCTCGCATCACATAGTGAAGCCAGTACCTCGCATCACATAGTGAAGCCAGTCCCTCGCATCACATAGTGAAGCCAGTACCTCGCATCACATAGTGAAGCCAGTACCTCGCATCACATAGTGAAGCCAGTACCTCGCATCACATAGTGAAGCCAGTACCTCGCATCACATAGTGAAGCCAGTACCTCGCATCACATAGTGAAGCCAGTACCTCGTATCACATAGTGAAGCCAGTACCTCGCATCACATAGTGAAGCCAGTACCTCGCATCACATAGTGAAGCCAGTACCTCGCATCACATAGTGAAGCCAGTACCTCGTATCACATAGTGAAGCCAGTACCTCGCATCACATAGTGAAGCCAGTACCTCGCATCACATAGTGAAGCCAGTACCTCGCATCACATAGTGAAGCCAGTACCTCGTATCACATAGTGAAGCCAGTACCTCGCATCACATAGTGAAGCCAGTACCTCGCATCACATAGTGAAGCCTGTACCTCGCATCACATAGTGAAGCCAGTACCTCGCATCACATAGTGAAGCCAGTACCTCGCATCACATAGTGAAGCCAGTACCTCGCATCACATAGTGAAGCCAGTACCTCGCATCACATAGTGAAGCCTGTACCTCGCATCACATAGTGAAGCCAGTACCTCGCATCACATAGTGAAGCCAGTACCTCGCATCACATAGTGAAGCCAGTACCTCGCATCACATAGTGAAGCCAGTACCTCGCATCACATAGTGAAGCCAGTACCTCGCATCACATAGTGAAGCCAGTACCTCGCATCACATAGTGAAGCCAGTACCTCGCATCACATAGTGAAGCCTGTACCTCGCATCACATAGTGAAGCCAGTACCTCGCATCACATAGTGAAGCCAGTACCTCGCATCACATAGTGAAGCCAGTACCTCGCATCACATAGTGAAGCCAGTACCTCGCATCACATAGTGAAGCCAGTAACTCGCATCACATAGTGAAGCCAGTACCTCGCATCACATAGTGAAGCCAGTACCTCGCATCACATAGTGAAGCCAGTACCTCGTATCACATAGTGAAGCCAGTACCTCGCATCATAGTGAAGCCAGTACCTCGCATCACATAGTGAAGCCTGTACCTCGCATCACATAGTGAAGCCAGTACCTCGCATCACATAGTGAAGCCAGTACCTCGCATCACATAGTGAAGCCAGTACCTCGCTTCACATAGTGAAGCCAGTACCTCGCATCACATAGTGAAGCCTGTACCTCGCATCACATAGTGAAGCCAGTACCTCGCATCACATAGTGAAGCCAGTACCTCGCATCACATAGTGAAGCCAGTACCTCGCATCACATAGTGAAGCCAGTACCTCGCATCACATAGTGAAGCCTGTACCTCGCATCACATAGTGAAGCCAGTACCTCGCATCACATAGTGAAGCCAGTACCTCGCATCACATAGTGAAGCCAGTACCTCGCATCACATAGTGAAGCCAGTACCTCGCATCACATAGTGAAGCCAGTACCTCGCATCACATAGTGAAGCCAGTACCTCGCATCACATAGTGAAGCCAGTACCTCGCATCACATAGTGAAGCCTGTACCTCGCATCACATAGTGAAGCCAGTACCTCGCATCACATAGTGAAGCCTGTACCTCGCATCACATAGTGAAGCCAGTACCTCGCATCACATAGTGAAGCCAGTACCTCGCATCACATAGTGAAGCCAGTACCTCGCATCACATAGTGAAGCCTGTACCTCGCATCACATAGTGAAGCCAGTACCTCGCATCACATAGTGAAGCCAGTACCTTGCATCACATAGTGAAGCCAGTACCTCGCATCACATAGTGAAGCCAGTACCTCGCATCACATAGTGAAGCCAGTACCTCGCATCACATAGTGAAGTCTGTACCTCGCATCACATAGTGAAGCCAGTACCTCGCATCACATAGTGAAGCCAGTACCTCGCATCACATAGTGAAGCCAGTACCTCGCATCACATAGTGAAGCCAGTACCTCGCATCACATAGTGAAGCCAGTACCTCGCATCACATAGTGAAGCCAGTACCTCGCATCACATAGTGAAGCCAGTACGTCGCATCACATAGTGAAGCCAGTACCTCGCATCACAGTGAAGCCTGTACCTCGCATCACATAGTGAAGCCAGTACCTCGCATCACATAGTGAAGCCAGTACCTCGCATCACATAGTGAAGCCTGTACCTCGCATCACATAGTGAAGCCAGTACCTCGCATCACGTAGTGAAGCCAGTACCTCGCATCACGTAGTGAAGCCAGTACCTCGCATCACATAGTGAAGCCAGTACCTCGCATCACATAGTGAAGCCAGTACCTCGCATCACATAGTGAAGCCAGTACCTCGCATCACATAGTGAAGCCAGTACCTCGCATCACATAGTGAAGCCTGTACCTCGCATCACATAGTGAAGCCAGTACCTCGCATCACAGAGTGAAGCCAGTACCTCGCATCACATAGTGAAGCCAGTACCTCGCATCACATAGTGAAGCCAGTACCTCGCATCACATAGTGAAGCCAGTACCTCGCATCACATAGTGAAGCCAGTACCTCGCATCACATAGTGAAGCCAGTACCTCGCATCACATAGTGAAGCCAGTACCTCGCTTCACACACGTCACTTAAAGGTTACAAATCAATAGTAACGAGGTGGTAACACTACACAATAGTAACGAGGTGGTAACACTACACAACAGTAACGAGGTGGTAACACTTCTCTACACAAGATCCTTAAAAATATCTTCTATAAAAATATTTAACGTCAAATACTGAAACGTAAATTTATAACACTGCATAAAATATTATATCAAGACTATGTGGCACATAAACACCTATAGTACAATTTTAAAATAATTAAAAAAAAAAAAAATTATTATGTATATCTCATATTATAGACAATATTTGCACATAGCAATTAATTGTTTCGTGTGTGTGTGTGTGTGTGTGTGTGTGTGTGTGTGTGTGTGTGTGTGTGTGTGTGTGTGTGTGGTGTGTGTGTGTGTGTGTGTGTGTGTGTGTGTGTGGTGTGTGTGTGTGTGTGTGTGTGTGTGTGTGTGTGTGTGTGTGTGTGGTGTGTGGTGTGTGGTGTGTGTGTGTGTGTGTGTGTGTGTGTGTGTGTGTGTGTGTGTGTGGTGTGTTGTGTGTGTGTGTGTGTGTGTGTGTGTGTGTGTGTGTGGTGTGTGGTGTGTGTGTGTGTGTGTGTGTGTGTGTGTGTGTGTGTGTGTGGTGTGTGGTGTGTGGTGTGTGGTGTGTGTGTGTGTGTGTGTGTGGTGTGTGTGTGTGTGTGTTTGTGGTGTGTCTCTGGTGTGTGTGTGTGTGTGTGTGTGTGTGTGTGTGTGTGTGTGTGTGTGTGTGGTGTGTGGTGTGGTGTGTGTGTGTGTGTGTGTGTGTGTGTGGTGTGTGGTGTGTGTGTATGTGTGTGTGTGTGTGTGTGTGTGTGTGTGGTGTGTGGTGTGTGTGTGTGTGTGTGTGTGTGTGTGTGTGTGTGTGTGTGTGTGTGTGTGGTGTGTGTGGTGTGTGTGTGTGTGTGTGTGTGTGTGTGTGTGGTGTGTGGTGTGTGGTGTGTGTGTGTGTGTGTGTGTGTGTGTGTGTGTGTGTGTGTGTGTGTGTTGTGTGTGTGTGTGTGTGTGTGTGTGTGTGTGTGTGTGTGTGTGTGTGTGTGTGTGTGTGTGTGTGTGTGTGTGTGTGTGTGTGGTGTGTGGTGTGTGTGTGTGTGTGTGTGTGTGTGTGTGTGTGTGTGTGTGTGTGTGTGTGTGTGTGTGTGTGTGTGTGTGTGTGTGTGTGTGTGTGTGTGTGTGTGTGTGTGTGTGTGTGTGTGTGTGTGTGTGTGTGTGTGTGTGAGTGAGTGTATTCATCAACACGATGTGGGGGAGAGGGGGTAGGAAGTGGGTGCAGTGGGTACCTCCGGATGCTGGACTTACCAGAGAGGAAAGTCCTCTCAACATCTTTATAATATTGCACTTCACAGAACACAACCACCGGAAACAGACGCTGCCTCAATTTTTAAAATTTCTGTTAACTACCTTTGTGAATCACTGACTTGGATAGCGGTTCACTGTCTTTGTGATAGTTATGATAATGCTGGCACATATATATCATTCGTTGGTATGATGTAACGTGCTGCTTGGCCCTCGGACCTACAGTACACAACATACAATGCAGTACACGCCACAGACAACTGCAACTGTATTTTCAACACTGAACAACACCAACACAACCGGAGATCAGTGTGACTTATTAATCGTGGTTCATCATATAACTATATACAATTTACGTTGAAGAAAATTGAAAATGGTTAATTATTAAAATATTTACACAAAAAATCACAATAACAGTACCAGTAAGTGGTTCTGCCACACTAGTTGTTAATGCTATAATGACTGAAGAGTAGGTAGATAAGAAGAAACTTCTACCAGAGGGCGTAGATATGATTACCACCGTGATAGTCTCAGTTGAATCTAGTGAGGCAGAGGAGACTGCTCTGAATACCCTGGCTACTTCGCACCAATGGTATATGTCGCGTACTTTCGCCACGCAATACCCGTCACTTCTGCCGGTTGTCAGGGCATTAATAACAGTTGGGCGATGGACGTGATATCATGGGTAGTTGGGAAGGGCCAGGAGAGCATCAGGATGAGGATGTGAGTCAGGGTGCTCTTGTGGTGACATCTAGTCAGCCACACCTCACCCCAGCCACAATGTGAAGCAATACTGTGGAGTTACGTTACCTCAGCAAATTACCTAAATTCTGGGGATATGCTTCTTGTGGACCTTAGCACGAATATCGGCCTCTCAGTGTGTATTGCGCCAGTGCCTGGACGACGCTGCGATACTGACATATAAGTGTGACACCACTTCGGTGTCCTCGAGGCTTATGTCCTGGGTCCCGTGGCTCTGCTGGGTGTCTTCATCTTTCCTTCCAAGAAGGCAATTTTTGCACTGATAGACCCTGACCCGACGCTCTCAGTAGTGGGGGTTGAGTCCGGAGTCAACTCGATAATACTGGTGTCTGGCGTGCTCACGTGCTGCTTCCAGCTTTTAATGAAAGGAAAGGGAGCCATCTTAAGGGGCGGGAGATCCTTTCCTTTCTTAGAGACTCCTGGCTTCGGAAGTGTAGGAGGCATGGGCTTGGGAACCGTTGGCTTGACAGGTGCGGGTGCCTGTGTTGGTGATATAGTTTCTACCCGAGGTCCTTTACTGGGTTTGTGAGAGACCGGTGGTGGAGTTGGTTTCTGTGTTGGAGACGGGGTGGGGATAGCGTCATTTCGCTGTGACTTCGCTACAGCTGGAGGCGCAGGAGCAGGACGAGCTATGATAGTAGGTGATACCGGCCCACTGTTCGACCTATCATCCTGGTAATTAAGCAGCGGGACGCTGTTCATCTTGGCAGGAGGTGGTGGTGGTGCTATCCTAGGCGCTTCCACCTTGCTGCGTGGCGGAGTGGTAGTGGTGTTTGTTAGAGGAGAAAGGTGGGGAGCCGGTTGAGTTTCCTGGAGGTTGCAGTAAATAACATCTTGCTTCGGCTGTTCTCGAGTCGGTATACTGCAAGTGTTGGTGGTGAGGGAGCTATATGGCAGAGGCATAGGCGCCTTCACTAATACAACGTCCCCTTCTCCCAAAAAGCTATTTTTCTCGCCCTGCGTTGGGTGAACACTGCTGTGGGGGCCGAGGGGCGGCTTGTAGGGCGTGGGCGTCTGGTGCACCATCCTGGGCGGTGTCGGGACTCTCTCAGTAGACTTGCCTTTGGCCCTTACGGTGGCCACCAGTTTCTGGAGGTCGGTGGTGTTGACATAGGTGTTGGAGGTCTCGTCCAGGTTGGTGATGTGAGCCACGTCCTCCACCCGCAGCTGGTACTTGGACTCCTTCCCTGAGTGTTTGGCCTGAGGAGGAGGCAAGACAGGTATGGCTTAGTCACCTGGAAATAATTATGCACGTATACACACACAACGTGTACGTGCATAGCACGCACACAAAATATGTTCACAAAGTATTCACACAGTGTATGGATACAAACTACACAGGGTACGCACATAATGTACGCATACACAAGAAATGCTTATAAAGTATGCATACGCAGGATGCATAACATACGCGTACATAAAATACTTACACAACGTAAGTATACAACAGGGTACACAAACAACATACGTAATATCAATGTACGTACACAAGGTATGCATACGTAACACAAACTTCCAAAATTCATTAGATGATCAACAACCTCTCTGGACCCCACCTAACGGACGGAAGTTCGAGTCTCCACACTTGCGCTGAATGACCCACACGGGTGTTTAACTCTTTGTATAAATACAACAACAAATTACCAGAACACAATACGCTTCTTTAACACCTAAGAGTACAGGTAGGGTTACCAAATATTTTGAGTACACTCTAAGTCATCCATAAAATTGTAACACGATATATATCATTTTGGGGTAAATAATTATTAGTAGTAGTATTTGTTAGCATGATTTTTTTTCATCCTGAATACATTTCAAGTGAGGATCGACATTATACATCATGTTAGTTGTCCGTGTCTACACCACCTGGTTTGTCTGTCTACACCACGCTACTTGTTTGTCTACACCTCGCTGTTTGTCCATCTGTCTGTCACTGACTTCAAAATAAGAAAAAAAACAACAACGCTAAAACTTACAAGAACCATCAGTACTACGAGAAAGCAGCACAAGAGGGGTTACTACCAGAGAAGAGATACCAGAACAAGCTTACACAGCGCGGGACCGTCCTCACTGGAAGGTTTAGCACGGGAATTACAACCATCTGCAATGATAAGAGTACCTTCATCTCCTGCTTCTATAATGGCACTAAGACTCCTGGTTCCCATCGTTCCTCTCTTTTCCTTCAGTCTCCCCGGGGTGTGCCCCTTCCTTCACGCTCAGCATGCACTCGCCGAATCTGCATGAGTAACGCTGACAGCTGCTGCTGGACTTCCTCCAGGTTCAACTGCAGGACCCCCGACTCTGACAGATCCTCACACAGCCCCCGCACCAGTGGCACCATGCGCTCCATCATACTGAGCATGGCCAGCTCCAGCTCCTGACCATCTAAAATATCCTCTTGGTCCTCTTGCTCATATATAGGTACTCTACCACTCTCTTCGTCTTCTTGCTCATTTATAGGTACACTACCACCCTCTTCGTCCTCTATAGGTACTCTACCACCCTCTTCGTCCTCTTGCTCATCTATAGGTACTCTACCACCCTCTTCGTCCTCCTGCTCATCTATAGATACACTACCACCCTCTTCATCGCTAGTAGTTACCCAGTCATCCTCATCATCACTGGACGAGTCATAAATTTCGTCCCACTCATAGTCAGCATTCAGCTGGTGAACAAATCCCTGGGAGGGTAGGAAGTCGTCCAGTGTGAGGGTGAGGTGCCAGCAGGCGGGGCAGGAGCAGGTGTCAGCCAGGCACCTCGGACAACTCTCCTGGCACATCACATCGCTATCTTGATTATAATTTTGCATTTTGGAAATAAAGTTATTAAATATTTGTTTAACTTGTCTATGAAAATCGGTTACACAAATAAAAACTTCAAGACGAGAGATGAATTAATTAAAGTTTGAGTCAGGACATTAGAAAGTGATTTTCAATATTGACTTTTTTTATTTTCTTTATTGACGCTGTGTACAGACAGGAAAAGCGTCTGTTTCGCTCTCAGCAGACGGAGGATAAAGCCTCCACCACCTCTTGCGCTGAATGACCCACAAGGGTTTAACGCTTAACGTGACTAAAACAACTATTTTCTTTATTGTTACATATCTAATTAACATGTATGTATCAAGTCTCTTCATCTGTACCTGAGTGGGATGTTTAGTGTGAGTATTATTATTATAATCAAAAAGAAGCGCTAAGACACAAGGGCTACACAGCTTAGTGTGAGTAGCGACAAGGAAATAACTCTCGCCTGTTAAAAGTAGTCATGTAGTAGGACTATTTGGGAATTTTAAGTATGTACCGTCGAGGAAATCAGCAGAGTTGATATGACAAAACTGTCACGACTGTTGTTGTTGTTGTTGTTGATGCTTTTTAAGTGCTACGACTGTAGCACTTAAAAATCTAGTGTTTAAAGTTTACTTAGCACTTACATCTCAATTTGCTCGTAGCGCGGAGGAAGGAATACCTAACACGTAGATTATGTACACTAAAGTGTGGGTAGGAACTAGAACTGCTGAGAACGTATGAGAGATGAACATCAGTATTACAAATATATGTATAAATAACACAAAATTCGGGTTACGGCATTATATTGTGAAGACACAACATGAACCAGGGACGAACTGGTAAAGTCGCTGGTGGGCGAAACATCTTCACAATAAAATGCCATAACCCAACATTTCCATAATGTCGGTATTTTCTGTCATTGTATTATCATCACGATTAAGTACGCAGCACTTATTGTGTAACATGACACCTTGCCCCTGACCTCTTGATTCATTAAAATGGGACTAAAGTAATTGAAGCAGTTAGTAGTAGTCGCAGCAGCAGCAGCAGCAGCACAGCAGCAGCAGCAGCAGCAGCAGCAGCAGCAGCAGCAGCAGCAGCAGCAGCAGCAGCAGCAGTAGTAGTAGCAGCAGCAGTAGTAGTAGCAGCTGCAGTAGTAGTAGTAGTAGTGTAGTTAAAAGTAGCAGTCACATTCCCTGAACATTCCGGCAGCGTCGATGGATCAGTCTTACTGTAGTTAGGAACCGTAACTCTGTCAGACATACTTGAAAGTTCTAAAGATTTCAGAGTTCAGGATTCAATCACATTTCAAGCACAGGTTAATAAGATATAAAATACTATTTAAGGCCGTTGTCTAGTAAGCAACGCTCTCCCCTCACACACCGAGTGTCCGTGGTTCGATCCCCGCAAAAGGCGGAAACATTCCGTGTGTTTTCTTAAACCTGCTGTCCCCCCGTTCACCTAGCAAGCAAGTAGGTACTTGGATATTAGTCCACGCGTGTTTCCTTACACCTGCCGCTATTCGCCTAGCAAGTAGGCACTTGGGTGTTAGACCACTGGTGTGGGTTGCATCCTGGGGGACAAAATTGAAGGCCCCCAGTGGAAATAAGACAGTCCTCCATGACGCACTGACTTTCTCGAGTTATCCTGGGGTGGCTAACCCTCCCTACCAGGTGTTATCCTGGGTGGCTAACCATCCCTACCAGGTGTTATCCTGGGTGGCTAACCCTCCCTACCAGGTGTTATCCTGGGTGGCTAACCATCCCTACCAGGTGTTATCCTGGGTGGCTAACCCTCCCTACCAGGTGTTATCCTGGGTGGCTAACCCTCCCTACCAGGTGTTATCCTGGGTGGCTAACCCTCCCTACCATCCTGGGTGGCTAACCCTCCCTACCAGGTGTTATCCTGGGTGGCTAACCCTCCCTACCAGGTGTTATCCTGGGTGGCTAACCCTCCCTACCAGGTGTTATCCTGGGTGGCTAACCCTCCCTACCAGGGGTTATCCTGGGTGGCTAACCTTTCCTACCCTGGGTTATCCTGGGTGGCTAACCCTCCCTACCAGGTGTAATCCTGGGTGGCTAACCCTCCCTACCAGGTGTTATCCTGGGTGGCTAACCCTCCCTACCAGGTGTTATCCTGGGTGGCTAACCCTCCCTACCAGGTGTTATCCTGGGTGGCTAACCCTCCCTACCAGGTGTTATCCTGGGTGGCTAACCCTCCCTACCAGGGGTTATCCTGGGTGGCTAACCTTTCCTACCCTGGGTTATCCTGGGTGGCTAACCCTCCCTACCAGGGGTTATCCTGGGTGGCTAACCTTTCCTACCCTGGGTTATCCTGGGTGGCTAACCCTCCCTACCAGGGGTTATCCTGGGTGGCTAACCTTTCCTACCCTGGGTTATCCTGGGTGGCTAACTTTCCTGAGGTTAAACAATCAGAACAATATCTTATCTCTTAAAACGTTTGGCTCAACTGAGACTTCATCATATCTCACCTGATGGATGAAACATCGCCTCAGTGAACACCATCTCAGTAAACATCGCCTCAGTGAACACCATCTCAGTAAACATCGCCTCAGTGAACACCATCTCAGTAAACATCGCCTCAGGGAACACCATCTCAGTAAACATCGCCTCAGTGAACACCATCTCAGTAAACATCGCCTCAGTGAACACCATCTCAGTAAACATCGCCTCAGTGAACACCATCTCAGTAAACATCGCCTCAGTGAACACCATCTCAGTAAACATCGCCTCAGTGAACACCATCTCAGTAAACATCGTCTCAGTGAACACCATCTCAGTAAACATCGCCTCAGGGAACACCATCTCAGTAAACATCGCCTCAGTGAACACCATCTCAGTAAACATCGCCTCAGTGAACACCATCTCAGTAAACATCGCCTCAGTGAACACCATCTCAGTAAACATCGTCTCAGTGAACACCATCTCAGTAAACATCGCCTCAGTGAACACCATCTCAGTAAACATCGTCTCAGGGAACACCATCTCAGTAAACATCGTCTCAGTGAACACCATCTCAGTAAACATCGCCTCAGTGAACACCATCTCAGTAAACATCGTCTCAGGGAACACCATCTCAGTAAACATCGTCTCAGTGAACACCATCTCAGTAAACATCGTCTCAGTGAACACCATCTCAGTAAACATCGCCTCAGTGAACACCATCTCAGTAAACATCGTCTCAGGGAACACCATCTCAGTAAACATCGTCTCAGTGAACACCATCTCAGTAAACATCGTCTCAGTGAACACCATCTCAGTAAACATCGTCTCAGTGAACACCATCTCAGTAAACATCGCCTCAGGGAACACCATCTCAGTAAACATCGCCTCAGTGAACACCATCTCAGTAAACATCGCCTCAGTGAACACCATTTCAGTAAACATCGCCTCAGTGAACACCATCTCAGTAAACATCGTCTCAGTGAACACCATCTCAGTAAACATCGCCTCAGTGAACACCTTCTCAGTAAACATCGCCTCAATGAACACCATCTCAGTAAACATCGCCTCAGTGAACACCATCTCAGTAAACATCGCCTCAGTGAACACCATCTCAGTAAACATCGTCTCAGTGAACACCATCTCAGTAAACATCGCCTCAGGGAACACCATCTCAGTAAACATCGCCTCAGGGAACACCATCTCAGTAAACATCGCCTCAGTGAACACCATCTCAGTAAACATCGCCTCAGTGAACACCATCTCAGTAAACATCGCCTCAGTGAACACCATCTCAGTAAACATCGCCTCAGTGAACACCATCTCAGTAAACATCGCCTCAGTGAACACCATCTCAGTAAACATCGCCTCAGTGAACACCATCTCAGTAAACATCGCCTCAGGGAACACCATCTCAGTAAACATCGCCTCAGGGAACACCATCTCAGTAAACATCGCCTCAGTGAACACCATCTCAGTAAACATCGCCTCAGTGAACACCATCTCAGTAAACATCGCCTCAGTGAAAACCATCTCAGTAAACATCGCCTCAGTGAACACCATCTCAGTAAACATCGCCTCAGTGAACACCATCTCAGTAAACATCGCCTCAGTGAACACCATCTCAGTAAACATCGCCTCAGTGAACACCATCTCAATAAACATCGTCTCAGTGAACACAATCTCAGTAAACATCGCCTCAGGGAACACCATCTCAGTAAACATCGCCTCAGTGAACACCATCTCAGTAAACATCGTCTCAGGGAACACCATCTCAGTAAACATCGCCTCAGTGAACACCATCTCAGTAAACATCGCCTCAGGGAACACCATCTCAGTAAACATCGTCTCAGGGAACACCATCTCAGTAAACATCGCCTCAGTGAACACCATCTCAGTAAACATCGTCTCAGTGAACACCATCTCAGTAAACATCGCCTCAATGAACACCATCTCAGTAAACATCGCCTCAGTGAACACCATCTCAGTAAACATCGCCTCAGGGAACACCATCTCAATAAACATCGCCTCAGTGAACACCATCTCAGTAAACATCGCCTCAGTGAACACCATCTCAGTAAACATCGCCTCAGTGAACACCATCTCAGTAAACATCGCCTCAGTGAACACCATCTCAGTAAACATCGTCTCAGTGAACACCATCTCAGTAAACATCGCCTCAGGGAACACCATCTCAGTAAACATCGCCTCAGTGAACACCATCTCAGTAAACATCGTCTCAGGGTCTCAGGGAACACCATCTCAGTAAACATCGCCTCAGGGAACACCATCTCAGTAAACATCGCCTCAGTGAACACCATCTCAGTAAACATCGCCTCAGTGAACACCATCTCAGTAAACATCGCCTCAGTGAACACCATCTCAGTAAACATCGTCTCAGTGAACACCATCTCAGTAAACATCGCCTCAGTGAACACCATCTCAGTAAACATCGCCTCAATGAACACCATCTCAGTAAACATCGCCTCAGTGAACACCATCTCAGTAAACATCGCCTCAGTGAACACCATCTCAGTAAACATCGTCTCAGTGAACACCATCTCAGTAAACATCGCCTCAGGGAACACCATCTCAGTAAACATCGCCTCAGGGAACACCATCTCAGTAAACATCGCCTCAGTGAACACCATCTCAGTAAACATCGCCTCAGTGAACACCATCTCAGTAAACATCGCCTCAGTGAACACCATCTCAGTAAACATCGCCTCAGTGAACACCATCTCAGTAAACATCGCCTCAGTGAACACCATCTCAGTAAACATCGCCTCAGTGAACACCATCTCAGTAAACATCGCCTCAGTGAACACCATCTCAGTAAACATCGTCTCAGTGAACACCATCTCAGTAAACATCGCCTCAGGGAACACCATCTCAGTAAACATCGCCTCAGTGAACACCATCTCAGTAAACATCGTCTCAGGGAACACCATCTCAGTAAACATCGCCTCAGTGAACACCATCTCAGTAAACATCGCCTCAGGGAACACCATCTCAGTAAACATCGTCTCAGGGAACACCATCTCAGTAAACATCGCCTCAGTGAACACCATCTCAGTAAACATCGTCTCAGTGAACACCATCTCAGTAAACATCGCCTCAGGGAACACCATCTCAGTAAACATCGCCTCAGTGAACACCATCTCAGTAAACATCGCCTCAGGGAACACCATCTCAGTAAACATCGCCTCAGTGAACACCATCTCAGTAAACATCGCCTCAGTGAACACCATCTCAGTAAACATCGCCTCAGTGAACACCATCTCAGTAAACATCGCCTCAGTGAACACCATCTCAGTAAACATCGTCTCAGTGAACACCATCTCAGTAAACATCGCCTCAGGGAACACCATCTCAGTAAACATCGCCTCAGTGAACACCATCTCAGTAAACATCGTCTCAGGGAACACCATCTCAGTAAACATCGCCTCAGTGAACACCATCTCAGTAAACATCGCCTCAGGGAACACCATCTCAGTAAACATCGTCTCAGGGAACACCATCTCAGTAAACATCGCCTCAGTGAACACCATCTCAGTAAACATCGTCTCAGTGAACACCATCTCAGTAAACATCGCCTCAGGGAACACCATCTCAGTAAACATCGCCTCAGTGAACACCATCTCAGTAAACATCGCCTCAGGGAACACCATCTCAGTAAACATCGCCTCAGTGAACACCATCTCAGTAAACATCGCCTCAGGGAACACCATCTCAGTAAACATCGCCTCAGTGAACACCATCTCAGTAAACATCGTCTCAGGGAACACCATCTCAGTAAACATCGCCTCAGTGAACACCATCTCAGTAAACATCGCCTCAGGGAACACCATCTCAGTAAACATCGCCTCAGTGAACACCATCTCAGTAAACATCGCCTCAGTGAACACCATCTCAGTAAACATCGCCTCAGTGAACACCATCTCAGTAAACATCGTCTCAGGGAACACCATCTCAGTAAACATCGCCTCAGTGAACACCATCTCAGTAAACATCGCCTCAGTGAACACCATCTCAGTAAACATCGCCTCAGTGAACACCATCTCAGTAAACATCGTCTCAGGGAACACCATCTCAGTAAACATCGCCTCAGTGAACACCATCTCAGTAAACATCGCCTCAGTGAACACCATCTAAGTAAACATCGTCTCAGTATTATATCACACTGTGTCACATTAACTAATACTAAGGTGTCAGCGGTGTGTTGCGACGCTGATATACAGCAGATACTCGTGTAGCAGCGCAGGAAGTACCTTTCTTATTATTGTGAAAAAAAAAACAATGATCGAGTCAGGTGTATTTTTAGACTTAATGTCAGCCACGTTTATTTCACAGTCGCGGAACATCACTATGAGCGTTCTAAAGTATAAATTCAATGGTAAATATATGCTAGAATATGTTAAAGTTATACGATGTGACGTGACCATCACAATGAGGTGACTAGAAAGACATGACAAGGAGGTGTCAAGACACGCAGTGCAGGAAAAAACTATTTAAGACGGCGGTTTATTCAGGATCGAATTTAGACTTTGTAAGTCCAGATCATTAAGCGACACGTCTACATTACATCAACTGCCAGAATTAAAAGTACGATGCAACACAGACTACAAGACTTGAGAAACGTGGCAATAAATTACAAAGAAAATACAGAAACAAAATCTAGAAGATTAGTTCAGTGAGAAGAGTATATTAGGATACAGTAAATGTGTAAATTGTTACATTAGGGTTGTATTAGTAGCAATGTGAGAGAGTTAAGACAGGTGAAGCTGGAGGAGGGAGAGCGTGGTGAGGACCCACTGAAGCTGTGTAGAAGACAGGTTGGTGGAGCAACTCTGTGAAAGACAGGTTGGTGGAGCAACTCTGTGAGAGTAAAGACAGGTTGGTGGAGCAACTCTGTGAGAGTAAAGACAGGTTGGTGGAGCAACTCTGTGAGAGTAAAGACAGGTTGGTGGAGCAACTCTGTGAGAGTAAAGACAAGTTGGTGGAGCAACTCTGTGAGAGTAAAGACAGGTTGGTATAGGAACTCTGTGAGAGTAAAGACAAGTTGGTATAGGAACTCTGTGAGAGTAAAGACAGGTTGGTGGAGCAGCTCTGTGAGAGTAAAGACAGGTTGGTATAGCAACTCTGTGAGAGTAAAGACAGGTTGGTGGAGCAACTCTGTGAGAGTAAAGACAGGTTGGTATAGCAACTCTGTGAGAGTAAAGACAGGTTGGTGGAGCAACTCTGAGAGTAAAGACAGGTTGGTGGAGCAGCTCTGTGAGAGTAAAGACAGGTTGGTGGAGCAACTCTGTGAGAGTAAAGACAGGTTGGTGGAGCAGCTCTGTGAGAGTAAAGACAGGTTGGTGGAGCAGCTCTGTGAGAGTAAAGACAGGTTGGTGGAGCAACTCTGTGAGAGTAAAGACAGGTTGGTGGAGCAACTCTGTGAGAGTAAAGACAGGTTGGTGGAGCAGCTCTGTGAGAGTAAAGACAGGTTGGTGGAGCAACTCTGTGAGAGTAAAGACAGGTTGGTGGAGCAGCTCTGTGAGAGTAAAGACAGGTTGGTGGAGCAACTCTGTGAGAGTAAAGACAGGTTGGTGGAGCAACTCTGTGAGAGTAAAGACAGGTTGGTGGAGCAGCTCTGTGAGAGTAAAGACAGGTTGGTGGAGCAGCTCTGTGAGAGTAAAGACAGGTTGGTGGAGCAACTCTGTGAGAGTAAAGACAGGTTGGTGGAGCAACTCTGTGAGAGTAAAGACAGGTTGGTGGAGCAGCTCTGTGAGAGTAAAGACAGGTTGGTGGAGCAACTCTGTGAGAGTAAAGACAGGTTGGTGGAGCAGCTCTGTGAGAGTAAAGACAGGTTGGTGGAGCAACTCTGTGAGAGTAAAGACAGGTTGGTGGAGCAGCTCTGTGAGAGTAAAGACAGGTTGGTGGAGCAACTCTGTGAGAGTAAAGACAGGTTGGTGGAGCAACTCTGTGAGAGTAAAGACAGGTTGGTGGAGCAACTCTGTGAGAGTAAAGACAGGTTGGTGGAGCAGCTCTGTGAGAGTAAAGACAGGTTGGTGGAGCAGCTCTGTGAGAGTAAAGACAGGTTGGTGGAGCAGCTCTGTGAGAGTAAAGACAGGTTGGTGGAACAGCTCTGTGAGAGTAAAGACAGGTTGGTGGAGCAGCTCTGTGAGAGTAAAGACAGGTTGGTGGAGCAGCTCTGTGAGAGGGAAGATTGTACTGTGTGTAGAGTAGAGGATAAATACTCCAGCACTGGCCAGCTCCTGAACAGTCTGGCTTATGGTTCCTACGTTGGATTACGTGCGGACATCAGTAACAGTCAGATTGATCAGCTTTTGATCCGCCAGGAGGCCTGGTCTGGGACAGCACAGAGGGGCGTTGACCCCCGGAAGCATCCTTCACATAATCTTCGGGTATTTATGTCCCCTCTCTCCTAGTACCTAGTCTCCACCTCATGTATACTTCTCTCCAGATTATTATAATCAAGGGGGAAGCGCTAAACCCGGAGGATTATACAGCGCCTGGGGGGGGATGTGGAAGGCATTCAGGCTTAATTCGGGGAACTGGAGCACAGATCCAATTCCCTAAATCAAGAGCCCCTCACCAACATCAAGGACTTCTCTCCAGAGCAAATTCTCTTCGTCATATCCTGTATTCATTAATTTTTTAATGTAGCAATTATTTATCTCGATAGAGAGTTTACCTTCTTCATTTACTGTATTTCTCAACATGAATTAACATTTCTTTATGGACATTTGTTCTTTATGTCTGTCTGTCTGTCTCTCACCTTGATAAGCTTGCGTCTGAGTACCACCATGTAGAGTAGCAGCAGCAGCAGTACCACTCCTAGCACCCCTCCCACGGTGCCGGCAACCACTGCTACACTGCTGTCCCCAGAGCTGCTTCTTCCTTCTACCTCAGGTGCCTCGACTGCGGGTTCCGTGGCGGGTTGTGGCGGAGGCTGTGGGCGGTACGTCGGAGGCGGCCGTGTGTTAGGTCTAACCACTGGACGGGCGGTGGTGGGCGTCTTCGGCTTCCCAAACTCTGTAGTGAGGCAAAGCAGGAGTTAGTTTCGACCGAGCAGTATTATTATTATTATTATTATTATTATTATTATTATTATTATTATTATTATTATTATTATTATTATTATTATTATTATAATCATGGGGAAGCGCTAAACTCGTAGGATTATACAGAGCATGTGGGGGGGGGGATGGAAGGCATTCAGGATTAATTCAGGGAACTGGAACACAGATCCAATTCCCTAGATCAAGAGCCCCTCACCAGCGTCAAGGAACCTCCCTTGAGGGGACCGAGCAGGAGAGATGAATTCGGGGTTTTGTATAATAAAATAATTGTTTTC
This sequence comes from Cherax quadricarinatus, assembly GCF_038502225.1. NCBI lineage: Eukaryota > Metazoa > Arthropoda > Malacostraca > Decapoda > Parastacidae > Cherax > Cherax quadricarinatus. The sequence continues at coordinate 26,407,304 of NC_091294.1, read as the reverse complement.
AAACCATATTGTAAATTCATAATACAAAATATTATAGTATAACGAGACTATTTGGTGTAGCTGGTAGCGGGGTGTGAATTATAGACGTCTTCCCGAGGCTTCTTTGTTTATTTGTAATGTCGTGGTGGGTACACAGGCTTGTGTGTTGTGCCCATGACCGGGAAGGCCATCCCACGAGAGGAGGGAACTAGTACTAGTGTCTTGCTGCTTGGCCGCTGAGAGAGAGTGTGGGCCCAGCATCCCACAGACTTCGGGCTGGGCAGGCCCAGAGGGCAGCACTTTAGTGGCGCGAAATATGGAGTAAGCTGGCAGACAGCATAGGCTGTCTGTGCAGACAGTACAGGCTGTCTAAAATAGGTATATCTATTTATATAAAAAATAGTTATTAAATAGATTAGGGGCGATGAAAGTATTGAAGATTCTCGTAATCCAACTTATCCTTTTTCTTGCTGCTGTGATAATAACATTTTTGTGCTCCTTGAACGTGAGATCTAACATTATCACTCGTACGTCTCTCACTTTGGACTTAGGTTCTATTGAGTGGTTTACCCATATGAGCAAGTCTCCCTACACTTGCTGTAGCTGCTCATCAAGCAGTTAATGGGGAGACCGGTGTGTTTCGAGAGTTTTCCTTCTCCTGAGGCCCACTTCCGGGCCAGGCTTATCTGGTGCTTGCTTGTACAACTAGGCTGGTGGTCCACTGGCCCACATATTCATCACAGCCTGCTGCTGCTAATACTGTACGATGAGACATGACTTCACAATGAGCTGTGATAGAGAAACAGATTTTAGCTTATAAATTCATTCGAGTAAATTAAGAAGTGTTGAGACGTGTGGGGAAGTCAACAACTCTCCAGCGAGATAAAACCATCCGGTCATTCGACTGTAAGATAAAAGTCTGTTAAACGTTGTACACTCCATTATCAACTTCTGTTGGTTTCTTCCAGTCTCGGGAACATGTAAGATAACAGGTACT
>NC_091294.1:26381328-26393828 GCF_038502225.1 Cherax quadricarinatus | reverse complement strand
AAGAGTACCTACAAGAGTACCTACAAGAGTACCTGCAAGAGTACCTGCAAGAGTACCTGCAAGAGTACCTGCAAGAGTACCTGCAAGAGTACCTGCAAGAGTACCTACAAGAGTACCTGCAAGAGTACCTACAAGAGTACCTGCAAGAGTACCTGCAAGAGTACCTGCAAGAGTACCTGCAAGAGTACCTACAAGAGTACCTACAAGAGTACCTACAAGAGTACCTACAAGAGTACCTACAAGAGTACCTGCAAGAGTACCTGCAAGAGTACCTGCAAGAGTACCTACAAGAGTACCTGCAAGAGTACCTGCAAGAGTACCTGCAAGAGTACCTACAAGAGTACCTGCAAGAGTACCTGCAAGAGTACCTGCAAGAGTACCTGCAAGAGTACCTGCAAGAGTACCTGCAAGAGTACCTACAAAAGTGCCTACAAGAGTACTTATGATAGAACCTACAATAGAACCTACAAGAGTAGATGAATGGTTAAGAGAACCGACAAGTTGATAAATTAGACACACGTGCAACTCTTGGGTATCTCTATTGAGGAAACGTTTCGCCACACAGTGGCTTCATCAGTCCATACAAAGGAGAATCTTGAAGAACAGGAGGAGAATGAGGTAATCAGTCCCTCAACCTTGAGTCGATGTGGTCAGTACAATGTTCTCCTTTGTATGGACTGATGAAGCCACTGTGTGGCGAAACGTTTCCTCAATAAAGATACCCAAGTGTTGCACATGTGTCTATTGTAGGTATTCTTGCAGGTACTATTGTAGGTACTATTGTAGGTACTATTACCTGGACCTGGAGTTTACCTGGAGAGAGTTCCGGGGGGTCAACGCCCCCGCGGCCCGGTCTGTGACCAGGCCTCCTGGTGGATCAGAGCCTGATCAACCAGACTGTTACTGCTGGCTGCACGCAAACCAACGTACGAGCCACAGCCCGGCTGGTCAGGAACCGACTTTAGGTGCTTGTCCAGTGCCAGCTTGAAGACTGCCAGGGGTCTGTTGGTAATCCCCCTTAAGTATGCTGGGAGGCAGTTGAACAGTCTCGGGCCCCTGACACTTATTGTATGGTCTCTTAACGTGCTAGTGACACCCCTGCTTTTCATTGGGGGGATGTTGCATCGTCTGCCAAGTCTTTTGCTTTCGTAGTGAGTGATTTTCGTGTGCAAGTTCGGTACTAGTCCCTCTAGGATTTTCCAGGTGTATATAATCATGTATCTCTCCCTCCTGCGTTCCAGGGAATACAGGTTTAGGAACCTCAAGCGCTCCCAGTAATTGAGGTGTTTTATCTCCGTTATGAGCGCCGTGAAGGTTCTCTGTACATTTTCTAGGTCAGCAATTTCACCTGCCTTGAAAGGTGCTGTTAGTGTGCAGCAATATTCCAGCCTAGATAGAACAAGTGACCTGAAGAGTGTCATCATGGGCTTGGCCTCCCTAGTTTTGAAGGTTCTCATTATCCATCCTGTCATTTTTCTAGCAGATGCGATTGATACAATGTTATGGTCCTTGAAGGTGAGATCCTCCGACATGATCACTCCCAGGTCTTTGACGTTGGTGTTTCGCTCTATTTTGTGGCCAGAATTTGTTTTGTACTCTGATGAAGATTTAATTTCCTCGTGTTTACCATATCGGAGTAATTGAAATTTCTCATCGTTGAACTTCATATTGTTTTCTGCAGCCCACTGAAAGATTTGGTTGATGTCCGCCTGGAGCCTTGCAGTGTCTGCAATGGAAGACACTGTCATGCAGATTCGGGTGTCATCTGCAAAGGAAGACACGGTGCTGTGGCTGACATCCTTGTCTATGTCGGATATGAGGATGAGGAACAAGATGGGAGCGAGTACTGTGCCTTGTGGAACAGAGTTTTTCACCGTAGCTGCCTCGGACTTTACTCTTTTGACGACTACTCTCTGTGTTCTGTTAGTGAGGAAATTATAGATCCATCGACCGACTTTTCCTGTTATTCCTATTGTAGGTACTCTTGTAGGCTCTATTATAGGTACCTACAAGAGTACGTACAACAGTACCAACAATAGAACCTACAAGAGTACCTGCAATAGTACCTACAAGAGTGCCTACAAGAGTACCTACAAGAGTACGTGCAAGAGTACCTACAAGGAAACATGACGTCACAATAAAGACTAGAAAGACGTTTCAATAAAGATAAAAATAATATAACGTCATAAAAAAAAATACAACGACACGGGAAAAAGATAGAGAAAGACGTCATAGAAGAAATGACGTCACAGGATAATAACATGAAGTCAGAGGATAAAATGTGAGAGAAGGTGCAAGAAAGGTGATAAAACACGAGAGAAGGTGCAAGAAAGGTGATAAAACACGAGAGAAGGGGCAAGAGAGAAGGGGAAAACCAAGTAACCAAAGAAAGATTAAAAAAAGGCAGACAGCGTCACAATAGGATGAGTTTCCTGCATGAAAATTCTCAGTATTGAGAATTGTCCCATTGTGGGTGAGGCACGTAGGTGTTGTCCACAGTACTGGTCAGTAGACCTACTGTAGTGTTCCTGCTGCTGCTGCTGTAGCGCTCCTGCTGCTGCTGTAGTGTTCCTCCTGCTGCTGTAGTGTTCCTGCTGCTGCTGCAGTGTTCCTGCTGCTGCTGCTGTAGCGCTCCTGCTGCTGCTGTAGTGTTCCTCCTGCTGCTGTAGTGTTCCTGCTGCTGCTGCAGTGTTCCTGCTGCTGCTGCTGTAGCGCTCCTGCTGCTGCTGTAGTGTTCCTCCTGCTGCTGTAGTGTTCCTGCTGCTGCTGCAGTGTTCCAACTGCTGCTGCAGTGTTCCAACTGCTGCTGTAGTGTTCCTGCTGCTGCTGTAGTGTTCCTCCTGCTGCTGTAGTGTTCCTGCTGTTGCAGTGTTCCAACTGTTGCCGCTGCAGTGTTCCAACTGTTGCCGTAGTGTTCCTGCTGTTGCAGTGTTCCTGCTACTGCTGCATTGTTCCTGCTGTTGCAGTGCTCCTCCTGCTGCTGTAGCGTTCCTGCTGCTGCTGCAGTGTTCCTCCTGCTGCTGTAGTGTTCCTGCTGCTGCTGCAGCAGTGTTCCTCCTGAAGATTGAGACACTTATGCAGCATATGGGAATCTTTATTCAGGAAACGTTTCGCCACACAGTGGCGAAACGTTTCCTGAATAAAGATTCCCATATGCTGCATAAGTGTCTCAATCCTCAACTTGTCGGTTTTTCAAACCATTCATCACAGTGTTCCTGCTGCTGCTGCTGCAGTGTTCCTGCTGCTGTAGTGTTCCTGCTGCTGCTGCAGTGTTCCTACTGCTGTAGTGTTCCTGCTGCTGCTGCAGTGTTCCTGCTGCTGTAGTGTTCCTGCTGTTGTAGTGTTCCTGCTGCTGCAGTGTTCCTGCTGCTGTAGTGTTCCTGCTGCTGTAGTGTTCCTGCTGCTGCAGTGTTCCTGCTGCTGTAGTGTTCCTGCTGCTGTAGTGTTCCTGCTGCTGCAGTGTTCCTGCTGCTGCAGTGTTCCTGCTGCTGCAGTGTTCCTGCTGCTGTAGTGTTCCTGCTGCTGCAGTGTTCCTGCTGCTGTAGTGTTCCTGCTGCTGCAGTGTTCCTGCTGCTGCAGTGTTCCTGCTGCTGTAGTGTTCCTGCTGCTGTAGTGTTCCTGCTGCTGTAGTGTTCCTGCTGCTGCAGTGTTCCTGCTGCTGTAGTGTTCCTGCTGCTGCTGCAGTGTTCCTGCTGCTGTAGTGTTCCTGCTGCTGTAGTGTTCCTGCTGCTGCAGTGTTCCTGCTGCTGTAGTGTTCCTGCTGCTGCAGTGTTCCTGCTGCTGCAGTGTTCCTGCTGCTGCAGTGTTCCTGCTGCTGCAGTGTTCCTGCTGCTGTAGTGTTCCTGCTGCTGCAGAGTTCCTGCTGCTGTAGTGTTCCTGCTGCTGTAGTGTTCCTGCTGCTGCAGTGTTCCTGCTGCTGTAGTGTTCCTGCTGCTGCAGTGTTCCTGCTGCTGCAGTGTTCCTGCTGCTGCAGTGTTCCTGCTGCTGTAGTGTTCCTGCTGCTGCAGTGTTCCTGCTGCTGCAGTGTTCCTGCTGCTGTAGTGTTCCTGCTGCTGTAGTGTTCCTGCTGCTGCAGTGTTCCTGCTGCTGCAGTGTTCCTGCTGCTGCAGTGTTCCTGCTGCTGTAGTGTTCCTGCTGCTGTAGTGTTCCTGCTGCTGCTGCAGTGTTCCTGCTGCTGTAGTGTTCCTGCTGCTGTAGTGTTCCTGCTGCTGCAGTGTTCCTGCTGCTGTAGTGTTCCTGCTGCTGTAGTGTTCCTGCTGCTGTAGTGTTCCTGCTGCTGCAGTGTTCCTGCTGCTGTAGTGTTCCTGCTGCTGCAGTGTTCCTGCTGCTGTAGTGTTCCTGCTGCTGCTGCAGTGTTCCTGCTGCTGTAGTGTTCCTGCTGCTGCAGTGTTCCTGCTGCTGCAGTGTTCCTGCTGCTGCAGTGTTCCTGCTGCTGTAGTGTTCCTGCTGCTGTAGTGTTCCTGCTGCTGCAGTGTTCCTGCTGCTGTAGTGTTCCTGCTGCTGCTGCAGTGTTCCTGCTGCTGCTGTAGTGTTCCTGCTGCTGTAGTGTTCCTGCTGCTGCAGTGTTCCTGCTGCTGAAGTGTTCCTGCTGCTGTAGTGTTCCTGCTTCTGCAGTGTTCCTGTTGCTGTAGTGTTCCTGCTGCTGGTCCAGCAGTGTCCTGGTTCCTGACGAATCTTATCTAACCTAACCGAATATGCTGCACTTTTGTCAAGATTTTTGGACTGAACGCATCAACTCTAGCCTGAGGGAATGATTACCTCAAACTCTTCCTCATCTTCCACCTTTCTCTGCACTGGACTGAAGAAGCCACTGCGTAGTGAAACCTTTCCAGAATAAAGATTCCCAAATGTTGCACAAGTGTCTCATTTTGTCAGTAGTGTTACTGTGTACTGTGTAGTATACTTACATAATTCCAGCTACTTTACAGATATGCTCCCTTGCTAGCCGTGACGTCACGAGACCCGTCACATGTAAACAGTAGGCCGAGGCCTGGCAGTTAGTTCCAGCTAGGCTAGGCAAGGCTCTTGGGCTACTTTAGACTCTTAATTATACGCCTCCAAGACATCTAACGTGTGTATTTCTTACTCTAATGTCAATAAAGATACCCAACTATTTCACGTGTGTCTTACACACCTACACTACACCTGACCTTCATGTTACTATGTTGATGTCTGTTTTAATGTCTGTATGCGACTGGTGAAGCTCCTGCATGGTCACACGTTTCCACAGTAAAAATTACCTCACCTGTAAATTAAGACACAAAATGCGGGTTATGGCATTTTGTTTTGAAGATGTTTCGCCCGCCAGGGACTTTATCACTCTACCAGTAAGTTCCTGGTGGACGAAACATTATCACAATAAAATAACAAAGTTACCTCAGGTTGAATAGGTGTTTCTTGTATACATTTAAGGGAGTTACCTTGCTTGTTTCGTCGAGTCAGAGGGCGTGGAAAAAGACACTTATTCAGGTCCTTTTATTAGAATCCTTTAATAAATGTCCTTTTTTTCACTTGTCGGTATCACCGTGCCATTTCCCAGTTGAGTCAGAGTATGCAAGAGAAGGATCCACCGCTCATGTATAGGATATATGGTGGTCACTAAGAGACAGTAAGTCCTATTACAATGGTAGTTTAATTTTTCTTTCGTTTTCGAGCTGAAATTAGTGAATATAAGTTACGCATGACCCATACGAAGAAACAATGAAGTGTGCTCATTCCGGCTCATTCCACTACGAATGATTAATGTCGTGTATTTCAGATAAAACAAGTCATTACTGGTACTTGTACATCATCAGTATGCCACCAGCCTCAGCCTCAGGATCCTGGCTGGGATCTCTGACAGCATTCTAATCATACTTCAGCTATTCTGGTTAAGAAATTATCATCATTCTTCAGCCTTAACGTATTGTATATTAATGAACCAGGAGTGCTATCGTACCACCGGATATACATATCAACAACAATTGTTCAAGTAATGCATATCTCTGGTGATACTGTATTATTAACAATGACATTGTACCACAGATGTTAATCTACTTGACATAATCTACAACATTTTTTTGATATTCTCAGCACATAATCTGATCTTAATTCGATCTGTATGGTCCAAGCAAGCGGTGGTCTGGACTAGTGTGGTGTAGAGTGCATTTTTGGGTGCATCTTGCGACCAGTTTGGAGAGTTATTCTACCAGACTCTACCCTCGCAGCCCAGCCTAAGTGCAGGCTTCCTGTTGACCGCACGCTCAACCAGACTATTTGTGGCAGCGGCATGCAGGCCCACATGGCCTTCACAACCCGACTTATCATGTTTCTCTTCAATGCACTGAAGCCACTGGATGGCGAAACGTTTATAGAATAAAGATACCCACATGAAGTACAAGTGTCTTATCAGTCTGTCCGACGAACTGATAAAGATACTGACACTTTCCTCACCAGAACACCTGACCTTCCTTCCGGCATAATGGGTATTTTTACCTGACGGTTACCTTTACACCGAAAGATGTATATACAAAATATTTCCCTGAATATACGATAAGAGTTATCTTCAAATAACGTATTAAGAACTAAAGCATAGGCAAACCAGAGCCTTAATAATCTATGATCAGTCAACAGTAGCTTTCAGCTTAATGGAGTTACAATTCAGGACGCAGAACCCATGCGTAGAAAAAAAAAATAAACAGAAAAAAAGACTGATTGTTGTAATATAAAGTGTGTAAGTTAGACTTGCCCAGCATGGGCCAGAAGTCCTGTTGCTGAACCCCGTCATTCATGTGTTCCTTTCAAGTTCTTTCACAAATCAATATTTTTTCATATAACCATTACAGAAATCCTGCCTAATGCTGAAATAGGTAGAATGGGCACAGAAAGTGAGTCAAGTGATGACAAAAGTGGGTAAAAAGGAGGGAAGAATACGGAAGGAGGAAAATGGAAGGAGAAGGAGGGTGAATCACAGACCAGGAGACACTTCAGTCCTGGTGGTTTCCGAGAATCATCAATGTATCATCCGTCCTGACCGCTCCTCTCAAGTCCGCGTCTCATTTTCTTTACTAATATCAGTCCGGTGCGTCTGGATACCAACTCATGAGAACATGACAGGATGTGACAGATTTAGAAGGAACAGCAGCAAAGAAAGAAAACACTCAAATTTTGGATAAATATTACAGCAGATTACAACCAAAATGACAAAAAAAGAATTATGAAAAGCAAACTAATAAAAATTACGTAATGATACACCGAATTCTCAGAGCTGTAATCCAGGTTATTATAGAATATAATATATAAGTATAGATGCTGGTGACCAGGATTTAGGCTGCCACAACAATTAAGTTCAATTCTTAATCCAAAATTATTATCACTAATAGTTAGTCATTATGGTACAAACCTTGGTAATTGATTATGATAAATTGTTATTATTATCACACTGGCCGATTCCCACCAAGGCAGGGTGGCCCGAAAATGAAAAACTTTCACCATCATTCACTCCATCACTGTCTTGCCAGAAGGGTGCTTTACACTACAGTTTTTAAACTGCAACATTAACACCCCTCCTTCAGAGTGCAGGCACTGTACTTCCCATCTCCAGGACTCAAGTCCGGCCTGCCGGTTTCCCTGAATCCCTTCATAAATGTTACTTTGCTCACACTCCAACAGCACGTCAAGTATTAAAAACCATTTGTCTCCATTCACTCCTATCAAACACGCTCACGCATGCCTGCTGGAAGTCCAAGCCCTTCGCACACAAAACCTCCTTTACCCCCTCCCTCCAACCTTTCCTAGGCCGACCCCTACCCCACCTTCCTTCCACTACAGACAGATACACTCTTGAAGTCATTCTGTTTCGCTCCATTCTCTCTACATGTCCGAACCACCTCAACAACCCTTCCTCAGCCCTCTGGACAACAGTTTTGGTAATCCCGCACCTCCTCCTAACTTCCAAACTACGTATTATCTGCATTATATTCACACCACATATTGCCCTCAGACATGACATCCCCACTGCCTCCAGCCTTCTCCTCGCTGCAATATTCATCACCCATGCTTCACATCCATATAAGAGCGATGGTAAAACTATACTCTCATACATTCCCCTCTTTGCCTCCAAGGACAAAGTTCTTTGTCTCCACAGACTCCTAAGTGCACCACTCACCCTTTTCCCCTCATCAATTCTATGATTCACATCATCTTTCACAGACCCATCCGCTGACACGTCCACTCCCAAATATCTGAATACATTCACCTCCTCCATACTCTCTCCCTCCAATCTGATATCCAATCTTTCATCACCTAATCTTTTTGTTATCCTCATAACCTTACTCTTTCCTGTATTCACTTTTAATTTTCTTCTTTTGCACACCCTACCAAATTCATCCACCAATCTCTGCAACTTCTCTTCAGAATCTCCCAAGAGCACGGTGTCATCAGCAAAGAGCAACTGTGACAACTCCCACTTTATGTGTGATTCTTTATCTTTTAACTCCACGCCTCTTGCCAAGACCCTTGCATTTACTTCTCTTACAACCCGACCTATAAATATATTAAACAACCACGGTGACATCACACATCCTTGTCTAAGGCTGGTTTAAAAAACACGTGAGAAAGAACCAAGACATATCAATATTTTATGACCTCAAACGTAGTACATAGTAGGTTGGTAGACAGCAACCACCCAGGGCGGCATTACCATCCTGTGGTAGTAGGTTGGTAGACAACAACCACCCAGGGAGGCACTACCATCCTGTGGTAGTAGGTTGGTAGACAACAACCACCCAGGGAGGCACTACCATCCTGTGGTAGTAGGTTGGTAGACAGCAACCACCCAGGGAGGCACTACCGTCCTGTGGTAGTAGGTTGGTAGACAACAACCACCCAGGGAGGCACTACCATCCTGTGGTAGTAGGTTGGTAGACAGCAACCACCCAGGGAGGCACTACCGTCCTGTGGTAGTAGGTTGGTAGACAGCAACCACCCAGGGAGGTACTACCATCCTGTGGTAGTAGGTTGGTAGACAGCAACCACCCAGGGAGGCACTACCGTCCTGTGGTAGTAGGTTGGTAGACAGCAACCACCCAGGGAGGCACTACCGTCCTGTGGTAGTAGGTTGGTAGACAGCAACCACCCAGGGAGGCACTACCATCCTGTGGTAGTAGGTTGGTAGACAGCAACCACCCAGGGAGGTACTACCGTCCTGTGGTAGTAGGTTGGTAGACAGCAACCACCCAGGGAGGCACTACCGTTCTGTGGTAGTAGGTTGGTAGACAACAACCACCCAGGGAGGTACTACCGTCCTGTGGTAGTAGGTTGGTAGACAGCAACCACCCAGGGAGGCACTACCGTCCTGTGGTAGTAGGTTGGTAGACAGCAACCACCCAGGGAGGTACTACCGTCCTGCCAGGTGACTGTGAAACAGAAACCTGTAACTGTTTAACATGATGGTAGGATTGCTGGTGTCTTTTTTCTGTCTCATAAACACGCTGGATAACAGTTATATCTTGCTACTTCTACTTACATTTAGGTCACACTACACAGGCATGCACATGCATATATATACATACACAAGTTTTGTTAGGAAGTATTTCTTCAGTCACAGAGTAGCCAGGAAGTGGAATAGTTTGGGAAGCTATGTAGTGGAGGCAGAATCCATTCATAGCTTTAAGCAGAGGTATGATAAAGATTATGGTGCAGGGAGAGTGACTCAGTAGCGGCCAGTGAAGAGGCGGGGCCAGGAGCTATGAATCAACCTCTGCAACCACAACTAGGTGAGTACACATCTAGGTTTTTCCTCTTTTTCTTAATAGTTCTTGTTCTTCTTTATTTCCTCTATTCTCCAAGGAGAAGTTTAAAAGAATCTTTCCTCCGTAAGCCATGTGTGTCATATGAGGTGACTAAAATGCCGGGAGCAATGGGCTAGTAACCCCTTCTCCTGTAGGAAATGCTACTAAAAAATAAAAGAAAAACTTTATAAAACTGGGATGTTTGAATGTGCGTGGATGTAGTGCGGATGATAAGAAAGAGATGATTGCTGATGTTATGAATGAAAAGAAGTTGGATGTCCTGGCTCTAAGCGAAACAAAGCTGAAAGGGGTAGGGGAGTTGCAGTAGGGAGAAATAAATGGGATTGAGTCAGGAGTATCTAAGAGAGTTAGAGCTAAGGAAGGGGTAGCATTAATACTGAAGGATCGGTTATGGAAGGAGAAGAGGGAATATAAATGTATAAACTCAAGGATTATTTGGATTAAAATAAGGGTCACATGTGAAAAGTGGGTCATAAGTGCGTATGCACCTGGAGAAGAGAGGAGTGTAGAGGAGAGACAAAGATGTTTGGGAGATGTTGAGTGTGTAGGAACTTTTGAACCAAGTGAGGGAGTAATTGTGGTAGCGGACCTAAATGCTAAAATAGAAGAAACATTTAGAGAGGGTGTAGTATGCAAGTTTGGGGTGCCAGGTGTAAATGATAGTCTGGGGCCCTTTGATGGAACTTTGTTTAGAAATGGGTTTAGTTACATGTAATACATATTTTAAGAAAAAGATAAATAAATATACAAGATATGATGTAGGGCATAATGACTGTAGTTTGTTGGATTATGTATTGGTAGATAAAAGACTGTTGAGTAGACTTCAGGATGTACATGTTTATAGAGGGGCCACATATATATCAGATCACTTTTTAGGTGTAGCTACACTGAGAGTAAAAGGTAAATGGGATATAAGGGAAATAGAAGCAGCAAGTGAGAGATGAAGGTTTATAAACTAAAGGAGAAGGCAGTTAGAGTAAGATATACACAACTATTGGAGGGGCTAGTGTGTCAGTAATGGGGTCGAAGATGTATGGGGTAGGTTTAAGAATGTAGTGTTAGTGTTCAGCAGAAGTTTGTGGTTACAGGAAAGTGGGTGCGGGAGGGAAGACAATTGATGGAATGATGTAAAGAGAGTAATAAGGGAGAAAAAAATAGCATATGAGAGGTTTTTACAAAGTAAAAGTGATGCAGGAGAGAGGAGTATATAGAGAGATAAAGAGAGGCTAAGAAAGTGGAGAGGCAATGTTAAAAAAGAGCATATGAGAGAGTGGGTGAGATGTTATCAACAAATTTTGTTGAAAATAAGAAAAAGTTTTGGAGTGAGATTAACAAGTTAAGGAAGCCTAGAGAACAAATGGATTTGTCAGTTAAAAATAGGAGAGGAGAGTTATTAAATGGAGAGTTAGAGGTATTGGGAAGATGGAGGGAATACTTTGAGGAATTGTTGAATGTTGATGAAGATAGGGAAGCTGTGATTTCATGTATAGGGCAAGGAGGAATAACATCTTGTAGGAGTGAGGAAGAGCCAGTTGTGAGTGTGGGGGGAAGTTCGTGAGGCAGTGGGTAGAATGAAAGGGGGTAAGGCAGCTGGGATTGATGGGATAAAGATAGAAATGTTAAAAGTAGGTGGGGATATAGCTTTGGAGTGATTAGTGCTTTTATTTAATAAATGTTTGGAAGAGGGTAAGGTACCGTATTTTGCGGCTTATTAGACGCATTTTTTCCATAAAATGTCTCTAAAAACCACCCTGCATCCTATAAACTGAAGGTCAGTGACGGGAGCTCAAGTTTGGTGTGTGGGGTGGGCTGTTGTTCTCCCAGTTACGTCCGATGCCGAGCCACTGAAACTAAATCAAGTCTTATAAGCCGCGAAATAGAGTACATAGAGATTGGCAGAGAGCATACATAGTTCTTTTGTATAAAGGCAAAGGGGATAAAAGAGAGTGTAAAAATTATAGGGAAATAAGTCTGTTGAGTATACCTGGCAAAGTGTATGGTAGAGTTATTATTGAAAGATTTAAGAGTAAGACAGAGAGTAGGATAGCAGATGAACAAGGAGGCTTTAGGAAAGGTAAGGGGTGTGTGGACCAAGTGTTCACAGTGAAACATATAGGTGAACAGTATTTACATAAGGATAAAGAAGTTTTTGTGGGATTTATGGATTTGGCAAAGGCGTATGACAGGGTGGATAGGGGGGCAATGTGGCAGATGTTGCAAATGTATGGAATAGGAGGTAGGTTACTGAAAGCAGTGAAGAGTTTTGACGAGGATAGTGAGGCTCAGGTTAGAGTATGTAGGAGAGAGGGAGATTATTTCCCAGTAAAAGTAGGCCTTAGACAAGGATGTGTGATGTCACCATGGTTGTTCAATATATTTACAGATGGGGTTGTAAGAGAAGTAAATGCTTGGGTCTTGGCAAGAGGTGTGGAGTTAAAAGATAAAGAATCTAACACAAAATGGGAGTTGTCACAGTAGGAAAGAGTAAGGTGATGACAGTAACAACAAAATAGTTAACGAAAGATTGGATATCAGATTGGAGGGAGAGAAAGAGTATGGAGGAGGTGAATGTATTCAGATATTTAGGAGTGGACGTGTCAGGAGTTGGATCTATGATAGATACGGTGAATCATAGAACTGATGAAGGGAAAAAGGTGAGTGGTGCACGTGCACTTAGGAATCTGTAGAGACAAAGAACTTTGTCCATGG
>NC_091294.1:26371328-26378828 GCF_038502225.1 Cherax quadricarinatus | reverse complement strand
CACTACAACATCAGTCAGTCTGTTCACATTGCAAGTTGCTCCATAAACATACTTATCTACGTTCATGTTATCATAGTGGGTTATAGATCTACTCAGGCTTCTAACTGCATTCCTATAACAATCATTTTCATTATTTACTTCTCTCCTAATATTATTCCTAATGCTAGACACAGTTATACCAAAGTTATATTCTACATTCTTCTTCTGGATACTCTTCTTGGCTAACATATCAACTTTATCATGAAGGAGTAATCCAATGTGTGATGGGATCCATAGCAATTGTACATTAATTCCTTTGTCCCTAATTTTTGAGTATCTATACCTGGCTTCCCCAATGAGCATGTTGTTGGAGTCATTATATGAGCCAAGAGCCACTTCGGTGGCAAAATCTAAAAAAATCTAATCTGTCCTTTTACCTAAGATATTGTTGGTAATTCCATCTTTATTACTTTACTAGTGGTAGTGTCACTAGTGGAAGTGTTACTAGTGGTAGTGTCACTAGTGGTAGTGTTACTAGTGGTAGTGTTACTAGTGGTAGTTTTACTAGTGGTAGTGTTACTAGTGGTAGTGTTACTAGTGGTAGTGTTACTAGTGGTAGTGTTACTAGTGGTAGTGTTACTAGTGGTAGTGTTACTAGTGGTAGTTTTACTAGTGGTAGTGTTACTAGTGGTAGTGTTACTAGTGGCAGTGTTACTAGTGGTAGTTTTACTAGTGGCAGTGTTACTAGTGGTAGTGTTACTAGTGGTAGTGTTACTAGTGGCAGTGTTACTAGTGGTAGTGTTACTAGTGGTCGTGTTACTAGTGGTAGTGTCACTAGTGGTAGTGTTACTAGTGGTAGTGTTACTAGTGGTAGTGTCACTAGTGGTAGTGTTACTAGTGGTCGTGTTACTAGTGGTAGTGTCACTAGTGGTAGTGTTACTAGTGGTAGTGTTACTAGTGGTAGTGTCACTAGTGGTAGTGTTACTAGTGGTAGTTTTACTAGTGGCAGTGTTACGAGTGGTAGTGTTACTAGTGGTAGTGTTACTAGTGGTAGTGCCACTAGTGGTAGTGTTACTAGTGGTAGTGCCAGTAGTGGCAGTGTTACTAGTGGTAGTGTTACTAATGGTAGTGTCACTAGTGGTAGTGTTACTAGTGGTAGTTTTACTAGTGGCAGTGTTACTAGTGGTAGTGTTACTAATGGTAGTGTCACTAGTGGTAGTGTTACTAGTGGTAGTTTTACTAGTGGCAGTGTTACGAGTGGTAGTGTTACTAGTGGTAGTGTTACTAGTGGTAGTGCCACTAGTGGTAGTGTTACTAGTGGTAGTTTTACTAGTGGCAGTGTTACTAGTGGTAGTGTTACTAATGGTAGTGTCACTAGTGGTAGTGTTACTAGTGGTAGTTTTACTAGTGGCAGTGTTACTAGTGGTAGTGTTACTAATGGTAGTGTCACTAGTGGTAGTGTTACTAGTGGTAGTTTTACTAGTGGCAGTGTTACTAGTGGTAGTGTTACTAATGGTAGTGTCACTAGTGGTAGTGTTACTAGTGGTAGTTTTACTAGTGGCAGTGTTACTAGTGGTAGTGTTACTAATGGTAGTGTCACTAGTGGCAGTGTTACTAGTGGTAGTTTTACTAGTGGCAGTGTTACTAGTGGTAGTGTTACTAATGGTAGTGTCACTAGTGGTAGTGTTACTAGTGGTAGTTTTACTAGTGGCAGTGTTACTAGTGGTAGTGTTACTAATGGTAGTGTCACTAGTGGTAGTGTTACTAGTGGTAGTTTTACTAGTGGCAGTGTTACTAGTGGTAGTGTTACTAATGGTAGTGTCACTAGTGGTAGTGTTACTAGTGGTAGTGTTACTAGTGGCAGTGTTACTAGTGGTAGTGTCACTAGTGGCAGTGTTACTAGTGGTAGTGTCACTAGTGGTAGTGTTACTAATGGTAGTGTTACTAGTGGTAGTGTTAGTGGTAGTGTTACTAGTGGTAGTGTTACTAGTGGTACGGTTACTATAGTGTTACTAGCAATAGTAGTGGTAGTGTTACTGGTGGTACAGTGTTACTGATGGTACAGTGTTACTGGTGGTACAGTGTTACTGATGGTACAGTGTTACTGGTGGTACAGTGTTACTGGTGGTACAGTGTTACTGGTGGTAAAGTGTTACTGATGGTACAGTGTTACTGATGGTACAGTGTTACTGGTGGTACAGTGTTACTGATGGTACAGTGTTACTGGTGGTACAGTGTTACTGGTGGTACAGTGTTACTGGTGGTAAAGTGTTACTGATGGTACAGTGTTACTGGTGGTATAGTGTTACTGGTGGTACAGAGTTACTGGTGGTACAGTGTTACTGGTGGTATAGTGTTACTGATGGTACAGTGTTACTGGTGGTACAGTGTTACTGGTGGTATAGTGTTACTGATGGTACAGTGATACTGGTGGTACAGTGTTACTGATGGTACAGTGTTACTGATGGTACAGTGTTACTGGTGGTACAATGTACTGATGGTACAGTGTTACTGATGGTAGTGTTACTGATGGTATAGTGTTACTGGTGGTACAGTGTTACTGGTGGTATAGTGTTACTGGTGGTAGTGTTACTGGTGGTACAGTGTTACTGATGGTATAGTGTTACTGGTGGTACAGTGTTACTGGTGGTATAGTGTTACTGATGGTACAGTGTTACTGATGGTACAGTGTTACTGGTGGTACAGTGTTACTGGTGGTACAGTGTTACTGGTGGTACAGTGTTACTGGTGGTATAGTGTTACTGGTGGTACAGTGTTACTGATGGTACAGTGTTACTGATGGTACAGTGTTACTGGTGGCACAGTGTTACTGGTGGTACAGTGTTACTGATGGTACAGTGTTACTGATGGTACAGTGTTACTGATGGTACAGTGTTACTGGTGGTACAGTGTTACTGGTGGTACAGTGTTACTGGTGGTACAGTGTTACTGGTGGTACAGTGTTACTGATGGTACAGTGTTACTGGTGGTACAGTGTTACTGATGGTACAGTGTTACTGATGGTACAGTGTTACTGATGGTACAGTGTTACTGATGGTACAGTGTTACTGGTGGTACAGTGTTACTGGTGGTACAGTGTTACTGGTGGTACAGTGTTACTGATGGTACAGTGTTACTGATGGTACAGTGTTACTGATGGTACAGTGTTACTGGTGGTACAGTGTTACTGGTGGTACAGTGTTACTGGTGGTACAGTGTTACTGGTGGTACAGTGTTACTGATGGTACAGTGTTACTGATGGTACAGTGTTACTGGTGGTACAGTGTTACTGGTGGTATAGTGTTACTGGTGGTACAGTGTTACTGGTGGTACAGTGTTACTGATGGTACAGTGTTACTGATGGTACAGTGTTACCGGTGGTACAGTGTTACTGGTGGTACAGTGTTACTGGTGGTACAGTGTTACTGGTATTACAGTGTTACTGATGGTACAGTGTTACTGGTGGTACAGTGTTACTGATGGTACAGTGTTACTGATGGTACAGTGTTACTGATGGTACAGTGTTACTGATGGTACAGTGTTACTGGTGGTACAGTGTTACTGGTGGTACAGTGTTACTGGTGGTACAGTGTTACTGGTAGTACAGTGTTACTGATGGTACAGTGTTACTGGTGGTACAGTGTTACTGGTGGTACAGTGTTACTGATGGTACAGTGTTACTGATGGTACAGTGTTACTGGTGGTACAGTGTTACTGGTGGTACAGTGTTACTGATGGTACAGTGTTACTGGTGGTACAGTGTTACTGATGGTACAGTGTTACTGGTGGTACAGTGTTACTGATGGTACAGTGTTACTGATGGTACAGTGTTACTGGTGGTACAGTGTTACTGGTGGTACAGTGTTACTGGATGGTACAGTGTTACTGTTACTGGTGGTACAGTGTGGTACAGTGTTACTGATGGTACAGTGTTACTGGTGGTACAGTGTTACTGGTGGTACAGTGTTACTGGTGGTACAGTGTTACTGGTGGTACAGTGTTACTGATGGTACAGTGTTACTGATGGTACAGTGTTACTGATGGTACAGTGTTACTGGTGGTACAGTGTTACTGGTGGTACAGTGTTACTGGTGGTACAGTGTTACTGGTGGTACAATGCTATACATGGTACAGTGGTGCCATGTTACAAGTAGCGCAGCATTACATTAGTTATACCTAAACACAGTTCTTCCTGGCTGCATGTTCATGCGAGGGAATTCATTATGTAATCAAGTCATTGATTTTAAGAGTTCATTAGTAATTCTGTAGAGTTCATTAGTACTGCAACTTGCTTAGATAATACAGTGTTGGAGCACAGTCCTTGGACCAATTACATGACTATTCTTTTTTGACTACCGCTCGCAGGATGGGGTATGAGGTGACTACTGCCAACAGGATGGGTGTGGAATGAGTACCACTTACACGATGATTAAGGGATGACTACCGCTCACAGAATGTGTAAAGGGTGCTTAATGAAGTTATATTAAGTTACCTGCCTTCCTGCAGCTTGACCTGGACTGTGTTCTAACATAACTTTGCACTGGTCGTTGCCACAACTAGCTTCGCCATAGTTAAGTTATTCCGGTCGTTTACAACTGAACGAAAGGAGAATTTTGAAGCCTGCATACATGCAGCTGGCATCTGAAATTAATGTTCTTCTTCCCCAGTACCATCAGTACCATGCTGATTATGATTCCTGACATTCCAGTGTCGTATCGAATAGGTAAAATTGCCCAATTAGCAAGAACTCATTTAAAATTAAGTCCTTTTTAAAATTTTCTCTTATACGTTCAAAGACTTTTTTTTTCATTTATGTTAATGTAAACATTAATAATTTTGTACCAAAAGAACCTTGGAAAACTTACCTAACCTTATCATACAATCGCAATTTAATTTAGCCTAATCCAACTAAATATATTTTAGATATATTTACAATAATTTAATGATAACCAAAAACAATGAAATATATTTCTTTTATCGTTAGGTTCAGAATGATTTTTGCGAAGTTATTGCACACACAAATTTTTGCTTGTCTTATTAGGCAAAAAGGGCGTTGCAATTTAAGCCAAAATCGCAACTTCTGTCCTTTTCGGCACGACAGTAATATTTGAGCTCTAATCGATCAGGCCAGCAACCAGAAGGCTTGCTCTGGTTGCTGTCCTGCTCGTTCAAGCTGTTAGTGTCCGCCGCCCGCAGTCCAACACATGCACCACAACCCAGTTGATCAGGAACTGATTTGAGGAATCCGTCGCATTCCCTCTTGAAGATAGCAAAGGGTTTGTTGGTAATTTTCCTTATGCATTAGGGAATGGTGTTGAAGAGTCGTGGTCCCTTAACACTGAGTTTTCTGAGTGTACTCACCGCTTCTCTGCTTTTCACTGGAGGTATCCTGCACCGTCTGCTAAGCTTCTTGTGTTCTTAAGTAGTAATTTAGGTGTGCAGATTTGGGACTAATTCCTCCAGTATCTTCCAGGTGTAAATTATGATGTATCTTTATCGTCTAATTCCTAATGAGTACAGTTCTAGGGACTTCCAGTGCTCCCAGTAATTTTGTGAAGATTCTCTGTTCAATTTCTAGCTGAAGAATCTCGCCTGCCTTGAATCAAGGGGCCGTTAGTACACAGCAATAATCTGGGCTTGAGAGAACGAGTGGCGTGAAGAGTATCATCATAGGCTTGGCATTTCTTCTTCTGTAGGTTCTAGTTATCCAACCTATCATTTTCCTTGCAGTCGCGATAATACTGTTGTGCTCCTTGAACGTGATATCTGACATGATCACTTTCAGGTGATATACCTTACCATCTTCTGATGGAAAACTTGTCAATCTTGTCTTAATCTTCAACTTGTGGGTTTTGTATACCATTTTCAACATGGTCCATGTGGCCTTTGTTATAAGCTGAGAGGTCAGTGTGCCTGTACAGCAATGTTTTTCGATTTTTTTTAGCAGTGTTTCCTCTCAGTCCTCCCATAGGCCAGGAAGCAAGTTTTTATTTTGGCATTGGGTATATAAATTTTTTTTACGATAGTTTTGAGGTCACACAGAAGGTGTGGACACCCTGGACGAACTTGACGTAAACTTTACCTCGTATAACCCAAGTTGCCACTGAGACCCGTTCCACACTATATATTATTATCATTATTACGGATATTTAACTTCCTGGTCAGAAATAATTTACATTAAAATGGCAAGTGGCCATCCTGCTCAACACCACAAGTGTAAGTGGTAACTGAAGGTCAGGCAGGAGGGGAGGGGGAATGACGGAGGGGAAAGAGAGTGGTGCGTGAGGGATAGGAGAGAGGGAGTGAAGCATGAGGAAAGGGTAGGGGGCAGGGGTTGACAAGTGCTGGAAGGGTGTTGGGGTAGGGGCCAGAGCATGTAGGGGCAGGGGCCAGGGCGTGTAGGGGCAGGGGCCAGGGCGTGTAGAGGCAGAAGCCAAGGCGTGTAGGGACAGGGCCCAGGGCGTGTAGAGGCAGAAGCCAAACGAGAGATGCCAAGCCAATGATGATCCTTTTCAAATCACTTGTTCTCTCTAGGCTGGAATACCGCTGTACATTAACATCTCCATTCAAAGCAGGTGAAATCGCAGATCTAGAGAGTGTACAGAGATCCTTTACTTCACGTATAAGTTCTGTCAAGCACCTTAACTACTGGGAACGCTTGGAAGCACTTGACTTGTACTCGTTGGAACGCAGGAGGGAGAGATATATCATAATCTACACTTGGAAAATCCTGGAAGGAATGGTCCCGAATCTGCACACAGAAATTACTCCCTACGAAAGTAAAAGACTGGGCAGACGATGCAAAATGCCCCCAATTAAAATTTTGTAGGGGCGCCATTGGTACACTAAGGGAAAACGCCATAAGTGTCCGGGGCCAAAGACTGTTCAACAGCCTCCCATCAAGCATTAGGGGAATTACCAATAAACCCCTGGCTGCCTTCAAGAGAGAGCTGGACAGATACCTAAAGTCAGTGCCGGATCAGCCGGGCTGTGGCTAGTACGTTGGACTGCGTGCGTTCAGCAGTAACAGCCTAGTTGATCAGGCCCTGATCCATCGGGAGGCCTGGTCGTGGACCGGGCCGCGGGGGCGTTGATCCCCGGAATAACCTCCAGGTAACCTCCAGGTAAGGCGTGTAGGGAAAGGGGCCAGGGCGTGTAGAGGCAGAAGCCAAGGCGTGTAGGGGCAGGGGCCAGGGCGTGTAGGAATCTCAATTTACATTCCAAGTCCAACTTACTTACGACTTGCTCAGACCTGGCTGGTCTTCCAAAGACTCCGTTTGTGTCCAACTCAGACCATGCTTGGAACTTACTAGATCTTGTAAACAGACCACTGAACCCAAACCCTTGTAGAGTCACCTGGACACAATGTTAAGAAAAAAGAGAAACGCCAATAAAGAGTTATGTGTCATTACGAATAATGAGAAGAGCAAGCAACAAAAATCTTTCTAATATACAGTGTGCTTGAATACAAAGGAATGGAAACGGATGGATCCCGCACATTCTTGGAAGCTAGGAATTCTT
>NC_091294.1:26338828-26366328 GCF_038502225.1 Cherax quadricarinatus | reverse complement strand
ACTTCTTAAACAAGATCCAGATCCTTAGTGGAGTGGAGTGACTTTCATTAGTTTCTTTTGTCTTGAAATACCAGACGTATACTGTGAATTTCATATAACCTGTAGTTACCAGCGGTCGCAATATACACAGCGAGAAGCAATTATTACTACAGAAAAAGCGTCCTTCCTCCAAAATTTCCACCAGTCAACTATAGTGATAATATAGCATTTATTGTGGTGGAGACGAAAAAAAAATAGAAAAGCTAGATACAGCGATTAATAAACAAGGGTTGAGGTCGACCGTTCGTCATTGTAGGAGTTGCCAGCAGTCACCGATTTCTTCAACACGCAAGTTATACTTTTGTATCAGTCAAATCACATATTACTCGGGTAGATAATTTCCAGTAGATCCTTCATGTGTTAGCTCAAATCACCGACCAGTATGTTTTAAATAAGTGACCCACTGATCAGATCAGATCGACTGGTCCGAACCCTTGACTGGTCCGAACCCTTGACTGGTCCGAACCCTTGACTGGTCCGAACCCTTGACTGGTCCGAACCCTTGACTGGTCCGAACCCTTGATGGTCCGAACCCTTGACTGGTTTCAAACGGTTTCGTTGGACAATAAAGCAGACTGTAAACGGATGGGGTTGTAGGCGCCCTTATAAACACAAACATTAAAAATCAGGAACGTGACGGTAAGCTGTCCAATATACAAAAACAGTTAGAAACAGAAATACAAATAGCTAGAGCTTTATTTAAGGTTATTAATAGAATATTCAAGAGGTTGCTAGTAGAATTGCAGTAAATCAACCATTCAAATCATTATGAAGCTGTGTGTAGTCTGTGGTCAGTCAAACAAACGGGCTTCCACATGGATAAATTGTCATTTTTGTGGAAATTGGTGTCACGCCCCTTGTGCAGATATCCAAGAACTAGCTACAAGCAGTATTAAAACAGAGAAGTGTTTTTGGGTATGCCCAAATGAGGAAAATCTGTGGACTAAAATCACAAGGGTATTAAAAGAGGACAACATCAAAGCTGCTTTCATAGAAAACCTGGAAGCTTTCTACAACAGATGGGAACATAAAAAGTCTGGGCTGAATGGTACTGCCCTTGATACTGGCCATGTAGTCACAAACTGTAAGGCTGGAGGTGATGTCCTGGTAGTCAGTAAATGTGGGGCTGATAGTGCTGTCCTGGGAGACAGTAATGGTGAAGCTGGAGGTGCTGTCCTGGGAGACAGTAATGGTGAAGCTGGAGGTGCTGTCCTGGGAGACAGAAATGGTGAAGCTGGAGATGCTGTCCTGGGAGACAGTAATGGTGAAGCTGGAGATTTTGTCCAGGTAGTCGGGAATTATACGCAGGAAGGAATACATATAAACAACCTCATAGGGGACAGGAGCCGTAGTGGGGAAAAAAGTGTAGTCAAAGATAAGATAAAACCAATATTGCAAACTAGAAATACCGCAGGAAATAGCAAACAAGAGGACTCCAATAGCAATAGTGAGGATATATTACCAAAAACAACTGGTGGGAGCTCCATTGTTGGTGCTAGGGAGGATAGAAGTAAGACAGGGAAACATGCACCAACAGGGAATACAGTCACAGAAACCCAAGGCAAGCGGAAACCAAGCCTGTGCACATACTATGCACTTGGTATCTGCTGGCATGGGAAATCTGGAAAAACAAATGGGACGTGCAACTATGACCACCCTAGAAAATGCCATGCACATATGACAACAGGAAAATGCAAACTCCCTTCCTGTAAGCTTTTTCATCCTGAACTGTGTACCTCTTCAGTACAGGAAAGACTGTGCTATAACTTAAATTGCCAGGCATACCATCTAAAGGGGACAAAAAGATACAAAACATCCAGGCCATGGGGAAAACCTGGGTAGCCACAGCCACTCAAGAGGGAGAGGTTTTTTAGTGCCAGGAAGGAAAAAAAACTGGCAGGAAATGGCAGAAATCGTACACCAAATCCAGTCATTCCTGGAGTGGAACCACAGTCGATGGCCTCCACTCCAAACCAACAGATGCAGATACTAAAGCCGGAAAAAAATCCCCCCCCCAGTACCAACAATACCACCAGTCCGATAACATTCTTCTTTGCAAATATACAGGGTCTAAAGCCAGCAACAAACAACAAAATACCTTTCATCCGTGGACTGCTTGCAGAGGCAAAGGCAATGTTCGCGGCTTTCACTGAGACCCACATAAAGGATCACTTGGACAACGAAATATGGATCCCAGGTTACAACCTATACAGATGTTACAGAGTGAACAGGCAAAAGGGGGGGGGGTTGGCCTATACATTGCAGAGTCACTTGTTTGCACAGAACTGCTTAATGCCTCAAATGATGTAGTGGAAGTTTTAACAGTAAAGGTCGAGAACCAAAACCTAGTCATTGTGGTAGTCTACAAGCCTCCGGATGCAACATCCCAGCAATTCCAGGAACAGCTGTTAAAAATTGACCACTGTCTGGAAAATCTTCCAGCTCCTGCACCCAACATCTTGCTCCTGGGGGATTTCAACTTAAGGCACCTGAAATGGAGGAATATAGCAAATAATATTGTTGCAGTAATAACACCAGGAGGCAGCTCTGATGAAAACTCACACTCACACGAGCTTTTAAATCTCTGCACAAAATTCAATTTAAACCAGCAAATAATAGAGCCTACTAGACTGGAGAATACACTAGACCTCATCTTCACTAACAATGATGATCTGATAAGAAATGTCACCATATCAAAAACAATATACTCAGATCACAACATAATTGAGGTTCAGACATGTATGCGTGGAGCCCCAGACCGACAAAATGAGACTAGTCACGAGGGAGCATTCACCAAATTCAACTTCAATAACAAAAACATAAAGTGGGACCAAGTAAACCAAGTCCTAACCGATATAAGCTGGGAAGATATACTAAGCAACACAGACCCAAACTTATGCCTAGAACAGATTAACTCGGTGGCACTCGATGTATGCACAAGGCTTATTCCTCTAAGAAAAAGGAGGAGTAGATGTAAAATAGAAAGAGACAGGCGCTCCCTTTACAGGCGACGGAAAAGAATAACAGAGCGGCTAAAAGAGGTCAATATATCTGAAATGCGTAGGGAGACACTGGTCAGAGAAATAGCAAGCATCGAACTTAAGCTAAAAGAATCCTTTAGGAGTCAGGAATCGCGGGAAGAACTAAAAGCCATAAATGAAATCGAAAGAAACCCAAAGTATTTCTTCTCCTATGCCAAATCAAAATCGAGAACAACGTCCAGTATTGGGCCCCTACTTAAACAAGATGGGTCCTACACAGATGACAGCAAGGAAATGAGTGAGCTACTCAAGTCCCAATATGACTCAGTTTTTAGCAAGCCGCTAACCAGACTGAGAGTCGAAGATCAAAATGAATTTTTTATGAGAGAGCCACAAAATTTGATTAACACAAGCCTATCCGATGTTATCCTGACGCCAAATGACTTCGAACAGGCGATAAATGACATGCCCATGCACTCTGCCTCAGGGCCAGATTCATGGAACTCTGTGTTCATCAAGAACTGCAAGAAGCCCCTATCACGAGCCTTTTCCATCCTATGGAGAGGGAGCATGGACACGGGGGTCCGGTGGACCGGGTGGCCCGGTGGCCTGGTGGCTAAAGCTCCCGCTTCACACACGGAGGGCCCGGGTTCGATTCCCGGCGGGTGGAAACATTTCGACATGTTTCCTTACACCTGTTGTCCTGTTCACCTAGCAGCAAATAGGTACCTGGGTGTTAGTCGACTGGTGTGGGTCGCATCCTGGGGGACAAGATTAAGGACCCCAATGGAAATAAGTTAGACAGTCCTCGATGACGCACTGACTTTCTTGGGTTATCCTGGGTGGCTAACCCTCCGGGGTTAAAAATCCGAACGAAATCTTATCTCTCTTATCTCTTAACAGACATAGCCCCACTCCACAAAGGGGGCAGTAAAGCAACAGCAAAGAACTACAGACCAATAGCACTAACATCCCATATCATAAAAATCTTTAAAAGGGTCCTAAGAAGCAAGATCACCACCCATCTAGAAACCCATCAGTTACACAACCCAGGGCAACATGGGTTTAGAACAGGTCGCTCCTGTCTGTCTCAACTATTGGATCACTACGACAAAGTCCTAAATGCACTAGAAGACAAAAAGAATGCAGATGTAATATATACAGACTTTGCAAAAGCCTTCGACAAGTGTGACCATGGCGTAATAGCGCACAAAATGCGTGCTAAAGGAATAACAGGAAAAGTCGGTCGATGGATCTATAATTTCCTCACTAACAGAACACAGAGAGTAGTCGTCAACAGAGTAAAGTCCGAGGCAGCTACGGTGAAAAGCTCTGTTCCACAAGGCACAGTACTCGCTCCCATCTTGTTCCTCATCCTCATATCCGACATAGACAAGGATGTCAGCCACAGCACCGTGTCTTCCTTTGCAGATGACACGCGAATCTGCATGACAGTGTCTTCCATTGCAGACACTGCAAGGCTCCAGGCGGACATCAACCAAATCTTTCAGTGGGCTGCAGAAAACAATATGAAGTTCAACGATGAGAAATTTCAATTACTCAGATATGGTAAACATGAGGAAATTAAATCTTCATCAGAGTACAAAACAAATTCTGGCCACAAAATAGAGCGAAACACCAACGTCAAAGACCTGGGAGTGATTATGTCGGAGGATCTCACCTTCAAGGACCATAACATTGTATCAATCGCATCTGCTAGAAAAATGACAGGATGGATAATGAGAACCTTCAAAACTAGGGAGGCCAAGCCCATGATGACACTCTTCAGGTCACTTGTTCTATCTAGGCTGGAATATTGCTGCACACTAACAGCACCTTTCAAGGCAGGTGAAATTGCCGACCTAGAAAATGTACAGAGAACTTTCACGGCGCGCATAACGGAGATAAAACACCTCAATTACTGGGAGCGCTTGAGGTTCCTAAACCTGTATTCCCTGGAACGCAGGAGGGAGAGATACATGATTATATACACCTGGAAAATCCTAGAGGGACTAGTACCGAACTTGCACACGAAAATCACTCACTACGAAAGCAAAAGACTTGGCAGACGATGCACCATCCCCCCAATGAAAAACAGGGGTGTCACTTGCACGTTAAGAGACCATACAATAAGTGTCAGGGGCCCGAGACTGTTCAACTGCCTCCCAACACACATAAGGGGGATTACCAACAGAACCCTGGCAGTCTTCAAGCTGGCACTGAACAAGCACCTAAAGTCAGTTCCTGATCAGCCGGGCTGTGGCTCGTACGTTGGTTTGCGTGCAGCCAGCAGCAACAGCCTGGTTGATCAGGCGCTGATCCACCAGGAGGCCTGGTCACAGACCGGGCCGCGGGGGCGTTGACCCCCAGAACTCTCTCCAGGTAAACTCCAGGTAATCCTACCTTCTTAAACAAGAGCCATGTTATCCCAATTTCTTAAACAAGAGCCATGTTATCCTAACTTCTTGAACAAGAGCCATGTTATCCTAACTTCTTAAACAAGAGCCATGTTATCCTAACTTCTTAAACAAGAGCCATGTTATCCTAACTTCTTAAACAAGAGCCATGTTATCATAACTTCTTAAACAAGAGCCATATTATCCTAACTTCTTAAACAAGATCCATGTTATCCTAACTTCTTAAACAAGAGCCATGTTATCCTAACTTCTTAAACAAGAGCCATGTTATCCTAACTTCTTAAACAAGAGCCATGTTATCCCAGCTTCTTCAACTAGAAGTTTTTGTTACGAAATAACTTCCACGTGAATCTGACACAGTTATGTTGAAAGATTCATCCAACTTGGAATTGTGGGAGGATGAGATGGATGATGTGGGACACAGCTGCCCGGATGTCCTGTACTTCCTGAGCAAGGTTTGTGTGTGTGTACTCGCCTATTTGTACTCACTAATTGTGGTTGCAGGGGTCGAGACTCAGCTCCTGGCCCCGTCTCTTCACTGATCGCTACTAGGTCCTCTCTCTCTCTGCTTCCTGAGCTTTGTCATACCTGTTCTTAAAACTATGTATGGTTCCTGCCTCCACTACATCACTTGCTAGTCTATTCCACTTCCTGACGACTCTATGACTGAAGAAATACTTCCTAACGTCCCTGTGACTCGTCTGAGTCTTCAGCTTCCAATTGTGACCTTTTGTTTCTGTGCCCCCTCTCTGGAACATCCTGTCTCTGTCCACCATGTCTATTCCCCGCAGGTTCTTGTATGTCGTTATTATATCTCCCCTGACCCTTCTGTCCTCCAGTGTCGTCAGTCCGATTTCCCTCAGCCTTTCATCGTACGACATTCCCCTAAGCTGTGGAACTAGCCTTGTTGCAAACCTTTGTACTTTCTCTAACTTCTTGACGTGTTTGACCAGGTGTGGGTTCCAGACTGGTGCTGCATACTCCAGTATGGGCCTAACATACACAGTGTACAGTGTCTTGAACGATTCCTTATTAAGGTATCAGAACGCTATTCTCAGGTTTGCCAGGTGCCTGTATGCTGCAGCAGTTATTTGGTTGATGTGTGCCTCCGGTGACGTGCTCGGTGTTATGGTCACCCCAAGAACTTTCTCCCTGAGTGAGGTCTGTAGCCTTTGTCCACCTAGCCTATACTCTATCTGCGGTCTTCTTTGCCCCTCCCCAATCTTCATGACTTTGCATTTGGCAGGGTTGAATTCGAGAAGCCAGTTTCTGGCCCACGTGTCCAGCCTGTCCAGGTCTCTTTGCAGTCCTGCCTCATCCTCATCCGATTTAATTCTTCTCATCAAGTTCACATCATCTGCGAATAGGGACACTTCAGAGTCTATCCCTTCCATCATGTCATTCACATATATCAAAAATAGCACTGGTCCTAGAATTGACCCTTGTGGGGCCCCGCTCGTCACAGGTGCCCACTGTGATACCTCTTCTCGTACCATAACTCGTTGTTGCCTCCCTGTCAGGTATTCCCTGATCCATTGCAGTGCCCTCCCTGTTATATGCGCCTGATCCTCTAGCTTCTGCACTAAACTCTTGTGGGGAACTGTGTCAAAGGCCTTCCTGCAGTCCAGGAAAATGCAATCGACCCACCCCTCTCTCTCGTGTCTTACTTCTGTTACCTTGTCATAAAACTCCAGAAAGTTTGTGACACAGGATTTCCCTTCCATGAATCCATGCCGGTTTTCATTTATAATCTTGTTCCGTTCCAGGTGTTCCACCACTCTCCTCCTGATAATCTTCTCCATGACTTTGCATACTATACATGTCAGAGACACAGGTCTGTAGTTTAGTGCCTCGTTTCTGTCTCCTTTCTTAAAAATGGGGACTACATTTGCCGTCTTCCATATCTCAGGTAGTTGTAGATGAATGGTTCAGAGAACCGGCGCGTTGATGAATTAGACACATGTGCTACTCTTGGGTATCTTTATTGAGGAAACGTTTCGCCACACAGTGGCTTCATCAGTCTATACAAAGGAGAATCTTGAGGAACAGGAGGAGAATGAGGTAATCAGTCCCTCAACCTTGAGTCGATGTGGTCAGTCCATCAATCCTGCCTACGGTTTATAAGCTCCTTCTCCGCACATGTGCCGTATTCTATTCAAGATTGATGGACTGACCACATCGACTCAAGGTTGAGGGACTGATTACCTCATTCTCCTCCTGTTCTTCAACATCCTCCTTTGTATGGACTGATGAAACCACTGTGTGGCGAAACGTTTCCTCAATAAAGATACCCAAAGAGTTGCACATGTGTCTAATTTATCATCTCAGGTAGTTGCCCAGTTTCAAGGGATGTGTTGAAGATTGTGGTTAGGGGCACATACAGCATCTCTGTTCCTTCTCTAAGGACCCACGGGGAGATATTGTCCGGTCCCATCGCCTTTGAGGTATCAAGGTCACTTAGCAGCTTCTGCACCTTCTTCTCGGTTGTTCGTATGTCATCCAACACTTGTTGGTATATTCCCTGTTGATGTTCCCTTCTGTGCTGTCTTCCCAGAGCCCTTCCTGTCTCTACTGTAAAAACTTCCTTAAATCTCCTGTTTAGCTCCTCACATACCTCCTGATCATTTCTTGTCAGTTCTCCACCTTCTGTCCTCAGTCTGATCACCTGGTCCTTGTCTGTTGTCTTCCTCCTGATGTGGCTATACAACAGTTTCGGTTCAGTCTTGACTTTCGATGCTATGTTATTTTCATCCTGTCGCTGGGCCTCCCTCCTTACCTGTGCATACTCGTTCCTGGCTCTGCGACTAATCTCCTTATTTTCATGAGTTCTGTGCCTTCTGTACTTTTTCCATTCTCTGTTGCACTTAGTTTTTGCCTCCTTACACCTTCGGGTAAACCAGGGGCTCGTTTTGGTCTTCCCATTGTTTCTGTTGCCTTTGGGAATAAGCCTTTCCACTGCCTCCTTGCATTTTGTTGTTACATATTCCATCATTTCATTTACTGGCTTTCCTGCCAGTTCTCTGTCCCACGGAACCTCCTGCAGGAAATTCCTCAAACCTATGTAGTCCCCTCTTTTATAGTCTGGCTTTTCCCATTCAACTCCTGTTACTCTCTCCACTTGCAACTCTACTATGTATTCAAAGCACAGAACCGCGTGGTCACTAGCTCTTAGGGGGGCTCTCATATGTGATGTCCTCAATGTCTGAACTGCCCAGGGTGAACACAAGGTCCAATCTTGCTGGTTCGTCCTCCTCTCTCACTCTGGTAGTGTCCTTAACATGTTGGTGCATGAGGTTTTCCAGCACCACATCCAACATCTTGGCTCTCCATGTTTCGGGACCCCCATGTGGCTCCAGGTTTTCCCAGTCAATCTCCCTGTGGTTGAAATCACCCATAACCAGCAACTTTGCTCTGCTCGAGTGAGCTCTTCTTGCCACCTCAGCAAGTGTGTCCACCATTGCTCTGTTGCTCTCTTCATATTCCTCTCTTGGCCTCCTGCAGTTCTGTGTGTGTGTGTGTGTGTGTGTGTGTGTGTGTGTGTGTGTGTGTGTGTGTGTGTGTGTGTGTGTGTGTGTGTGTGTGTGTGTGTGTGTGTGTGCACGCGTGTGTGTGTGTGTGTGTATACTCACCCACCTAATTGAATTCACCTAATTGTGGTTGTAGGGGTTGATTCACAGCTCCTGGCTCCGCCTCTTCACTGGCCGCTACTGGGTCACTCTCCCTGCACCATGAGGTTTATCATACCTCTGCTTAAAGCTATGTATGGAACCTTCCTCCACTATATCACTTCCCCGACTATTTCACTTCCTGACTACTCTGTGACTGAAGAAATACTTCCTAACATCCCTGTGATTCATTTATGTCTTCAATTTCCAAATGTGTCCGCTTGTTGCTGTGTCCCATTTCTGGTACATTCTGTCTCTGTCCACTTTGTCGATTCCTCTCAGTATTTTATATGTCGTTATCATGTGTCCCCTATCTCTCCTGTCATCCAGTGTCGTCAGGTCGATTTCCCTTAACTTCTCGTAGGGCATACCCCGTAACTCTGGGACTAGTCTTGTTGCAAACCTTTGCACTTTCTCTAGTTTACGTGCTTGGCTAGATGTGAGTTCCAAACTGGTGCCGCATACTCCAATATGGGCCTAACATACACAGTGTACAGGGTCTTGAACGATTCCTTATTAAGATGATGGAATGCTGTTCTGAGGTTTGCCAGGCGCCCATATGCTGCAGCAGTTATTTGGTTGATGTGCGCCTCAGGAGATGTGCCTGGTGTTATACTCACCCCAAGATCTTTTTCCTTGAGCGAGGTTTGTATTCCCTGTCCCCCTAGACTCTACTCCGTCTGTGGTCTTCTTTGCCCTTCCCCAATCTTCATGACTTTGCACTTGGTGGGGTTGAACTCCAGGAGCCGATTGCTGGACGAGGCCTGCAGCCTGTCCAGATCCTTTTGTAGTTCTTCCTGTTCCTCGTCCGACTGAATTCTTCTCATCAACTTCACATCATCTGCAAACAGGGACACTTCGGAGCCTATTCCTTCCGTCATGTCGTTCACAAATACCGGAAACAGCATCGGTCTTAAGACTGACCCCTGTGGAACCCCACTCGTCACAGGTGCTCACTCTGACACCTCGCCGGGTACCATAAGTCGCTGCTGCCTTCCTGACAGGTATTCCCTGATCCATTGTAGTACTTTCCCTGTTATCCCTGCCTGATCCTCCAGTTTTTGCACTAATCTCTTGTGTGGAACTGTGTCAAACACCGTCTTACAGTCCAAGAAAATGCAATCTACCCACCCCTCTCTCTCTTGTCTTACTGCTGTCACCATGTTATAGAAATCCAATAGGTTTGTGTGTGTGTGTGTGTGTGTGTGTGTGTGTGTGTGTGTACTTACCTAATTGTGGTTGCAGGGGTGGATTCAAGCTCCTTTCCCCACCTCTTCACTGATTGCTACTAGGTCACTCCCTCCCTGCTCCGTGAGCTTTATCATACTTCTGCTTAAAGCTGTGTATGGATCCTGCCTCCACCACCTTCTTTTCCAGAATATTCCACTTCCTGGTAACTCTGTGATTGAAGAAATACTTCCTAACACTCCTGTGATTCATCTGATCCTTTGTTGTGGTGTCCAATCTCTGAAACATCTTGTCTCTGTCCACCCTGTCGATTCCTCTCAGAATTTTTTTTGTTGTTATCATGTCCTCCCTGTCTCTCTTGTCCTCAAATGTTCTCAGGTCGATTTCCCTTAACCTCTCCTCGTAGGATATGCCCCTTAACTCCGGGACCAGTCTCGTTGTAAACCTTTGCACTGCTTCTAATTTCCTGACATGTTTGGCCAGGTGTTGGTTCCAAACTGATGCTGCATATTCCAATATTGGCCTGATGTACACGGTGTACAGAGCCCTGAACGACTCCTTAGTGAGATGTCGGAATGCTGTTCTAAGGTTTGCTAGTCGCCCGTATGCTGCAGCAGTTATTCGATTGATGTATGCCTCAGTAGATGTGCCTGGTGTTATACTCACCCCAAGATCCTTTTCCTTGAGTGAGGTTTGTAGTCTTTGGCCCCCTAGATTGTATTCTGTCTAGGATCTTCTTTGCTCTTCCACGATTTTCATGACTTTGCACCGGGTGGGGTTGAACTCCAGGAGCCATTTATTGGACCATGCCTGTTGCCTGTCCACATCCCTTTGTATTCCTGCCTGGCCCTTCTCCGGTTGAATTCTCCTCATAATTTTGACATCATCTGCAAACAGGAACACTTCTGAGTCTATTCCTTCCGTCACGTCATTCACATATACCAGAAACAGCACCGGCCCTAGGACTGACCCCTGTGGAACCCCGCTCGTCACAGGCGCCCACTCTGAAACCTCATCACGTACCATGACTCGCTACTGCCTTCCCGACAGGTATTCTCTGATCCATGGCTGTGTTATACCTGCCTGGTCGTCCAGCTTTTGCATTACTCTCTTGTGTGGCACTGTGTCAGAAGCCTTCTTACAGTCTATGAAAATGCAATCTACCCACCCCTCTCCTCATTCTCCTCATTAACTTCACACCATCTGCGAACAGGGACTCTTCTGAGTCTATCCCTTCCATCATGTCATTCACATATACCAAAAATAGCACTGGTCCTAGGACTGACCCCTGTGGGACCCCGCTCGTCACAGGTGCCCACTGTGATACCTCATCACGTACCATGACTCGTTGTTGCCTTCCTGTCAAGCATTCTTTGATCCATTGCAGTGCCCTTCTGTTATACGTGCCTGATCCTCTAGCTTCTGCACTAATCTCTAGTGAGGAACAGTGTTGAAGGCCTTCTTGCAGTCCAAGAAAATGCAATCAACCCACCCCTCTGCCTCATGTCTCACTTCTGTTACTTTATCATAAAATTCCAGAAAGTTTGTGACTCAGGATTTGCCTTCCATGAATCCGTGTTGGTCGGCATTTATACTCTTGTTCCATTCCAGGTGCTCCACCACTCTCCTCCTGATAATCTTCTCCATGACTTTGCATACTGTACACGTCAGTGACACTGATCTATAGTTTAGTGCCTATTTTCTGTAACTTTTTTTCAAAAATGGGAACTTCATTTGCCATCTTCCATACCTCAGGTAGTTGCCCAGTTCCAGGGATGTGTTGAAGATTGTGGTTAGTAGGACACACAGCATTTCTATGTGTGTGTACTCACCTAATTGTACTCACTTAATTGTGGTTGCAGGGGTCGAGACTCAGCTCCTGGCCCCGCCTCTTCACTGATTGCTACTAGGTCCTCTCTCTCTCTGCTTCCTGAGCTTTATCATACCTCTTCTTAAAACTATGTATGGTTCCTGCCTCCACTACTTCACTTGCTAGGCTATTTCACTTCCTGACGACTCTATGACTGAAGAAATACTTCCTAACGTCCCTGTGACTCGTCTGAGTCTTCAGCTTCCAGTTGTGACCCCTTGTTCCTGTGTCCCCTCTCTGGAACATCCTATCTCTGTCCACCTTGTCTATTCCCCGCAGTATCTTATATGTCGTTATCATGTCTCCCCTGACCCTTCTGTCCTCCAGTGTCGTCAGTCCGGTTTCCCTCAACCTTTCCTCGTACGACATTCCCCTAAGCTCTGGGACTAGCCTTGTTGCAAACCTTTGTACTTTCTCTAACTTCTTGACGTGCTTGACCAGGTGTGGGTTCCAGACTGGTGCTGCATACTCCAGTATGGGCCTAACATACACAGTGTTTTGTGTCTTGAACGATTCCTTATTAAGGTATCGGAACGCTATTCTCAGGTTTGCCAGGCGCCCGTATGCTGCAGCAGTTATTTGGTTGATGTGTGCCTCCGGTGACGTGCTCGGTGTTATGGTCACCCCGAGGTCTTTCTCCCTGAGTGAGGTCTTTGTCCACCTAGCCTATACTCTGTCTGCAGTCTTCTTTGCCCCTCCCCAATCTTCATGACTTTGCATTTGGCAGGTTTGAATTCGAGAAGCCAGTTTCTGGACCACATGTCCAGCCTGTCCAGGTCTCTTTGCAGTCCTGCGTATGTGTGTGTACTCACCTAGTTCTCACCTAGTTGAGGTTGCAGGGGTCGAGTCCAAGCTCCTGGCCCTGTCTCTTCACTGGTCGCTACTAGGTCACTCTCCCTGAACCATGAGCTTTATCGTACCTCTGCTTAAAGCTATGTATGGATCCTGCCTCCACTACATCACTTCCCAAACTATTCCACTTCCTATCTACTCTGTGGCTGAAGAAATACTTCCTAACATCCCTTTAATTCATCTGTGTCTTCAGCTTCCAACTGTGTCCACATGTTGCTGTGTCCAGTCTCTGGAACATCCTGTCTTTGTCCACCTTGTCAATTCCTCTCAGTATTTTGTAAGTCGTTATCATGTCCCCCCTATATCTCCTGTCCTCCAGTGTCGTCAGGTTGATTTCCCTTAACCTCTCCTCATAGGACATATCTCTTAACTCTGGGACTAGTCTTGTTGCAAACCTTTGCACTTTCTCTAGTTTCTTTACATGCTTGGCTAGGTGTGGGTTCCAAATTGGTGCCGCATACTCCAATATGGGCCTAACGTACACGGTGTACAGGGTCCTGAACGATTCCTTATTAAGATGTCGGAATGCTGTTCTGAGGTTTGCCAGGCGCCCATATGCTGTAGCAGTTATTTGGTTGATGTGCGCTTCAGGAGATGTGCCTGGTGTTATACTCACCCCAAGATCTTTTTCCTTGAGTGATGTTTGTAGTCTCTGGCCCCCTAGACTGTACTCTGTCTGCGGTCTTCTTTGCCCTTCCCCAATCCTCATGACTTTGCACTTGGTGGGATTGAACTCCAGGAGCCAGTTGCTGGACCAGGTCTGCAGCCTGTCCAGATCCCTTTGTATTTCTGCCTGGTCTTCGATCGAATGAACTCTTCTCATCAACTTCACGTCATCTGCAAACAGGGACACCTCGGAGTTTATTCCTTCCGTCATGTCGTTCACAAATACCAGAAACAGCACTGGTCCTAGGACTGACCCCTGTGGGACCCCGCTGGTCACAGGTGCCCACTCTGACACCTCGCCACGTACCATTACTCGCTGCTGTCTTCCTGACAAGTATTCCCTGATCCATTGCAGTGCCTTCCCTGTTATCCCTGCTTGGTCCTCCAGTTTTTGCACTAATCTCTTGTGTGGTACTGTGTCAAACGTCTTCTTGCAGTCCAAGAAAATGCAATCCACCCACCCCCCTCTCTCTTTCTTGTCTTACTGCTGTCACCATGTCACAGAACTCCAGTAGGTTTGTGACACAGGATTTCCCGTCTCTTAAACCATGTTGGCTGCTGGTGATGAGATCATTCCTTTCTAGATGTTCCATCACTCTTCTCCTGACAATCTTTTCCATGATTTTGCATGCTATACATGACAGTGACACTGGTCTGTAGTTTAGTGCTTCATGTCTGTCTCCTTTTTTAAAGATTGGGACCACATTTGCTGTCTTCCATGCCTCAGGCAATCTCCCTGTTTCGATAGATGTATTGAATATTGTTGTTAGGGGTACACATAGTGCCTCTGCTCCCTCTCTCAGGACCCATGGAGAGATGTTATCTGGCCCCATTGCCTTTGAGGTATCTAGCTCACTCAGAAGCCTCTTCACTTCTTCCTCGGTTGTGTGTACTGTGTCCAGCACTTGGTGGTGTACCCCACCTCTCCGTCTTTCTGGAGCCCCTTCTGTCTCCTCTGTGAATACTTCTTTGAATCTCTTGTTGAGTTCCTCACATACTTCACTGTCATTTCTTGTTGTCTCTCCTCCTTCCTTCCTTAGCCTGATTACCTGGTCCTTGACAGTTGTTTTCTTCCTGATGTGGCTGTATAACAGCTTTGGGTCAGATTTGGCTTTTGCTGCTATGTCGTTTTCATGTTGACGTTGGGCCTCCCTTCTTATCTGTGCATATTCGTTTCTGGCTCTATGACTGCTCTCCTTATTCTCCTGGGTCCTTTGCCTTCTATATTTCTTCCATTCCCTAGCACACTTGGTTTTTGCCTCCTTGCATCTTTGGGTGAATCATGGGCTCATCCTGGCTTTTTCATTGTTCCTGTTACCCTTGGGTACAAACCTCTCCTCAGTCTCCTTGCACATTGTTGCTACATATTCCATCATCTCATTTACTGGCTTCCCTGCCAGTTCTCTGTCCCACTGAACCTCATTCAGGAAGTTCCTCATTCCTGTGTAGTCCCCTTTCCTGTAGTTTGGTTTCATTTGTCCTGGCCTTCCTGCTTTCCCCTCCACTTGTAGCTCTACTGTGTATTCGAAGCTCAAAACCACATGATCGCTGGCCCCATGGGGTCTTTCATATGTGATGTCCTCAATATCTGCACTACTCAAGGTGAATACTAAGTCCAGTCTTGCTGGTTCATCCTCTCCTCTCTCTCTTGTAGTGTCCCTTATGTGTTGGTACATGAAGTTTTCCAGTACCACCTCCATCATCTTGGCCCTCCATGTATCTTGGCCCCCATGTGGCTCTAAGTTCTCCCATTCGATCTCCTTGTGGTTAAAGTCGCCCATGATCAGGAGCTTTGCCCTGCATGCATGAGCTCTTCTGGCCACTGCAGCCATTGTGTCAACCATCGCTCTATTGCTCTCGTCATACTCTTGCCTTGGCCTCCTGGTGTTCTGTGGTGGGTTACACATCACTGCAATTATCACCTTGGGACCTCCAGAGTGAAGTGTTCCCGCTATGCAATCACTTTCTTCTCCGCTGTCTCCTCTCTCCAGCTCATCAAAATTCCATCGGTGTTTGATCAGCAATGCCACTCCTCCACCCCCCCTGTTCCTTCTGTCTTTCCTCAGGATCTGGTATCCCATTGGAAAGATGGCATCTGTTATCATACCTGTAAGCTTGGTTTCTGTGATCGCTATGATGTCTGGTGATGCCTCTTTGACTCTTTCGTGCCACTCCTCCCACTTGTTTGTTATTCCATCAGCGTTTGTGTACCATACCTTCAGTTTCCTTTCCAACACTGTGGTTTGGGGGGCCTGTGGGGGTGGGAGACCTGGTTGCATACTGTGGGATTCTATGGTTGGGGGTTGGGTGGAAGCTGTGGGTATGGATTGTATTGTGTGTTGGGATGGTGTGATAGGTTGTGGGGTTCTGAGGATAGTTGTGTGTGTGCTTGCCCTTGCTGCTCTGTTGTGCTCTGACTGACCTCTGCTGGTTCCATCCTTGTCTCCTTTCCTAGCTCCTTTCGCTTTTTTGTCCTCTCCCTCAGCTGCTGTCCCTCTGTTTGTGTTCTGTCTCTGTCTAGGAATGCCTTCTTGTACTCTTCCGAGCTTTTCAACCGTGGTTTCTCTTGGAGGATCCTGTTCCTCACTGTTTCTGTCCTGAGAATCAGCTTGACCGGTCGGTTTCTTCCCTTCAAGTACCCCCCTATTCTCTGAAAATTTACAATCTCGTCCATGTCTTCTCCCTCTATTTCCGTGATGATTTTCTCAATCTCCTTTCTTTCTTCCTGCCGTCTTTCAGTGTGTGTCCTTTTCTTCTCTCTCCCAAAGCCCATGGATAAACACTGATTTTGCCCTTTCATCCTCCCATTGCCTCTCCCTCTGTGGCTCTGGTTCCTGTCTGTATGTGGTCATTTTCTCCCTTGATTTTTCCAGTGGCTCTTGGTAGCATGGTTGTGCCTCAGCATTCGACTTATCTCCCCCTCCATCTGCACCCATCTGCTCTTCCCTTCCACTCCCTGGTCCTTCTTTGCAGGCTGATATGACCTTAGCATAATTCATATCTCCTTCCTTCCTGTTCAGCCTCTCAGCTTCGTATGGTGTGTCTTGTCTAGTCACTACCCCTGAGACTTGCTTCAGCCTGTTTACCTCAAATTCTAGGGCCTTTACCCTGGCTACTGCAGTTTCGACTTGTGCCTCCCAATTCTTCGTCTCCTTCTCCAACCTCTTTTTCCATTTCACAGAGAGCTCTTTCTCCATTTTTTCAGAAAGCTCTCCTAATTTTCTCTCCCATTCTTGCTCTATCCTTTTCCACTGCTCCTCCATCCATTCCTCCCTACCAGTACCATTGTCATCTGATCCCTGATTCCTGCGAGTCCCAATCATTTTTTTTTTTTTTTTTTAGTGAAAGAGATTTTGAAAGAGAAAAAGAAAAAGGGGGAGAGTGAGAGAGAGGGAGAAACAGAGAGAAGGGGAGGGTAGAAGGACAGAGGGGAAAAGAAGGGAAAAGGGGGGAGAAAGTGAGGGAGAGGGAAAAGGTAAGAGAGAGAGAGGGGAGTGACAAGGGAAGAGAGAGAGAGAGAGAGAGAGAGAGAGAGAGAGAGAGATAAAAGAAGAGGAAGAGAGAGAGAGGAAGAGAGAGAGAAAGAGTGAGAGGAAGAGAGAGAGGAAGAGAGAGAGGAAGAGAGGAAGAGAGAGAGGATGAGAGAAAGGGAGAGAGAGAGAGAGAGAGAGAGAGAGAGAGAGAGAGAGAGAGAGAGAGAGAGAGAGAGAGAGAGAGAGAGAGAGAGAGAGAGAGAGAGAGGGAGGAAGAGAGAGGAGGAGAGGGAGAGAGAAGGGGGGGAAAGGAAGGGTTAGAGGGTCACTTCACAGGAAGGTGTGAAATCCTATATATGTGTGTGTGTGTGTGTGTCTGTATATGTGTGTATGTGTGTGTGTGTATGTGTGTGTGTGTGTGTGTGTGTGTGTGTGTGTGTGTGTGTGTGTGTGTGTGTGTGTGTGTGTGTGTGTGTGTGTGTGCTACAGCTATTCAAGTGCCTAACAGCAGAGCCTGTTCTCACCTAGTGTGTGTGCATATGTTTATGTAAACAGTCCTTATTTCCCACGTATATACTACATATGTATTGCATATGTACTCGATCTCTTGGTTCCCATTGTACTGTCTTATGCATTTAAAATTACGTTAAAAAATAAATACACTAGGCTTCGCCTGTATGCCACTGCCTCTAAATTCTATTAAATGCCAGTAAATGCTGCTTATTCTAATTCTGATAGCTCGAGGAGAGTGACCCCCAATTCCAGCTAGAGACAGGTACTATTGACCCCATGCAACTCAAACTAGGTGAATATTACTTGCGGCTGGCAGTGGAGTAACGTTGCGGGTCTGTCCTGTCCCAAAAGTTGAAGATGCTTGATGCTTCTCGGTAATTTTTCCACTAACTTCCTGCATACACTATAGTCTCTAGCTCATCTAATTTTTTCACTCACTCACTGTATTTACTGACACATATATCACATCTATACATATCTCTTATCTCCCTGGTCTTGAGTCACACTTATTCTTCAAATACCCCACTGCGTTATTATGGCAACACTATTTAGGCCTGACACAACCGTTCATCTTCCTTCCAACGACCCTCACTAAACACTTAGTCACTATTTCCTTTGTTTTCTTTTCTGTGATCACTTATATTTCATTTTTTGGGGGGTTTAAGTGATTATATGCACTCTTATGCATGCACACGCCTATATCCCACACTCTATTCCTTATGGCACAGTCAGAAATTACCACCAAAACACGAGCTCAAACCACGTGACTCCTCCACGAGTGTGTGTGTGTGTGTGTGTGTGCGTGTATCTGCTTATTTTTGGGTCAGTTGTTGTAGACTGGGCATTCTGTGTCTTAGACTTTACTCCTCTCCTATCTTCCCATGTTCTATATATTCCAGGTAGACTATTCAATAGTTCCTCTTTTTTTCGTGTTTATCGTTTATTAACCTCCTGAGTGCTTTCCTGATATCTGTTCATAGTTCTAAATCCCTGTCGCAGATCCAGAAACATCTATCTAGATAGATGTCATTTTTGGTTGCAGTGTTTATTCTTGCACAGGTAATATGATGTTTAGAAAAGCCAAGGTTGCTGAATGGTAAACATTGAGATAGGGAGGTGCTGGGTGGTAAGCATTGAGATAGGGAGGGGCTGGGTGGTAAATATTGAGATAGGGAGGGGCTGGGTGGTAAGCATTGAGATAGGGAGGGGCTGGGTGGTAAACATTGAGATAGGGAGGGGCGGGGTGGTAAACATTGAGTTAGGGAGGGGCTGGTTGGTAAACATTGAGATAGGGAGGTGCTGGGTGGTAAACATTGAGATAGGGAGGGGCTGGGTGGTAAACATTGAGATAGGGAGGGGCTGGGTGGTAAGCATTGAGATAGGGAGGGGCTGTGTGGTAAGCATTGAGATAGGGAGGGGCTGGGTGGTAAGCATTGAGATAGGGAGGGGCTGGGTGGTAAAAATTGAGATAGGGAGGGGCTGGGTGGTAAACATTGAGATAGGGAGGGGCTGGGTGGTAAACATTGAGATAGGGAGGGGCTGGGTGGTAAACATTGAGATAGGGAGGGGCTGGGTGGTAAACATTGAGATAGGGAGGGGCTGGGTGGTAAACATTGAGATAGGGAGGGGGCTGGGTGGTAAATATTGAGATAGGGGAGGGGGCTGGATGGTAACATTGAGATAGGGAGGGGCTGGGTGGTAAACATTGAGATAGGGAGGGGCTGGGTGGTAAGCATTGAGATAGGGAGGGGCTGGGTGGTAAACATTGAGATAGGGAGGGGCTGGGTGGTAAATATTGAGATAGGGAGGGGCTGGGTGGTAAGCATTGAGATAGGGAGGGGCTGGGTGGTAAACATTGAGATAGGGAGGGGCTGGGTGGTAAATATTGAGATAGGGAGGGGCTGGGTGGTAAACATTGAGATAGGGAGGGGCTGGGTGGTAAATATTGAGATAGGGAGGGGCTGGGTGGTAAGCATTGAGATAGGGAGGGGCTGGGTGGTAAATATTGAGATAGGGAGGTGCTGGGTGGTAAACATTGAGATAGGGAGGGGCTGGGTGGTAAACATTGAGATAGGGAGGGGCTGGGTGGTAAACATTGAGATAGGGAGGGGCTGGGTGGTAAACATTGAGATAGGGAGGGGCTGGGTGGTAAACATTGAGATAGGGAGGGGCTGGGTGGTAAACATTGAGATAGGGAGGGACTGGGTGGTAAACATTGAGATAGTGAGGGACTGGGTGGTAAACATTGAGATAGGGAGGTGCTGGGTGGTAAACATTGAGATAGGGAGGGGCTGGGTGGTAAACATTGAGATAGGGAGGGGCTGGGTGGTAAACATTGAGATAGTGAGGGGGTGGGTGGTAAACATTGAGATAGTGAGGGGGTGGGTGGTAAACATTGAGATAGGGAGGGGGTGGGTGGTAAACATTGAGATAGGGAGGGTGTGGGTGGTAAACATTGAGATAGGGAGGGGCTGGGTGGTAAACATTGAGATAGGGAGGGGGTGGGTGGTAAAACATTGAGATAGGGCGGGGGTGGGTGGTAAACATTGAGATAGTGAGGGTGTGGGTGGTAAACTTTGAGATTGTGTGGGGGTGGGTGGTAAACATTGAGATAGTGAGGGGCTGGGTGGTAAACATTGAGATAGTGAGGGGCTGGGTGGTAAACATTGAGATAGTGAGGGGCTGGGTGGTAAACATTGAGATAGTGAGGGGCTGGGTGGTAAACATTGAGATAGTGAGGGGCTGGGTGGTAAACATGAGATAGTGAGGGGCTGGGTGGTAAACATTGAGATAGTGAGGGGCTGGGTGGTAAACATTGAGATAGTGAGGGGCTGGGTGGTAAACATTGAGATAGTGAGGGGCTGGGTGGTAAACATTGAGATAGTGAGGGGGTGGGTGGTAAACATGAGATAGTGAGGGGGTGGGTGGTAAAACATGAGATAGTGAGGGGGGTGGGTGGTAAACATGAGATAGTGAGGGGGTGGGTGGTAAACATGAGATAGTGAGGGGGTGGGTGGTAAACATGAGATAGTGAGGGGGTGGGTGGTAAACATGAGATAGTGAGGGGGTGGGTGGTACACATGAGATAGTGAGGGGCTGGGTGGTAAACATTGAGATAGTGAGGGGGTGGGTGGTAAACATGAGATAGTGAGGGGGGTGGGTGGTAAACATTGAGATAGTGAGGGGGGTGGGTGGTAAACATGAGATAGTGAGGGGGGTGGGTGGTAAACATTGAGATAGTGAGGGGGGTGGGTGGTAAACATGAGATAGTGAGGGGGTGGGTGGTAAACATTGAGATAGTGAGGGGTGGGTGGTAAACATTGAGATAGGGAGGGACTGGGTGGTAAACATGAGATAGTGAGGGGCTGGGTGGTAAACATGAGATAGGGAGACTTGTTAACACGGGTATTTTAAGGTGACAATATAGTAAAATTATGAAGCTTCATTCCGGCAAGATCTTGAAACTGTCAAGGCTGAGCAAGTTTATTGTGAACGTTTTTTGTACTAGACGTGGTCATCATAACTACGTAGAAATTTATAATACGTATTAGTAACAAGAAAATTAGGGACAGAATCCCTTACACAAACCCTGAGCAGTCAATGAATTTTTAGTGAAACACCATCGAGTCGACAGTTTTTTTTATTTGTAGCCTCTGTTTATTGACAAGGATGAAGTTACTTATGTGATGGTGTTTTTGTCCAGTGACATTACATAACACAATATAAATAAATACAAAGTCTGCTTGAGACCTGATAAGTCAGGGGAAAGCTGAAACAAAGACAGTTAATGGAACCAAAATATTGAAGCCATCTGACTAGCCGACGTAATGGAGAAAGAGTGGAAAATTCACATTATGTTGATCCCCAAAGAAAAATGATTGCAAGAGACATGTAAGACTAGACTTGGAGCATTGGTGAGGAGACACAGTCTGCTGAATGACCTTCAAGGCAATTAAGTGTTTATTAAACATTAGTTATATAACATAAAAAAAAATTCTTATGTTTCGAGGTCACACAAAAGTTATGGGCAAATAAAAAAGTACGTTATTTAGATTTAACCTAGGATAATCCATTGCTGAGTTGTCCTGCTGGTGAGATGATCTTGATTCATCGAATTGGAGCTTCCCTTCCCTCTCATGGATCTAACCTGATTTCCTCCCATTACCGAGGTGTTACTACGAGCTTAGTGCTATAATAAAATAATATTAACACAGTAAGGCCACCTCGCTTATGATTCACTGTTGAATGCCTGTGATGCATCGACCTCACGCCACACACTGGCTGCTGGCTGCTCCTGCGCGGCCAACCAACCTTTCCTTCCATTCTCCTTCTTCCTTTCTTCCTTCTCTCCTATTTGACTGAATTAAAGGACGCTTAGCCACATATTGCAAAATTCATTTACTTTAAGTCAACGAGCGGTAATAGTGTTAATAGAGGCCATTTAACAAAATAAACTGAGTAATTGTATCTCATAAATTGTATCTCGTAAATGTTTCTCATTATTGTATCTCATAAATGTCTAATCTGTGACCCAATCAAACTTTATTTTTTAATTACATTACCTAACAGAATACTCCATTCTACTGAATGCTCAGCAACACAGTAAATGACCATATGACCTGTCTTTGTAATACTCATTTGTGCTAAATTGTTATCTGTTTACAATAATGTTTTTACCATTGTTTAGTTAATCTTAAGTTAATTTTAAGCCTGCCCATAATGCTCTGCATACAAGGGGCTTTGGCATGTTACACTTTAATAACTGTGTCATGTTCAAATTAATAAATAAATATCTATGATACAGTAAGTAGGTAAGTAGTTAGTAAATAAATTCCTGACTCTGCATGCAAATACTATTGACGGAGTGATGTTAGCACCATCACTGAAGAATATCGTAGAGGAAGAATTCCTGGAATATTTTTGGGGTCAGTGTGGGAGAGATTCATATATGACTTATTATATATACACAAGGAGAAGTTGAAGTGAGATCTGAGATGGTGGCAGCTTCTTGTTCACTTGGGAACAATGTTTCTAGCTGGCATCAGTTTTTATCACTTGATGTACCCATTACTTGATTAATAGTTAGGTGGCTCACTGTTGAGTTCCATAAGGGAATATATGAGTTCCTCTGCTCTTCTTGTGTTATGTATATCCATTAGTATTAAACAAGTGTAAGCTTGTATTGTATACAGAGGACAATGTTCTCTTAGCGTCAGATGAGACACTTAAAATACTAACAGTGGGACTGGTCTTCCTAGATATACTGTTCTTACTGGGGTTTTCAATTTATGGTACAATATTTATGGATATTATTATTATTGGTTTGTTAATGGTGGTTTAAAGCCTATCGGCAGTAGTAGGGTCATTAAGGTTACATGTAACCTTAATGACCACCTGTCAAAAATATACCTGAAGTATATCTGGAGGGTGTTCCGGGGTCAACGCCCCCGCGGCCCGGACCATTACCTCTTGGTGTATATCTTATGTGTAAAAATAATTAATAATAATAATAATTATAATAATAATAATAATAATAATAATAATAATAATAATAATAATAATAATAATAATAATAATAATAATAATAATAATAATAATAATAATAATAATAATAATATTGGTGGCCCGGTGGCCTGGTGGCTAAAGCTTCCGCTTCATACACGGAGGGCCCGGGTTCGATTCCCGGCGGGTGGAAACATTTCGACACGTTTCCTTACACCTGTTGTCCTGTTCACCTAGCAGCAAATAGGTACCTGGGTGTTAGTCGACTGGTGTGGGTCGCATCCTGGGGGACACGATTAAGGACCCCAATGGAAACAAGTTAGACAGTCCTCGATGACGCACTGACTTTCTTGGGTTATCCTGGGTGGCTAATCCTCCGGGGTTAAAAATCCGAACGAAATCTTGTCTTGTCTTGAATAATAATAAAAATAATATGATTAGTAGTAGTAGTAGTAGTAGTAATAGAAGTAG
This sequence comes from Cherax quadricarinatus, assembly GCF_038502225.1. Lineage (NCBI taxonomy): Eukaryota > Metazoa > Arthropoda > Malacostraca > Decapoda > Parastacidae > Cherax > Cherax quadricarinatus. Next base: position 26,342,691 of record NC_091294.1, on the reverse strand, counting down.
TAGCAGTAGTAGTAGTAGTAGTAATAGTAGTAGTAGTAGAAGTAGCAGTAGAAGTAGTAGTAGTAATAGTAGTCGTAGTAATAGTAGTAGTAGTAGTAGAGGAAGTAGTAGTAGAAGTAGTAGTAGTAGTAGAAGTAGTAGTAGAAGTAGTAGCAGTAGTAGTAATAGTAGTAGTAGTAGTAATAGTAGTAGTAGTAGTAGTAGAAGTAGTAGCAGCAGTACTAGTAGTAGTAGTAGCAGCAGTAGTAGTAATAGTAGCAGTAGTAGTAGTAGTAACAGTAGTAGTAGTAGTAGTAATAGAAGTAGTAGTAGAAGTAGTAGTAGTAGTAGTAGCAGTAATAGTAGTAGTAGTAGTAGTATTGAAATATACTTTTTTTACTCTAAAGGTAAACTGAACAGGGTAAATAATTTTAATGCACCGTATAACGAGGGAACTCAGGTACGTTATCAGCAATTTGGAATCACCTTTGACCTCGGCATAAAATCAGTAAAAAGGACCAGAGCAGCGGCGCGTCTAGTGAGAGAGAGACAGAGCAGCGGCGCGTCTAGTGAGAGAGAGACAGAGCAGCGGCGCGTCTAGTGAGACAGACAGCGTGTAAAATGAAATATTAGAACAGTGAGTCATAAATGTTGCTGTTGTGGTGACAAGCAACATTTTCTCAGGTTTATAATGATTCAGAATTGTTTTCTACTGGTATATGTATGTATATATGTATGCGTATATGTTTCTATGTTTATATTAAATATATAAGCATACACATTAACATATATTCATGTATATACACATATATGTTTATGAGTTTGTGTGTGTGTATACATGTGGTTGGATATCTAATGACGTCTACCTTAACCCTTTTTCTTTCCTATGTTGGCTCTTGCGGATTTACATAAATTCTATTTCTCCTGTTTATGTGATAGTCTGCCTTGAGAGATAGTAATTCCCAAGTGGTAGTAACTCCAGCAATGCTGGAAGGAAACTTTTGAACCTCCAGTAGCTGATGAACCCTTACTGAAATGTAAGTGATTCGCCAGGAGCGAAGTATGCAACAAATTCTAACTACACAGTTATAGCGAAACACTCCCAGGTCCTTCACTAATGTGAAGGACCTGGGAGTGATAATATCAGAAGATCTCATCTTCAAGGATCCTAACAGTTTCACTATTACATCTGTGAGGAAAATACTACAATGGATAATGAGAAATTTCACAATAAAGGATGCCAAGCCAATGATAATTCTCTTTAGTTACTTGTTCTCACTAGGCACCAATACTGCTGTACACTAACAATCCCATTAAAGCAGGTGAAACTGCAGTTTCACCTGCTTTAATGGGATTAGTTCAGTCAAGCACCTTAATTACTGTGAATATTTGAAATCTCTTGACCTTTACTCCCTGGAATGTAGGAGAGAAAGATATATCATAAAATCCAAAATCTGTACACATAAATCACTCCCTATAAAAGCAAAAGACTGGGCAGACGGTGCAACGTACCCCAGTGAGAGAAAACACATTGAGTATCTAGGGCCCAAGACTGTTCAACAGCCTCCCATCATACATAAGGGGTATTGCCAATAGATCCCTAGCTGTCTTCAAGAAGGAAATAAACAGATACCTAAAGTTTGTGCCGATCATTCGGGCTGTGATTCCTACGGTAGACTGCGTACGGTCAGCTTGGTTGATGAGGCCCTGATCCACCGGGGGGTCTGGGCGAGGACTGGGTCGCGGGGGTGCTGACCCCTGAAACAACCTCAAGGCATACTCCAGGTAGCAGGTAGCGTACTCCCATCTCTGGTGTCTACTGTCTCTCAAATCATTCAGTGGTGTTGGCCTTCTCAGCCTTACTTAGAAAAATACAGGTCTCTGTCGTAGCCACACTCCAGTTGTGGGCTGTAGCCCGAGTGCTGGGAAAGCTCGGGGGATCCGCTTGCTGTGTTGTCATGTCCGCTGGTAGCCGAGGCATGCTTGCTGAAAAGATTGGCAATATCCTCATTTCCCCATCGAAGTCTCTCAGTTCAGGTTGACGAATTTCAACACCTCGTATGGGTCCCATCCTGCGTGACGGAACATGGCAGGGAAACAGTTGGCATTTTTTCCCACTGAGTAATTATCATATAGAATGAGGTAGTAGCACACTGCTGATGTATCATTTTTTAGAGTGCTCAATCACCAGTGACAAATATCACCAATGACGGATGTCAACAATCACTGATGTCTCTGCGCTGCATGAAATATTTAAAAATTGGGCATGTGTAAGCCGTCTGCCAAGGAAATGACATTTGCTTGAAGTGTGGAGGAGGCCATATCAGTAATGAATAAAGAGATATTGTAAGTTGCTGTGTAAATTGTAGTGGTCACCTTGATTCTTTGGACAAGAACTGGGAAAGGGGTAGTTGGGGTAGGGGTGGGAGATCGGTCCTGTGATCAAGGTAAAAAGGTCAGATTAATATTCTCGAGCAGAGAAGTTCCTCACACCAAGAGGAGGGGGTTGGATGTTTATCTGGAGTTGTTATGAGGCTCTGTAAGGAATATGCTTAAAATTACAGCACATAATCCAGGGAAACGCTTCTGCTGGTTTTATAAATTGCGTTTATTAATATAACAGCAACACTCCCAATCATTGGTTCCTTTTCTCTGATAAATTTATTTTGTGGGGAAAAAAGAATCTATGTTGCAGGAATGCCTTAATTAACTGGAACATTGCAATGAATACTTTAAAATTCCCAGCAACATGTCTCTCTAACCGCCTGTCTGACGGCGCACACGGTCTTGTAAATAATTTTAATTTGACATGCAATGCTAATTATTTTCGAGGAAGATTGCCGTTCCTGTAGAAGTTGTTACAAGAAACTTCTTTTGTAATGCTTTGTCTCCTGGAAGTTACGCTGTACAATAATATAATCTCACTTCTTGTAGGTGGAGTTCTGGTGGCGGTGTCCACAGAATTTCTGAGTGTGCAAGTTAATATTCGATCTGAACACGCAGCAAAAATATTTATATGAAAAGAAACTAAGCGAGGTAGTCTTTACTAGGTTCTCTGACTGTGGTGAAGTAAATTTTGTTAAGTCTGGCGAGCTAGATGTTAGGTTATTGTACTGTTTCACACATTTCATCACTTTTCATGGTAGGTTCTAAGCAAGTTCTTATTTTCAAAACTTATCATGAACAGCATGAACCTTTTATCCAGATGGGCTCGATAAAGTTCTACATATATCAAAAGCTTTCTCACAATAAAAGTTTTCCTTGCACTTCCATCATCTTACTTACCTTCAGGACTAGCGGCAGTGCGCCTTTGTTCACACAACCTCCCCACTCATGATTCCCTGTTCCAACTCTGCGATTTACTTCCATGTATCTAATGTCTCCACGAATGTTAAAAATTCCTCGTGTCACACGATGTATGTATGTATGTATGGAGGGAAGAATTGTATAATACCAACAAGTTGATGAGAATATTTATTAATGAAGACATTTCGCCAACCAGTGGTTTTTCTCATTAACATTTAAGTGGGCTTAGTACCCATAATTGAATTATATATATATATATATATATATATATATATATATATATATATATATATATATATATATATTTATTATTATTATTATCATACCGGCCGATTCCCACCAAGGCAGGGTGGCCCGAAAAAGAAAAACTTTCACCATCATTCACTCCATCACTGTCTTGCCAGAAGGGTGCTTTACACTACAGTTTTTAAACTGCAACATTAACACCCCTATATATATATATATATATATATATATATATATATATATATATATATATATATATATATATATATATATATATATATATATATATATATATATATATATATATATATATATATATATATATATATATA
>NC_091294.1:26268828-26336328 GCF_038502225.1 Cherax quadricarinatus | reverse complement strand
TTTACAATAATTTAATATTAAACAAACACAATTAAATATATTTTTTTTCGTTAGGTTCAGAATGATTTTAGCGATATTATTGCATACACAAATTCTCACTTGTCTTATATGGCAAGATGAGCGTTGCTATTTAAGCCAAGATCGCAAGTTCTGCTTATTCGGCAAGACATATATATATATATATAATTTATATATATATATATATATATATATATATATATATATATATATATATATATATATATATATATATATATATATATATATATATATATATATATATATATATATATATATATATATATATATATATATATATATATATATATATATATATATATATATATATATATATATATATATATATATATATATATATATATATATATATATAGTATAGTGTGGAACCTCGGCTTACGAATTCCCCACCATGCGAATTTTTCAGGATACGAACAGTCACTCGATCGATTTTTTGCTTCTGGATACAAACGAAATTTCAGGATGCGAAATTTCCCCTCAAGGGAGGTTCCTTGGTGAGGGGCTCTTGATCAAGGGAATTGGGCCTGTGCTCTGCTTCCGTAAGTTAATAATAATAATAATAATAATAATAATAATAATATTATTATTATTATACATACGTACTAATAATAATACACTGCAGCAGGCCTGTTGGCCCATACTAGACAGGTCCTTCACAGATCCAACCCACTTACAGAATATTTGCCCAACTAAATTTTCAATGCTACCCAAGCAATAAGCTTTGATAATTCTATTTACTCATGTGTATAACCCACTCACATCCAGTTCCTCTCAAACATGTATTTATCCAACACAAATTTGAAACTACCCAAGGTTTAAGCCTCAATAACCATACTAGGCAGAGTGTTCCACTCATCAACATAACATAAGAAAGGAGGAACACTGCAGTAGACCTGTTGGCCCATACTAGGCAGGTCCTTCACAGATCCAACCCACTTACAGAATAAACATACCCAAGCAATAAAATGGTATGGTGATACCGACAAGATGTGGAAAAAGACACTTATGTACGGAGAAAATGCATTGAAGCTGCACTAATCACTGTCAGTAACACTATAAAGCAAAAATCCGGTAGTTACAGTATTTCAAAATTACTAATCAATAAAGATACCCAAGAGTTGCACATGTGTCTAATTCAACAACAAGAGGATATTACCCATCCTGGGAACTGCTGTTACATGATGTCAACAGGTCCCTCTTTGGAAATATAAACACATATGCAGTATAATGTGATCCTTTATTGACTATGTTTCGCCCACACAGTGGGCTTTTTCAAGTCACAAACAGAACTGTTTGTGATTTGAAAAAGCCCACTGTGTGGGCTAAACGTAGTCAATAAAGGATCACATTATACTGCTTATGTGTTTATATTTCCATTGTGTCGGTATTTTATACCATTTATTTCCAGCTCCCTCTCTAAAATAACCTCCTTAGTTTCACTACTACTACTACTACTACTACTACTACTACTACTACTACTACTACCACCTCTACCCACGCGTCTCTTCACATGACTCCTGCCACTATATATATGCGTTTTTCTTAATTTTCTCTGTATTAAGACTGAAGAAGTCACTCGTGGCGAAACGTTTCCTTTAATAAATGTCCTGAACTGTACATAAGTGTCTTTTTCCACAATAAGTGTTGACATAAGAACATAAGAAAGGAGGAACACTGCAGCAGGCCTGTTGGCCCATACTAGGCTCATACTCATCTTGACTGTGTGCTAATGGAATTACAGGAAGCTGACATCGAAGAAATGCTGAGCACTGACAATGATGCACCTGTTGTGCATTCCTAGAGTGATGGTGAAATTAGATGAATTGTGATATATAAATAATTTGATTTTATATATATATATTGATAAATTAGACACATGTGCAACTCTTGGGTATCTTTATTGAGGAAACGTTTCGGCACACAGTGGCTTCATCAGTCCATACATAGGAGAAACTTGAAGAACAGGAGGAGAATGAGGTAATCAGTCCCTCAACCTTGAGTCGATGTGTTCAGTCCATCAATCTTGAGTAGATTGATGGATCTACTCAAGATTGATGGACTGAACACATCGACTCAAGGTTGAGGGACTGATTACCTCATTCTCCACCTGTTCTTCAAGTTTCTCCTATGTATGGACGGATGAAGCCACTGTGTGGCGAAACGTTTCCTCAATAAAGATACCCAAGAGTTGCACATGTGTCTAATTTATCAACATGTCGGTTCTCTGAACCATTCATCTACAAACATATATATATATATATATATATATATATATATATATATATATATATATATATATATATATATATATATATATATATATATATATATATATATATATATATATATATATATATATATATATATATATATATATATATATATATATATATATATATATATATATATATATATATATTTATATATATATAAATATATATATATATTATATTTATATATATATAAATAGAGTTGATTTTAGCATCATATTGAAGTAATTTGTGGTGCCTCCTAAAAGCAGGAATTCCACTGGAACAGATTAATGCCATTTCAATTAATTTAAATGAGGAAAATTGACTCAGCATACGAACAAATCGGGATACGAACGAGGTTACGGAACGGATTAAATTCGTAAGCCGAGGTACCACTGTATATATATATATATATGTTTTGTTAGTGAGATGAACTGTAAAGGACCTGTGGAAAAAGACACATCTTGTCGGTATTACCATACCATTTCCTCATGGTAAAGGACCTGCCTAGTATGGGCCAACAGGCCTGCTGCAGTGTTCCTCTTTTCTTATGTTCTTATGTTCTTATGTTGTTTCTTTCTTTCAACGCACCGGCCGTATCCCACCGAGGCTGGGTGGCCCAAAAGGAAAAACAAAAGCTTCTTTTAAATTTAGTAATATATACAGAAGGGGTTACTAGACCCTTGCTCCTGGCATTTTAGTCACCTCTCACAACACGCATGGCTTACGGAGGAAGAATTCTGTTCCACTTCCCCATGGAGGATATATATATATATATATATATATATATATATCTATATATATATATATATATATATTTTTTTATATATATATATATTTATATATATATATATATATATATATATATATATATATATATGCATATGTATGTATATATATATATATGCATATGTATGTATATATATATATATGCATATATATATATATATATATATATATATATATATATATATATATATTTATATATATATATATATAATAATATGTATATATATATATATATATATATATATATATATATATATATATATATATATATGCAAAACAACCACTGTGAAAGAATAGAGAAATTCCAAGCTAACACCCAAGTACCCATTTTATACTGGTGGCTGATCATGTGGACGGCAGGTGTCTAATGGAAACACGTCCCTAATGTTTACCAGCCGTACCGGAGGAGATTCGAACTACGGACTCAGTGTGTGAGCTGAGTGCGCTAGCGATCGAGCTACAGGCACAAATAAACATCTGTTCATACACATGAGCACAGTTGTGTACTTATGTACATGTCTCAGTAGTAGTACCAGTTACCAGTAACCAGTGTACCAGTAGATGACTCACTACCAACCGTCTCTGCATGAATCACTGTCTGTATTCATATTGCTGCTGACCATGGCAGGATTTCAAACACCCCCTCACATATGGGCACTGTGAGTTAGTCAGTCTTACGAGAGAGAGCAAGGAGGCAGGTCACTGGCTGTTTGGCGCCTACCAATACTTACCGTTATAATTATACATACTACCAGCCTACGTGAGTATTTCTTTACCCTATCCACGTGTTCGAACCCCACATGATAAATGGTGGCAACGGTGTGGGAGCGTGGAAATAAGGGTATTTTAAGACGTTAGAAGACTGTTTGTGAGTAGCCGGTGGGTCAAAAGGTGAACCGTCTCAGCCATCTCCAGCTACTCGCTCCCCTCACCACCTCCACCCTGTGTACTCCAGCCCGCAAGCCTGTTGCAGCCGTTTTTCAAGCTTCCTGGCTTAGTTCGTGTGCTAATTGCTTCAATCTCCGAGGGGTTGACCCGGATTTTGCAATTAAGCCAGTCAGTAAGCCAGACTGTGGAAGTGAACACTAGTCAGCCTGCCTCAGCCTACCATCCAGCCTGTCTCCTGTCATCCACCTGCTCCTTCATGCTGTGTGCACCGTTACACGTCTTCCAGTCAGCCATTCTCATGGGTTAAGCCAGTCAGCCAACCCAGCTTCTAACTCAGCTGAGAGAGAGAAGTAAGCCACGCAAGTTCCTCTGAAGTATTGTCTCATATATCGCTTGCTTGGATGCTGGTAAGAGTGTTCTTCACCATCCCTGTGGCATAGAGTGGTTTACAAGCCACCTTCGTGAGTGGTGAGAAGTGCGTGGCAGTGAGAGAGCACAGGGCCGTTCTGTTGCCCCCACCACCACCCGCCACCATGACCACCAGCCACCCACCTCATCTACCTGTGGCTGTTTGCACCCTTGTACCGGGTCCTAATACTGTTTTGGCTCACATAATTGGTCAAGAGATTGTAGCTGAGCACCAACGATAAAGCCAGTTATGTGAGTTCACCGAGAAAGCGCATTTCTTCCGACAACAGTGAGTGTAGGAGGCGTCAGTCATCACTGCTCAGGACAACCTTCGACAACCTACCCTCATCACCAGTCATCCCATCTACCATTCCAGACTTCAGTGATAATTTTTTGTTTAGAGACATTTTTCTTGCATTTTAAGACATTTGCGTGTGTGAGACATTTATAGTGAATTTCTTGTGTACTCTAAGCCTTGTGTTTTCAGTGTAGACTCAGTGTTTCTTTGACTCATTATTTTTTGCAATATTTTTCAGTGTTATCGCTCATCTTATATTTTTTTATCTGTGTTTTTTTTATGCTACTCTCTGTCTGTAGTAAGTATTAGTGTGTAGTGTACCAGTCAGTCACTCTGTGTGAAGTGATTCATTTTTTTTTATTGTATTCTTTCAGCATTGTATTCTCCAGTAATTGTCATTGTATTTCATGCAGTGATATTCACCCCAGTATACCAAATTATCCATTTAATTCTATGTGTACCTTTTTTTTCGTATGCCAGCAGTGTCTCATTCCTCTAATTTTTTCGCAGACTTGTGTACCATTATTTTTGCCAGACAATTTTTGTCGTATCTGTCACAGCAAGATTTCGTTGTAAGAATATACTAAAATAATGAATACGTGATTAAGTGTTGTGTGCCCTGCCACTTGTAAGTGTTACACTTCCCGTTTGTTTCTTGTTTTATTTTTATTCATATTGTTCATATTTCTTTGAACAAATTCACTCTTAGTGTAATTTTCTTTTTAACGTAAAGTGTTTTCTTTACTCTGTTTGAGTAAATTGTTTTGTCTAATTTACAATTAAGAGTTAAAGTGTTCAATCTGTTTTTCTTCATATTTTTATTTTATTATTTAACCTGAGTTTTCCCAGTGTAACTTTATTGCTGCATTGATTATTTCTGCGCCTTATTTTGTTGAACTTGTTCTGCAGTGAATTATTTTCTTTTATTGATATTTTTATGCAGTATTATTCTCAGTTCATTATTGCATCTTGTTTTTCATTTTATTATTTTTCCTCATGTTGTCTTTGCATTATATTTTAATTTTGTTTATGCATTCTTAGAAAATATTTAAATTTTCCAGTTATCTCTCGTTGCATACAATTTAGTAATTTTATTTTATACTTTTTATATTGATTTAAAATTTTATTAGTTAATTCCTTTATTAGCAAGAGTAAAGACAGCTCATTTTGCATTTAATTCAGTCTCCAGTAATATTTTTACTTGTAAATTTCAATGTAATTTTTATCTTGGCCAACAGTTCTTTACATTGAGTTGTCCTTCCTCTTGCAGTGTATCTTAGACATTTTTTTTATTACTTCTGCAGAATTAGTTGCATCTCTTTTATTTCAATTTTAGCATTTTGTATCATTTTTATTGTTCATTATTTTTGCCTTATTTGTTCTCGTGCAACTTCTTTGCCATTATGTCTCACATACCGTCAAGTGATTTAGTGAATGTCGACACTCAGACCTCTCAGGCTACTGCTGCTCCTGTCATTAGTCCTCACAGTTCCTTAGCGACTGACAGACCGACCCAGACACTGAGACACTATAGTTTTACTCGTGATTCCCTTGATGCGTTACCTTTATTCAATGGCCATGTACATAGTCTTGAAGCATGGTTTACTGCCATTCGTTCTCGTGTTAATGCTCTAGTTGAAGGTCCTCCTTCTGAGGAAAGTCTTATCAGACTTGTGAAAGAAGCTCTTCATCGATCCCCTGCTGCTGTTCACGTTGTTGATCTCCTTGATATGCGAGACTTCAGGAATCTTACTAAGTGGTCACAATATGAGGAACTGATTCGTTCTTTCCTTGTACTTGTGAATGCTACACCCATGACTAATGAATCGTTGAGTGCCTTGGCTGTTAGATTAGACAAATTTTTATCATCATTTATCAATGCTGTCCAGTCCTCAGCTTTTGTCCCTGACGAGGTTAAACCATTCACAGCACCGTTTGCTAAAATAGCAGCTTTTGGAGCAATCAAAGAACTAATGCCACCTGCTTCCGTGTGTGCTTATGAGGCTAATCCTCCAACTGTGACGATGGAACCACTTACAGCCCTAAATCATGTACGTTCCTTGTGCCCCCAGGGTACTTTCCCATGTATCAAAAGTAATTTCACACATATGCCTCAGTCTGCACCACCTCTTGTTTGCGCCACAGCGACAAATCGTGGTCGTCAACCATCTCAGAGATCACCAAGGACCAGTGTACAGAGTCGTTATAAACCTCGTAGTATTCATAGTACATTCAGTAACCATAGTCAGCGGACTTGTTACAACTGTGGTTTCCGTGGCCATATTGCAATTAATTGTCCTGATAGTTACCCTAAGAGGCGTCGTACTGATGATGAGTACCAGTCACTACCGTACTGTACTTATCATAGAATACATGGACATGACACATCTGAGTGCAATGCTCTCTACAACCTTCAGTACTCTAGGTCTTTCCGTAGCCGTTCCAACCTCAGAACGCATAGAGGAAACAGATATCGTGGTTCTCAAAATAACCAGAACCAGGCTCATTCTTCCAATTCTCAAAATAACCAGAACCAGGTTCATTCTTCCAATTCGGGGGAATTCGAGCACCCCAGTCAAACCGTCCCATGGTGACAGTAGGTGATAATGAGTACACCATTCCCGTTCACAATTCCTTTGAAGCCTTAAGCAGTCTCGAGAATGACAATCCTGCTGATGATGTTGCTTCACATGTCTCTGACATAGATGATTTTGGGGTGGATGGGAACAAGTCTTTTCTGATGACAATCCACCTTTTTGTTTGCACATAACTTCCAATGCAACCATAGGCCCTATAGTGCAAGCATCTGTTCATAATGCGCCCGTTCATTTGTTCATGGACTCTGGTGCGCAAGTCAATATTATTAGGTCTAGTTTGTTTAAGGATAAGCAGTTACGACATGTCCTTCTCGTAGAACCGACTCATGTGTCCTCCCTTAGTGGAGTAGCTGGTTCTCACCTGCGTGTCCGAGGTCGGACTTCCCTAACTTTTTCTATCCAAGGTAGAGACTTCACTGCTTCCTTCCTTGTTGTCAACCAGATTACTTTCCCTGGTGACCTTCTACTGGGATTTGCTTCCATGCGAGACTTACGCATTGTGCTCGACCCTTATCGATGGCATGCCCAAATTGATGACTTGATCGTACCATTTTGGGGTTACCAGCTTGGATCCGAGATCTGCCATACTGCCACAGAGTACGACATTCGAATTAAGTCCTTACAGGCCAGTGCATTTTCCAGTAGCGTACCCAAGCGGTCAGGCACTGATGATCCTGTCACTCCTGTCTGTGTTCCTGCAACTTCAGACTTGCAAGATAGTGTCCAGTTACCTCAAGTGTCTGAGGACGCTCTGACTACTTTGAGTGCTGAGCCTATCCCTGCAATGTCTGCTAGTTCAAGTAGTAGTTTCTCCACAGGGGACGCCTTGTCGGAAAACAATTACTTGCAACTAGTAATGCCATCTCTTGTTGATGTCACATGCTGTCTGCAGAAAGACGTTTCTGTCGCAGCTAGTGCCCTCACTAGAGTGTCTGTTGTTGTTAGTGTTCCAGATGGTGATAACGTCCTAGTTGACAGTGATTCCTGCAAAGTAAAAGGTCTATTTGTTGAACCATCCTTACATGTTGTAAGAGATAGTAAGATCCATTTCTTCCTAGCTAACACTTCTGGTCACAGTGTTCGTCTCAGATCTAATACCAATCTTGTTGACCTTGTTCACTATCCTTACCCTGTTCAGGTAGAGGATGAGTTGCCACCTGACCAGTGGGTCGGTGCTATTTCTACCGGGGAGACCTCATCCACTTCACTGGATCAATCTGTTCCACCAGTTGAGGAGAAAGACTTAGCTCCCACTGACTTCCCAGATGAAGTCAAGCGTTTGTTGACTATGTTGAACAAACGTCGTAAAGCCATTGCCTTACCAGGTGAGAAGATGGGTATTACGAACTTATTGTCCCATCGTATTCCACTTGAACCTGGTACTAGACCCATCTACATACCTGCGTACACAATGCCTCATTCACAAGTTGCTGTCACAGATGAATTGATCAATCAAATGCTTGATGATGGAGTTATTGCACCTAGCAATTCACCTTGGAATGCACCCTTGATACTAGTACCTAAGAAGGATGGTACTTGGCGCCCTGTGATTGACTTTAGGAAGTTAAATGCGAAAACTATTCCAGATCGCTTTCCACTCCCTGTACTGAGTGATCTTTTACGTAACATCGGAGATAACAAAGTCTTTTCAACCCTGGATTTGTTACAAGGGTTTTGGCAAGTCCCTCTTCACGAGGACAGCCAAGAGCTAACTGCATTCTCCACTCCTACAGGTCATTATCACTTCCTCCATATGGCGTTTGGATTACGATCCTCCCCTATCACGTTCTCAAGGCTCATGACTAATATCTTTAGAGGTCTCATAGGTAATGCACTTATGGTGTACTTAGATGACGTAATCGTCATGTCTAAAGACGTAGATACACACTTGAAAAGACTTGATGTAGTACTTGGTAAGCTTGAAGAAGCCAATTTAAAGATCAAACTGTCTAAATGTCAATTTTTCAGATCAGAAATTAAGTTTCTTGGTCACGTAGTCACTCCTAGAGGGGTTATGACTGACCAAAGTAAAGTAACTGCAGTACTAAATTTTCCAACACCCAAAACTGCTGATGCCGTAAGATCCTTTGTGGGCTTAGCAGGTTTTTATAGATCTTTTATTGCCAATTTTTCTTCCATAGCTGCTCCTCTAACTGAGTTGCTTAAGAAAGATGCTCCTTTTGTTTGGACCTTCCGTCAAGAAAGAGCATTCCAAACTCTAAAAGAAAAGCTAACATCTGCTTCAATTTTGAAATTTCCAGATTTTTCTAAGCCCTTCTATCTGACAACTGATGCTAGTTCAATTGGCATAGGTGCCGTACTAGCTCAGAAGACTGATGGCAAGTACAACGCAGTTGCATTTGCTAGCCGAGTCCTTACAAAGGCTGAACGTAATTATACAGTAACTGAGCAAGAAGCTTTAGCAATAGTATGGTCTTTAAAGCACTTCCGAGACATTATTTATCAGTACTCTGTTCATGTCTTGACAGACCACGCTCCACTGATACCTTTATTCCAGAACAACAACCTACTGGAAGGTTAGCCAGATGGACCTTGACTATCCAAGAGTTCAATCCCACCTTTGAACACTTACCTGGCAAGTCAAATGTAGTCGCAGATGCCTTATCGCGACATGTTAGTATAGTAACTGCAGACCCTCCATTTAGTGCTGAAGATGTAAAGAATGCTCAACGAACAGATCCCATGTGGTCTGGTGTGATTCGATTCCTGCTCCAGGAAGATCTTATTCTGACTGTGAAGCCACCAGCACCCATCAGTGACTTTGTCATGAACCAAGAATTACTGTATCGAACTGCCGAGTTGGGTACTCCTAGCAGAGGAGTATACCAGTTAGTAATTCCACAGTCACTAGTGAATGTAGCTTTACAGCTAGTTCACGATGTACCAGGTGTTGCGCACCCTGGTATGGATCGTTCAGTAAAACAAGCCAGATTGAAATACTTTTGGCCTCGTATGGCAACTGATATTTCTGAATATGTTAAGAAATATAGTGTCTGCATGCAACATAAAGGTAATGCTAATTGTCCTAATACAATCCAAGTATATCCAACCACTAGCGAACCTTGGGAAAGAGTTGCACTAGATTTGTTAACTAATTTCCAATGTTCCCTCCAGGGCAACAAACATCTGTGTGTTATGGTAGACCATTTCACCAGATATTGTGAGTTAGTTCCTATTGCAGATAAGACTGCCGAGACAGTAGCTAAAGCGTTTAAAGAACGCATTATCTGCAGGCATACCACCCCTAAGTCCCTAGTAACAGATAATGGAGGTGAATTCTGTAATGAGATTTTTGAAAATTTGTGCACCTTGTACAAGATCTCTAAATCCACCATTGTTCCTCATCATCCTGCCAGCAATGGGTTAGCGGAACGAACCAATAAGAAAGTACTTGATGTCTTGAGAGCCACTATCAATCCCAACAGTGAAACTTGGGATGAAGTCATACCTGATGTGCAGTGTGCTATAAATTATGCTTACAATGTTTCTATAGGTGACACTCCACATTATGCATTGTACGGTGTAGATAAACGTTTGCCTTATGAGTTGTTATATTCTAATCCGAAACCAAATTACAACCCTGATGATTTCATAGCAACTTGTACCAGCTTAGCTCAAAGTGTTTTTAGAAGAATCTGTGAAACACTTCATAAATCAACAGCAGAATTTACAAGAGTCGCAAACACTCGAGCAAAGCCATCCAAAATCAAAGTAGGTTCGAGAGTTATGCTGACTAACTTTAACAAAACGTCTGCAATGCCAAAGCTTGATCAAAAGTTTGTTGGTCCTTATCGAGTAGTTGAACATATCACTGGTAATAAGTATAAGGTTAGAGAAATTAGTACTGGTCAGTATAAAGAATCGCATTTAGATCATTTGAAGTTAGTATGTGATGATAATGATGTTCCAACCCAGACTAATGTGACAGACTCTGACAATCCTCCTGACCCTGTACTCTCTTCCTCTGATACTCAGTCAGACGATCAACCTGAATGTCGTTATTCCCTACGTACACGACAGGTATTGAGAGATCCTCAAGTATCATTTGTAACTACCAATTCAGATTTGCCTCAAATACAGCATGAGTTAGCCAATGCAACAGAGTTTGATCCTCCCAGAGATGACACCCATTCTGCATATGTCAATCTTACCCTAGCAGAGTTGGGGTTAAATGTAAATAACCTGTATAGATAATTACAGTATCAACTTATCAGTATTCAAGAATTTTTTTTGTGTTCACATTCTCTCCGAATTCTGTGAGTTAACAGTCTAGATTTGAGTGCACCGAATCTGCCTTTCTGTTAAACACTTCTTTCTTTGTATATATTCCTTCCTCAGAATCCATAGATCACATGAATACAGATCGATCGATCAAATTTTTTTTTTTTATCACTTCTACTGTGTAATCTCA
The DNA here is from genome assembly GCF_038502225.1 of Cherax quadricarinatus. NCBI lineage: Eukaryota > Metazoa > Arthropoda > Malacostraca > Decapoda > Parastacidae > Cherax > Cherax quadricarinatus. The sequence goes on along the minus strand of NC_091294.1, from coordinate 26,324,625 downwards.
ACGTTGAGTTTCATTCGATGAGTTGTGCTATATTATACCTTGTATACGTTCTACTTATGTATGTTATAATGTTCAATTGTTGTGTACTTTGACATTGTATAGAATCAGCCCAAGCCGTACACCTGCCATCTCTAGTTTGTATTAGTTGTATGTCGGGACGACATACGTTAGCGTCGCCGAGCTCTCAGTAGTAGTACCAGTTACCAGTAACCAGTGTACCAGTAGATGACTCACTACCAACCGTCTCTGCGTGAATCACTGTCTGTATTCATATTGCTGCTGACCATAGCAGGATTTCAAACACCCCCCTCACATATGGGCACTGTGAGTTAGTCAGTCTTACGAGAGAGAGCAAGGAGGCAGGTCACCGGCTGTTTGGCGCCTACCAATACTTACCGTTATAATTATACGTACTACCAGCCTACGTGAGTATTTCTTTACCCTATCCACGTGTTCGAACCCCACATGATACATGCGTAACATCACAATGCATACATATAGACTTAAAGCCTTAAATCTCCACTCTCTGGAGAGGCATAGAATGAGGGGAGATATCATTGAAGTGTATAAGTGGATGACGGGCATAAACAAAGGAGATATTAATAAAGTACTGAGGGTGTCGAACCAGGTAAGAACCATAAATAATGGATTTAAGTTGGATAAATTTAGATTTAGAAAGGACATAGGTAAGTACTGGTTTTCTAACAGAGTTGTAGATGCGTGGAACAGTCTTCCCAGTGGGGTGATAAAGGCTAGGACCTTGGGTAGCTTTAAGAAGAGACTGGACAAATATATGAGTGGGAGGGGCTGGGTTTGATTGGTGTCATTGGGTACGTGAGTTATTTCTTGGGTAGCTTTAGGTAGAGGTCGTTTTGATAAGGACCTGCCTCGCAAGGGCCAGTACGCCTTCTGCAGTGTTCCTACATTCTTATGTTCTTATATTCACACAGATACATACATGTACATATATATAGAATTTATCCCCCGGCAATGGCAATGTCATGATGGGAAGGACAAAGAAGATGGGAAGCAGAATATAGACTCGGGGACACAGACTGCAAACCTTCCTCAAGGAGAAGGAGCTTGGGAAGAGCACAACCTGAGGCACACAACTGAAGAGCTGCCACAGCAACCTTGCATCTGGCTACCGCACTCAGCTCACACACTCGGTACGGCTGGAAAACGTTAGGACGTGTTTCCATAAGACACCTGCTGTCCCTGTTCACCCATCAGTATAAAAAATGGCTACCTGGGTGTTAGTTGACTGGTGTGGGTCGCATCCTGGGACAAAACTGACCTAATTTGCCCGAAATGCTCAGCATAACAAACAGCTTTCTATATAGTACTATGTGATTGATGTCAGCTGCGTCTGTATACCTTGTACATGTACTTGTAGAAATAAAGATATCATTTATTATTATTATTATTATTATTATTATTATTATTATTATTATTATTATTATTATTATTATTATTATTATTATTATTATTATTATTATTATTATTATTCAGCGAGGAGTCATTCATGACACTGTACGGTATATATGAGGCCATAATGGAGTATGCAGCGCCGGTATGGAACCCCACACCTAATCACACATGTCAAGGAACCGGTTTGCATCAAGACTAGTCCCGGAGCTATGACGTATGAGTTTTGAGGATAAATTAAGGGCACTAAACCTGACGTCATTAGGGGACAGAAGGACCGGAGTGGTATGTTACTGAGGTACAAAATATTGAGAGGATAGGATAAGGTGGATAGAGATGGACTGCTCGAGAGGCGGGAAACAGGAACACGAGGGCACAGCTGGAAGTTGAAAAACAAAGATGAGTCACAGGATGTTATGAAGTATTTCTTCAGCCTTAGAGTGTCAGGAACGATCAGTACAATGACGTGTTTAAAGCAGGATCCATACACAGTTTTAAGAAGAGGTAAGACAGGGCTCTCGAAGCAAAGAGAGAATGAACTCAGTAGTGGCCAGCTAAAAGACAGGGCAGGAGATAAAACTTGACTTGTGCAACCACTTACAGGTAAGTACATTCCCAGGTTTGCACATGAATATTATACATGGTAGATAAGACACATAGGCAACATTTAGGCAACTTTATTTCGAAACGTTTCGCCTACACAGTAGGCTTCTTCAGTCGAGTACAGAAAGTAGGTGGGAGCAGTATAGATATGAAGACGATGTAATCAGACACTGCAACACAATGGCATCTTGAACATTAAAATGGTATAAAATACCGACAGGTTGTTAGGTAAGACACATGTGCAACAGTTAGGTATCTTTATTTCGAAACGTTTCGCCTACACAGTAGGCTTCTTCAGTCGAGTACAGATAAGTTGATGGAAGCAGAAGAAACTTGAAGACGATGTAATCAGTCCATCACCCTTAAAGTTTTGAGGTGGTCAGTCCCTCAGTCTGGAGAAGAGCATTGTTTCATAGTCTGAAATAATATGGAGTTGAAGTGACTGGATGGAGCCTTATATAGCGGCAGGAGGTAAGACGTAGGTCACTAGTAGAGGTAAGAACGAAGATGTTGGGAGGTCAGGTCCCTCTCAAATCCAGCCGTTCTCACTAGTAGAGGTTGTCGAAGTTGATTTCAGGTCTGTACCAAGATACCCTTGTGCTGCAGTGTCTGAGAACGGCTGGATTTGAGAGGGACCTGACCTCCCAACATCTTCGTTCTTACCTCTACTAGTGACCTACGTCTCACCTCCTGGCGCTATATAAGGCTCCATCCTGTCACTTCAACTCCATATTGTTTCAGACTATGAAACAATGCTCTTCTCCAGACTGAGGGACTGACCACCTCAAAACTTTAAGGGTGATGGACTGATTACATCGTCTTCAAGTCTCTTCTGCTTCCATCAACTTTTCTGTACTCGACTGAAGAAGTCTACTGTGTAGGCGAAACGTTTCGAAATAAAGATACCTAACTGTTGCATATGTGTCTTACCTAACACAATGGCATCTTGGATCAGAAGAGAAAACACCTTGGACAACTTTTTCAAGTGAGAACTGTATGATCTGAGAGGGACATGACTTCTCAGTGGCTACATTCTCACTACTACTACTCTGCACCTCTCCTTCAGACAGTATTTAAGTCTCAACACTGTCGCTTGATCTTCAGTTAGTTCCAGACTTTGGAACAGAACTTCTCCAGGCTGAGGGACTGACAACCTCAAATCTACGACTTCAAGGGTGATGGACTGATTACATCGTCTTCACATCTCTACTGCTCCCACCTACTTTCTGTACTCGACTGAAGAAGCCTACTGTGTAGGCGAAACGTTTCGGAATAAAGTTGCCTATGTGTCTTATCTACCAACCTGTCGGTATTGTATACCATTTGATATTCAATATTATACATACACACACACATACATATGTACACACATGATATACACGTACACATAGTTTTATATTTCGCTGTCTAAGAATTTTATCAACACCCTGCACTATTCCTTTTGCATGCATTGAGGTAGAAGGGGCTGGGCTTATGAGATAGAGGAATACCTTCCTCGGGTCGCTAGGCTACACAAGTGCATCTGCTATTATTAACGATGTTTGGGGAGGGAAGGATGAGGGTTCATCACCTTTCAGTGACATAATAATAATAATTACAGATTGATATTATTACAGCATCACTAGAAAGGAATGTATCACAGATGCAAAACTATCATCACTAAGTTACTAACACTTTATGTATGGAAGCCAAAATAATTCATTTTCTGAATATTCTGTACGTGGCTCTTTGCTCCAGTTTACCTTCATTCTTTCTGTGGTTTTCGTGTTTTGTTTTCATTGTGTGTTTCACTGCAGACTTTTCCTGGAGTGTTTGTGTTTTGATCAAGAGTTCGAGGATTGGTGTGTATGGAGTCTGCAGTTAGTCTCTAGGAGGTGTTGCTCACTGGAACACTGGCTTGCTTCAGTCTGCTAACTGGTAATAGGGTCCTTTATAGTGTTTTCTCTGCTGTTCTCATTCAATAAGCCAATTAGATTGTGCTCTGTAGAGTTTATGCTCTGTTTGTGCTCTGTAGAGTTTGTGCTCTGTTTGTGCTCTGTACAGTTTATGCTCTGCTTGTGCTCTGTAGAGTTTGTCCTCTGTTTGTGCTCTATAGAGTCTTTGCTATTGTTGACGTTCCTTAAGCACTTCAGATTATGTTCTTTAGTGGTATGATTTTTGTGAATGTTCTCCGAAGGAAAACTTTCTTGTTCTCGGGTATTAACACCTTCAATATTTTGTGTTTTGTCCGAGGTGTTTAAATTAAGGTGCAACGTATGATGGCTTTTTACGTACAGGCGCACACGAACATCTGAGACTCTCACTCTGTCGTTAGTGACTACTGATGCCCTGTGGTCACCAGGGTGGGTAACATGTTCGTGTTTCATTGACGGCACTGGTGGGAGGGTGTGCGTGTAGTGAAGAGTGCAAGTACTGTGTGTGTATTGGAGTATTATTATTGGTGGAGCTGATGGTGGTGAGGAGTGGAGAGGTTTAGCGTTCGGACCTATTAAGGAGAGCAGGGCTGGCAGCACAACCAGGCCGTGGAAGAGACCCAACACAGACACACCAGTAAAGATTTTGAAGAAGGAGATGAAGAGATGTGAGTGAGAGGGAGCGAGAGCAAGGAAGGCTATAAGTGTGGAGACGCCAGCATGTATCACCGCAGGACCAATTGTAGTCACCGCTGCCTGCACTCGCTTACGCCTGTCTCCTCCAGCCTCCAGGAAGGCATGTGCTACATGTACAGCGTAATCAACGCAGAGACCCGCAGACAGTACTAAGGCGATGGTAGTGATGGTGTCGATGGCGAGGTTTAACACGTGCATGATGGCGGCCACCTCCACCAGTGTGGCCATGACGCACCCCACTACCATCAGCGCTGTCACACCAGTCCCCACTACTACCACCGTCACCACACCTACCACACCCACAACTATTCCCAGATTACGCCATAGCTCACCGGACAGATTAGCATCAGTTTCCCACTGGCTGTAGACGTGGGCCCAGACAGCATGGTAGCCAGACACATTAAGGTCTTCTACTGCCCGTCTGACCCCCTTCATAGCCGCCTGCTGCTGCCACTGCTTTTCCATCCGCTGATAAACGAAATTTATCTTAAACGTGGAGATGTTTGGAGCAGGAGCGGAGCACACTAACGGCTCATTAAAAACAAAATGAGGGATGAATTTCGCTCCCACGCCAGAGTGAAGGAACACACCGAGTGCTTCTTGCAACAAACCCTTCGTAAGCTCACGTCCCGAATACCTTAAGTCGTGGTACATGTAAATGTCGAGTTCTGAGAACCAGGCTTCCACGGTGGCTACATATGGGGATTGGAGGAGGGTGTCAACCAGGGCATTTAGGGCGGGAAGGTCCTCAGGTAGGCTGGTATTGGTAAAGTAAATACTTCCTCTCTCTCCCATCTCAGGAAATTGTCGGTTCATGGCATCAAACCAGCGATATAGGTAGGAAGAGGGAGGCAGAAACAACAGGGGGTTGAATTTGGCCTTTAGGTAGAGGGAGCCCCATACTCCTGCTGCCACCAGTGCTGTTGCTGCCAGCACCACCAAAACTGCCACGGTGCGGTCTACCACCACTCTGGCATACCTATTCATCATTCTCTGTAGTACCCCATGAGGTGAATTGCTGCACATGGTGATGACTGTGGCCTTACAGCACTTATCTCGGGCGAGGGCTGCTACGAAGACAGTTATCTGCAGAAGGTAGACCGCAGCAATGCTTGCCGCTGCGTAGATACAGAACCATCGAAGGGCTGGAATCTGAGTGCTGGAGCCCACCAGGAAGGCCACCACGTCGGTGAAAGTGGTGAGAGTGATGGCTACCCCGGCCTTTTTCAGAGTTTGTCTACCCTGCCTCACAATCGTGGAATCCCGCCCACCTGCAGCTTCCCACGCCATTACAATCACGTACATGTCATCCACGCCTAGACCCACGAGAAGCACAGGAAGCAACGATGTTATAGGACCATAGGGCACACCAAAGACTGAGCAAAGGCCATAGGAGGCAGCAGCTGCCATCGCAACACACAGGAGACCCACAAGGGCAGGCATAGAGTGACCTAGAGTGACCACTACATAACACCCCATCACTGCCCATCCAAGAAACACCCACATCAAGTCGCCCTTGATGGCTGATGAACTCACTGCTCCAAAACTGTGAGCAGCATGGATATGTAAGGTGACATCCTGGGAAGAGTGCGTGTGAAGTGCCTTCTCTATGAGAGCCTTCTCCCAGGCCATACTTTCCTGGTCCACTGTCTGCCCATTGCCCAGATCTATTATATTGCTTGTGGCATCAGTCTTAACCTTGGTGACCCAGGTATGAAGTGCTGACCTAGCCGCAACAATGCGGCCGGAAGCATCCTTGATGATCCCTCCAAGAAAGGCTGCCATGCGAGTCGGATAACCGAAGACGTTACTTGTGGATGCCTTGTTAATGTCGCTAACTACCTGATCGTCGGTGAGGTTCATGATGAGATGGGGGTGGTAACCCCACACCTCCAACAAGCTTCTTTCATAGCACAGAGTGGGTAGGCTATCCAAAACATGACAATAAATCCCTCTGGGAAGTAGGTGGCTGTAGTCATTCCTCGCTGCCTCCCACATTTCCCGTGACACCCGGCTCATAAGCTGCTTCTCCTTCTGGTTGGCGTTTTTCAGGGGCCACACACTACCGTCCCCCGAGGACTGGCTATCATCACTTGCAGGTGTCACCTTGCTACCCTCCAGAGACTCATCACTTCCGTTTCTCTCAGCGTTGAGATACTCTATGCTCATCTCACTAGCAGTAGGCACGGCAGCAGGAATTTCCTGCTGATAACGAGCTTTCCTTCTGGAAGAAGTTTCTGGTTTCGAGAGATTGGATTGGCTGATGAGGGAAGGAAGGCGGGTGCAGACATTGTTCCAACTGATGTTTGAACCTAAGACTTCCAAAGTGAGGTTGGCCATCAGCTGGTGAAGACTCCACATGCTCTGCACGGCCCGGGCCGTTAATATGTTTTCCCTGGCCTCCCATATTCCCACATGATGGCGGTAATTGCTTGGGAAGTTCTTCATCTTCCACTCATTCACCTGCAAGTATGACAGTAACTGCGACGGCTATATGATATAAATGATGTACTATCGACATTAAAGAGGCAAAGAAAGACAATGCAAAATAAGCTTTAAACTAAGACAACATTTCCCTCATTGTAGCGCTCTACACAGAGCTAAACATTGCTCAGCAATGTTCTTTTTCTTCATGTGGTGACTACACTTTGACCTCTGGTGAGTAATTTGTTACATTACACACTCCTGAGTAGCTAATTTTTTGAACATCTGCAGCTCATCCAGTGAGTATAGTTTACTGATCATCTACAGCTTATCCTGTGAACGGTAATGCAAAAACTCAGAACTACAAAAATCACAGTGAGTGTGAATTAGGTGCAACTGAACATTATGATGTATATCTTTTAGATATAACTTAGTCATTTAAAATATCACAATCTCTTCACATAGTTTATTATATAATTAATTAATATGCAGATACAGTCTCAACAAAAAAAAAATGGCAAGTGATGGTATCACAACATAATTGCTTCCTAATTTCTGCCAAGGAACTGTGTGATTCCTACAGGTATATTGATAATAATATAATACTCACCCACCTTATTGAAATGGGAGTTGTGAGGTATCCACAGACGGTAGGAGCGCTGTTCCAGTTGCAGATTTAGTAGGCCTAGGGAGGCCAAGCCTACCGCCAGAAGGACAAAGAGGGTGGTGTAAGCTGGATGGGCGGCTACAACACCGCCCCACCACCCACAACACGTCTCCACCGCCTTCATCACATACTTACTCACCCCTCCCACACACCACCTCCTGGAACACCAGGGTCCACATTGTTATTTTAATATAAAATCACATTTTTTTTCAAATTAGAAAAATTATTTTTAAATGTCAGGGTAATGAAAATAGGAAAGCCATTTACATGAATAAGAGAGTTTTTCTTCATTTAATAATAATAATAATAATAATAATAATAATAATAATAATAATAATAATAATAATAATAATAATAATAATAATAATAATAATAATAATAATAATAATAATAATTATTATCTCTATTTCTACAAGTACATGTACAAGGTATACAGTCCTAGCTGACATCAATGACATACTGTATAGAAAGCTCCTTGTTATGCAGAGCATTACGGGCAAATTAGGTCAGTTTTGTCCCAGGATGCGACCCACACCAGTCCACTATCACCCAGGCACTCATTTTACTGATGGGGCGCATAGACAACTGGTGTAAAGAAACACGCCCAATGTTTCTACCCTAGCCGGAAATCGAACCTGGGCCCTCGCTGTGTGAAACAAGAACGTTAGCCACCAGGCCACAGAGCTTGTTCTATACCTGTGTCTTTTCTTCATGACTGTCAGTATGATCTCCCACGAGGAAGCACTCTCCTCCGCTAAGGCTTAAGTCAATAAAATTCAGTTGAAGTTCTTTTCTTATTATTGTTCTCAAACTGCTTGTACCTGACAAGGAGTAGTTTACAATCTTGGCTTGTCAGTTAGCAGTTTGAGAACAATAATACGAAAAAAACTTCTACTGAATTTTATTGACTTAATACTCAGGGAGACTGACACCAGTCAGTCCATCTATTATCATTCTATCATGCAGGAGGAGCCACATGTCTATGGTGCATCCAACAAGATAAGCAGACTCTTGGATGTCACTACTGCCCGGCTCCGGCTGAGTTACAAGTATCTATAGCAGGTTAAATCACCACCACCAGATGTAGACATGTAAATTATGTGATCAGGCATATGGTCACTGTCTTGAGGAATACAGAGACAGACAGTATAATAACCCATGTAACATGTCAAGATATCTTATTAATGAAAATAAGATACCATATATACTAAGCAAATTTCCTAAATTTGCTTGTAACAGATAAGTGAACTATAGATATGTAGATATAAATCCATATGTATTCATGTTAACCCTTTGGGGCCTAGTTCCTAGGCCTTTTGTGTATCCATATGCTCTCGCGCTACCGTCCACAGGATGGATATGGGGTGCACAATAAACTAGCCACTTCGGTGGCAAGATCTAATCTAATCTAATCTACCAAACGAAATGTAAACTTTGCCAGATGGACTATTGTCACACCTTGCGTCATTATATACTGGAGTGCGATAAAATTAATGAAATTTTCAAGAAATGGCAAAGTATTTTATCCATCTTGGAGAAATACCCTGACTTTGCTAGCTGTAAATAAAGCATTACCACATGTATATGTGTGTGTGTGTGTGTGTGTGTGTGTGTGTGTGTGTGTGTGTGTGTGTGTGTGTGTGTGTGTGTGTGTGTGTGTGTATGTGACCCAACAATTAATATTTGCACCAATAACTCATTATAGTTGTGACCGGGTGTGGACGTGTGAGTTGCTCATTACTCTATAATTTGTTCATGATTGTAGCCATGTATAAACGTAAGTAAGTAAATTTACTTACAGGATTCATTACCTTTGTACCTAGTTCAGCTATCAAAACTTTGGGGGCCCAGTCCCTGGATCCATTATGTACCTCTGTAATCTGTAAATACCTTTGTAACTTGTCATAATTGTGACCAGATCTACCTGGAGTTCATTACCTTTGTAACTTGCTCAGCTATCAAAACTTTGGGGTTCAGTCCCTGGACCCATTATGTACCTCTGTAATCTTTTGACTACCACCCACAGGATGGGTATGTGGTGCATAATAAACATATTAAAGTAAAACTAACTCCGCTATGGTTGCCACAGTGAGAGGACTCCCAGGATAATCTGCAGGTCACTGCAAGCACTATGGTGGATTCTTTTGGAATCCCAATCTGTATGGTCGCCTGCCCTGGGGAGTCACCCCAGCTGGAATGGTAGCCTGCTAACACTACCAATGCCCCTAAACCGCCCCCTAACCCACCAGACACCACCGTCTGGCTCACCTTACCACTCCTCCGTTTTACCTAACCACTCGACCAACCTCTAGATCTTTGACCCCTCTCCACCAGGATAAATTCTTCCACGTCTGTTTCCTTGGATCTAAAGCCAGACCCCTCTAGTCCAGGAAAAATCCTTTCCCTTTTGCTTATACACACATTATATCTAGCCAACATTTTTTATTCACAGATTCTTCTCCATTGATTCCTATGGAAAATTTTCTAGGGGTGATTACCTGTATGTACCTCAACATTATATACATACAAGTAAATTCATTGGGAGACAACCATATTGTTTACCGTAGTCACCCCGTGTAGACATGTGAGAAAACTTAACCACCCCTGGTCACGGCAAGTGGTTCCTTCGACCTCACAATCTTATCCATATCTATCCGAGACCAGTATGGATTGGATAGCACCCACAAGTACGGTGCTACTAATTAATTGTGGACTGTATAGATTATATTAGTTTAAATGAATGAAGGGGGGTGGGGTAGGTTACACATGGATATATCCATCAAGGAAAACACTTGTTCATAATCTCACCACTTACCAGATATTCTCTAGTGGTCACTTGATGTAGCTGGATCACCCATAACCTATCTAATTACAACATACCTAACTGGCCAGTATCAGTCTGCTATAACTAGAAGGGTTACTTAACTGTGGGTGATTGATACTCCTTATTTCCTCCATTTACCATCTCATTTCGATGTCCTGCTACACCGACACGGTTCTTATTCCAGCAGGACGAGGTATCCGTCGGTTTGTCCCAGTTTAGAAGTCGTGATTCCATAAAGCTTCACTATCCTCGGTACGAGAATCACGCGTTCACTCGGAGCAGGGCGATCTATTTCACATCCCACATTCTCTTAACTCAATGTTATTATCACTGATTACATTACCATTCACAAGACGATTTAACGTCTCATAATTATTATACACATTAGAGTTCACTCCATTAAGATCTGAGGCCGATGAGTGAGGATTAACACACGGGTATTTCCCCTGGACGCACACCATGGCCGCGCACCAGTCACACCCGGTTGAACCATTATTCACTAATTTTACCACCTTTTTATGGTGGTCCCGTAAATCATGTTCCCTCACTCTTCACCAGGAACAGTTATGACACTTCCTATTATGAAGTGAGGCCCATATTAATCCTTAGGCCACCGTGAACGCCACTTTCCTGGTTCCATGCTTTCCCAGCCTCCTCACTACCTTCAAAACACTCCCGCCTCCCCCATGGCCCGAATCGACCTCTCCCCCCGCACATCCGTGCATGCGCAAAGGGAACTCTTGGTTCTATCCTATTGTCAAATATATTTTTGACTCATATCGACACATTAAACACCTATTAGGCACTATAGTTTCGGAAAATCAAAAAATTTTCCACACTGCGGCCGGGCGGAGGTCGTTGCTAGACGACTTATATAATGTGGAGTACAATTTTCCCATCTTCACTGGCCACCTGGCTTGGGAACTCCAACATTGGTATTTACATAATCACCCATTAATTCTTTCCACCTGTTAACTCCTCAGGTAGGGCTCCATCCAAAGCACACTCAAGCCTCCATGCTTCTGGTATTAACAATTTTCCTCTTATTGTAAGGTGTGACACTAAGTCTATGCTCTCGGGGTTAATTTATTGGGCATACTGGAATTATGAGACTTTAACAATAACAAGTCTCTCTCAGTATCCCAAGTCAGCCCCAGCACATTACTGCATATAGGCACTTCAACTCCATGGCCATCCATATTTATTGATCCCTCAAAATGGACTAATTACTGTTCCATTCTCTCAGGGGCATAAGCCTATGCTCCCTGGATTAATTTATTGGGCATACTGGAATTATGAGACTTTAACAATAACAAGTCTCTCTCAGTGTCCCAAGTCAGTCCCAGCACCTTACTGCATTATTTCATTAACCCCTTCACATATCCTCATTAGTTCCTCTTCAGTTGACGTCACACCCGGAAATTGTCCACATAAGATTATTATACACATTACCTGGAGTTTACCTGGAGAGAGTTCCGGGGGTCAACGCCCCCGCGGCCCGGTCTGAGACCAGGCCTCCTGGTGGATCAGAGCCTGATCAACCAGGCTGTTGCTGCTGGCTGCACGCAAACCAACATACGAGCCACAGCCCGGCTGATCCGGAACTGACTTTAGGTGCTTGTCCAGTGCCAGCTTGAAGACTGCCAGGGGTCTGTTGGTAATCCCCCTTATGTGTGCTGGGAGGCAGTTGAACAGTCTCGGGCCCCTGACACTTATTGTATGGTCTTTTAACGTGCTAGTGACACCCCTGCTTTTCATTGGGGGGATGGTGCATCGTCTGCCAAGTCTTTTGCTTTCGTAGTGGGTGATTTTCGTGTGCAAGTTCGGTACTAGTCCCTCTAGGATTTTCCAGGTGTATATAATCATGTATCTCTCCCTCCTGCGTTCCAGGGAATACAGGTTTAGGAACCTCAAGCGCTCCCAATAATTGAGGTGTTTTATCTCCGTTATGCGCGCCGTGAAAGTTCTCTGTACATTTTCTAGGTCGGCAATTTCACCTGCCTTGAAAGGTGCTGTTAGTGTGCAGCAATATTCCAGCCTAGATAGAACAAGTGACCTGAAGAGTGTCATCATGGGCTTGGCCTCCCTAGTTTTGAAGGTTCTCATTATCCATCCTGTCATTTTTCTAGCAGATGCGATTGATACAATGTTATGGTCCTTGAAGGTGAGATCCTCCGACATGATCACTCCCAGGTCTTTGACGTTGGTGTTTCGCTCTATTTTGTGGCCAGAATTTGTTTTGTACTCTGATGAAGATTTAATTTCCTCATGTTTACCATATCTGAGTAATTGAAATTTCTCATCGTTGAACTTCATATTGTTTTCTGCAGCCCACTGAAAGATTTGGTTGATGTCTGCCTGGAGCTTTGCAGTGTCTGCAATGGAAGACACTGTCATGCAGATTCGGGTGTCATCTGCAAAGGAAGACACGGTGCTGTGGCTGACATCCTTGTCTATGTCGGATATAAGGATGAGGAACAAGATGGGAGCGAGTACTGTGCCTTGTGGAACAGAGCTTTTCACCGTAGCTGCCTCGGACTTTACTCTGTTGACGACTACTCTCTGTGTTCTGTTAGTGAGGAAATTATAGATCCATCGACCGACTTTTCCTGTTATTCCTTTAGCACGCATTTTGTGCGCTATTACGCCATGGTCACACTTGTCGAAGGCTTTTGCAAAGTCTGTATATATTACATCTGCATTCTTTTTGTCTTCTAGTGCATTTAGGACCTTGTCGTAGTGGTCCAATAGTTGAGACAGACAGGAGCGACCTGTTCTAAACCCATGTTGCCCTGGGTTGTGTAACTGATGGGTTTCTAGATGCATGGTGATCTTGCTTCTTAGGACCCTTTCAAAGATTTTTATGATATGGGATGTTAGTGCTATTGGTCTGTAGTTCTTTGCTGTTGCTTTACTGCCCCCTTTGTGGAGTGGGGCTATGTCTGTTGTTTTTAGTAACTGTGGGACGACCCCCGTGTCCATGCTCCCTCTCCATAGGATGGAAAAGGCTCGTGATAGGGGCTTCTTGCAGTTCTTGATGAACACAGAGTTCCATGAGTCTGGCCCTGGGGCAGAGTGCATGGGCATGTCATTTATCGCCTGTTCGAAGTCATTTGGCGTCAGGATAACATCGGATAGGCTTGTGTTAATCAAATTTTGTGGCTCTCTCTTAAAAAATTCATTTTGATCTTCGACTCTCAGTCTGGTTAGCGGCTTGCTAAAAACTGAGTCATATTGGGACTTGAGTAGCTCACTCATTTCCTTGTTGTCATCTGTGTAGGACCCATCTTGTTTAAGTAGGGGCCCAATACTGGACGTTGTTCTCGATTTTGATTTGGCATAGGAGAAGAAATACTTTGGGTTTCTTTCGATTTCATTTATGGCTTTTAGTTCTTCCCGCGATTCCTGACTCCTAAAGGATTCTTTTAGCTTAAGTTCGATGCTTGCTATTTCTCTGACCAGTGTCTCCCTACGCATTTCAGATATATTGACCTCTTTTAGCCGCTCTGTTATTCTTTTCCGTCGCCTGTAAAGGGAGCGCCTGTCTCTTTCTGTTTTACATCTACTCCTCCTTTTTCTTAGAGGAATAAGCCTTGTGCATACATCGAGTGCTAACGAGTTAATCTGTTCTAGGCATAAGTTGGGGTCTGTGTTGCTTAGTATATCTTCCCAGCTTATATCGGTTAGGACTTGGTTTACTTGGTCCCACTTTATGTTTTTGTTATTGAAGTTGAATTTGGTGAATGCTCCCTCGTGACTAATCTCATTATGTCGGTCTGGGGCTCCGCGCATACATGACTGAACCTCAATTATGTTGTGATCTGAGTATATTGTTTTTGATATGGTGATATTTCTTATCAGATCATCATTGTTAGTGAAGATGAGGTCTAGTGTATTCTCCAGTCTAGTAGGCTCTATTATTTGCTGGTTTAAATTGAATTTTGTGCAGAGATTTAAAAGCTCGCGTGAGTGTGAGTTTTCATCAGAGCTGCCTCCTGGTGTTATTACTGCAACAATATTATTTGCTATATTCCTCCATTTTAGGTGCCTTAAGTTGAAATCCCCCAGGAGCAAGATGTTGGGTGCAGGAGCTGGAAGGTTTTCCAGACAGTGGTCAATTTTTAACAGCTGTTCCTGGAATTGCTGGGATGTTGCATCCGGAGGCTTGTAGACTATCACAATGACTAGGTTTTGGTTCTCGACCTTTACTGCTAAAACTTCCACTACATCATTTGAGGCATTTAGCAGTTCTGTGCAAACAAGTGACTCTGCAATGTACAGGCCAACCCCCCCCTTTTGCCTGTTCACTCTGTCACATCTGTATAGGTTGTAACCTGGGATCCATATTTCGTTGTCCAAGTGATCCTTGATGTGGGTCTCAGTGAAAGCCGCGAACATTGCCTTTGCCTCTGCAAGCAGTCCACGGATGAAAGGTATTTTGTTGTTTGTTGCTGGCTTTAGACCCTGTATATTTGCAAAGAAGAATGTTATCGGACTGGTGGTATTGTTGGTACTGGGGGGGGATTTTTTTTCCGGCATTAGTATCTGTATCTGTTGGTTTGGAGTGGAGGCCATCGACTGTGGTTCCACTCCAGGAATGACTGGATTTGGTGTACGATTTCTGCCATTTCCTGCCAGTTTTTTTTCCTTCCTGGCACTAAAAAACCTCTCCCTCTTGAGTGGCTGTGGCTACCCAGGTTTTCCCATGGCCTGGATGTTTTGTATCTTTTTGTCCCCTTTAGATGGTATGCCTGGCAATTTAAGTTATAGCACAGTCTTTCCTGTACTGAAGAGGTACACAGTTCAGGGTGAAAAAGCTTACAGGAAGGGAGTTTGCATTTTCCTGTTGTCATATGGGCATGGCATTTCCTAGGGTGGTCATAGTTGCACGTCCTATCTGTTTTTCCAGATTTCCCATGCCAGCAGATACCGAGTGCATAGTATGTGCACAGGCTTGGTTTCCGTTTGCCTTGGGTTTCTGTGACTGTATTCCCTGTTGGTGCATGTTTCCCTGTCTTACTTCTATCCTCCCTAGCACCAACAATGGAGCTCCCACCATTTGTTTTTGGTAATATATCCTCACTATTGCTAGTGGAGTCCTCTTGTTTGCTATTTCCTGCGGTATTTCTAGTTTGCAATATTGGTTTTATCTTATCTTTGACTACACTTGTTTCCCTACTATGGCTCCTGTCCCCTATGAGGTCATTCATATGTATTCCTTCCTGCGTATAATTCCCGACTACCTGGACAAAATCTCCAGCTTCACCATTACTGTCTCCCAGGACAGCATCTCCAGCTTCCCCATTACTGTCTCCCAGGACAGCATCTCCAGCTTCACCATTACTGTCTCCCAGGACAGCACCTCCAGCTTCACCATTACTGTCTCCCAGGACAGCACCTCCAGCTTCCCCATTACTGTCTCCCAGGACAGCACTATCAGCCCCCCATTTACTGACTACCAGGACATCATCTCCAGCCTTACAGTTTCTGACTACATGGCCAGTATCAAGGGCAGTACCATTCAGCCCAGACTTTTTATGTTCCCATCTGTTGTAGAAAGCTTCCAGGTTTTCTATGAAAGCAGCTTTGATGTTGACCTCTTTTAATACCCTTGTGATTTTAGTCCACAGATTTATCTCATTTGGGCATACCCAAAAACACTTCCCTGTTTTAATACTGCTTGTAGCTAGTTCTTGGATATCTGCACAAGGGGCGTGACACCAATTTCCACAGAAATGACAATTTATGCATGTGGAAGCCCGTTTGTTTGACTGACCACAGACTACACACAGCTTCATAATGATTTGAATGGTTGATTTACTGCAATTCTACTAGCAACCTCTTGAATATTCTATTAATAACCTGCTAGGTGGTGCACAATGAAACCGTTTGAAACCAGTCCAGGGTCCGGACCAGTCAAGGGTTCGGACCAGTCAAGGGTTCGGACCAGTCAAGGGTTCGGACCAGTCTATCTGATCTGATCAGTGGGTCACTTATTTAAGATCCATTAAGATCTGAGGCCGATGAGTGAGGATTAACACACGGGTATTTCCCCTGGACACACACCATGGCCGCGCACCAGTCACACCCGGCCGAACCATTATTCACTAATTTTACCACCTTTTTACTGTGGTCCCGTAAATCACGTTCCCTCACTCTTCACCAGGAACAGTTACGACACCCTATTATGAAGTGAGGCCCATATTAATCCTTAGGCCGCCGTGAACGCCACTTTCCTGGTTCCATGCTTTCCCAGCCTCCTCACTACCTTCAAAACACTCCCGCCTCCCCCATGGCCCAAGTCGACCTCTCCCCCCGCACATCCGCGCATGCGCAAAGGGAACTCTTGGTTCTATCCTATTGTCAAATATATTTTTGACTCATATCGACACATTAAACACCTATTAGGCACTATAGTTTCGGAAAATCAAAAAATTTCCACAATTCCCATCCTCGTCCCACACATTCTCCTTCAGTCTCATGATTAGATACCTTTTACCTTCAATTTTATATTTACCACACATTTTTCTTACTTCATTCAAACTGAGTTTTTGGGGGGTTATCCTAGCTAATTTACACATATGTTACTAGGTATGATAATGGTACTTATGAATACCTGCAACTAAATAAATTTACTAAACTCGTCACCTTCCCAGTTTAATTGCATATGTTTTTAAATACATATAAACTTTACGTATTCCATAAAACTAAACAATCATAGTATTGCTCAATATTATACACTGATCACAACACTCCCATCTCCTTCAAACTTGTTTGACTCTGACTCACAAAATCGTAATAATACAATTGCAAACAAACCGAAGTACAGTGGAGCTCTAACTCAGAGCAAGAAAGCCATAAAACTTATGCACTCGAGCTTTATGACTCATTTGCAGTGAGTTTGAGCCCCACCCGTGTCGTAGTTTGCTTGACTGTTACTTGTCTTACCCCTTCTCTACCATCCTGCACATCCCCCCTAACCCCCCACCTTCCCCACCACACTCTCCACAACTAACCACCCACCCACCTTCCCATACACTCTACCCACTTATCCATCCACCCAACACGTGACTGTACTGACTGGGACCCCAAAAGAGGCAACCATAATGGGTAAAGTGATCCTTAAGTTCACCTGGGACACCTCTCAACATGACGACCACAGCAGAAGAAGAAACTGCTCTGGGGAGGATCGTACAGATGTAAGTGGACCCCCGGTTAACGATATTTTTTCACTCCAGAAGTATGTTCAGGTGCCAGTACTGACCGAATTTGTTCCCATAAGAAATATTGTGAAGTAGATTAGTCCATTTCAGACCCCCAAACATACACGTACAAACGCACTTACATAAATACACTTACATAATTGGTCACATTCGGATGTAATCGTTATGCAGGGGTCCACTGTATTTATTACTACTATTGTCACCCGTGCATCCAAATCCAGTAACTTCCTATAATAAGACTTGGATAAAGTGAGCATATGGAAAGGAGATTGATGATGGAATTTAGTGTATACAAGTAACTCAATGCAAATGGTAGAAAACAGTGAAATATAAGAAATAAAATGTCATGAAATAGTGAAGCAGATAAAGGAACCTAAAGCCATAGTGGTCATGCAGGTCGTCAGGTTGCTTCAGAGGAAATGAAAAGGAGCTCGAAATCCTTGGATCAAGAAAATTCTGTGTCACCTGTAAGTCGTTAATTTTTTAATCATCTATGAAGAAATGTCGTCGGTATAAATAAAAACATAAAAGCTTCCCTCCCCTTCCTCGTATCAAACCTGATTATAATAATAATAATAATAATAATAATAATAATAATAATAATAATAATAATAATAATAATTATTATTATTATTATTATTATTATTATTATTATTATTATTATTATTATTATTATTATTATTATTATTAATTATTATTATTATTATTATTATTATTATTATTGAGGGGAAAAGAATGTCTCTGTAGGTTTTACGTAATTATCAGGTTTGTAATGGCATTGTAAGCGAAGGAAATACTAGCACCAATAGATGGATCGATCAATGGGATCACCTAGGGAAGCAGAGCCTTGGGCCACACTGAAAGTCAGAAAACTCTGGAGACCTGTTAAAGGTAGATCACATGTCGATGCTTACTGTTTGCTTGTTCTGTCCGTTTTTTGGACTTCTTGATGAGGCCGCTGCTGCTCTCTCGCCGCCTCTGTCACTCTTCCTCCTCCCTCTTCATTTTCTGCTGTTCCTGGCGTTTCCTCTGCCACATAATGTCTCTCATCTGACACTTTGTATGAGCCTCGTTCATGCATCTTCAACGCCTCAGCCAGACGATGCATCTTCCATAAACTACTGTGGTGGAGAGGGTGAAGGAGGAAGGTCGTGGTGGTGAGGGTGAAGGAGGAAGGTCGTGGTGGTGAGGGTGAAGGAGGAAGGTCGTGGTGGTGAGGGTGAAGGAGGAAGGTCGTGGTGGTGAGGGTGAAGGAGGAAGGTCGTGGTGGTGAGGGTGAAGGAGGAAGGTCGTGGTGGTGAGGGTGAAGGAGGAAGGTCGTGGTGGTGAGGGTGAAGGAGGAAGGTCGTGGTGGTGAGGGAGCTTCAAGAGTGGTTGCAGATCTCGAAGACTGTCGTCAGCTCCACCACAAACTGGAATGTCGCAGAAACACACAAGACAGCGTACGAAGGACGTCGTATAGAGTTCTTGATTTAGAGTGATCTATCCAGCCAGGCTAACTCCTAGGAAGGAGCCTTAGTGCTGGCGAAGGTGCTTGATGAGAAGAACTGGAGCTGCCCTTCCTCTTCCTAGGATCAAACTAGATTACCTGACGTTTCCCAAGCAGTGTCTGATTCCTTTGCATTTAGCACTTCTCTGTAATAATAATAATAATAATAATAATAATAATAATAATAATAATAATAATAATAATAAACAAAAATGACAGCAATAATAATAATAATAATAACAATAATAATAATAATAATAATAATAATAATAATAATAATAATAATAATAATAATAATAATAATAATAAAGATAATAATAATAAAATAATAATAATAATAATCTCGATAGAACATATCACAAGTAAGAGTCTTAAGTCGGATAACATTTATTGTTACAGTTATTATGCTGAATAGGAAGCACTAAACCCGTAGCCGGTTGGGGTCATACAATACCTTGGGAATAGTGGGTAATGAATGGGGGTTCGATACGAGGAAGGTGAGGATTGCTCTAGTTCCTTGGTTCTAGAACCCTTCATCAATTCCCCCAGCTGAAGTTTTTATTGTAAGTTATAGTTATAGTGTAAGTTATGTGTATGAAGTGTGTATGATGTGTAGATGCAAGACCATCGACTGGTGGTGTACAGGTGGAATGCCGTCCTCGTCAGTGGTCTCGAGTGGCCATATTGTCCTGGGCTGCTTTGGGGATTAGTGTGGAAGGTTAAAAAGCCATGGCTTGCTTCTGCAGTGTTTTAAAATCTGAGGTTAGAGTGTTGAAGAAGGAGGTCCTACTTAACCAGGAGGAAATAAGGAGGCTGAAGGTTTACCTGATAGATTTGGGAGTGAGTGTGAGGTGGCTGGAGTGGGTGAGGGAAATGAGGCTACCGGCAGTGAGAAGCATTCTGTCACTTGCTGCGAGGTGTTTGAAGGTGGTGCAGACGAAAAGGCTACAAGCAGTGAGCAGCAGTCCAGGATCTGCTACAACTGGCAAGTAATTCCCAGCAATGGGAAGGGTATCAAAATAAGGAAAGTTGAGAAAGAAAATCTGAAGGTAGGAAATCTCTGTTCTCCGGGGACGAGTGTACTTCAGTGGTCAGTGAAGGTAAAGGTACTACATCCCTGCTAAGAGTGGTAAGCGCATTCTTGTGGTTGGTGACTCACAGGTAAGATACATGGACCGTGCTTTCTGTAACAGAGATAAGAAGGTGAGACAGAGAGTGCGCTTCCCAGGAGCTTGCTGACATAGTCAGCAGGTTGGATAATATCATGTCAGGTAATGGGAACAAGTCATCTGTTTCAGTGCTGATGGAAATGATATTGGGAAGGGTAGGAGAGAGGAGCTTCTAGAAAAGTACAGGTCAGCTATAGATTTAATTAGGTCTAAGGGAGGGATCTCTGTCATATGTAGCATCTTGCCTAGAAGAGGAATGGGCAATGAATGGTTGTCTAGGGCAATTGGTGTAAATTGCTGGCTAGACAGATACTGCAAGGAACTTACAATCCTATTCATTGACAAGTGGGACAACTTCTATGGCAAACATGATATGCATGTAAGAGATGGGGGTGCATCTCTCTGGGGCAGGTGTGGTAGCATTAGCCAACTCGATCGAGAGGGCCATTGCTGACCTGTCTAGGATTTTAAACTGATAGAAGATAGAGGTATGGGTATGTGTGGAAATAAACAGGTTGCAGTACGTGGGATGAAAACAGCAGATATTACCAGGATACCTCAGGGATATGTTTAAAAGACATTATTCATCATAAAGCTACAAATAAGACAATGTAACTGGTCAGCAAACAAAGGGAGACAGCAGAGGGCGGTGTGAGACTAGATCTCTTAAGGTTTACTATACTAATAGTAGAAGTGTAAGAAATAAGATAGATGAGCTAAGATTAATTGCAAGTGCAGGAACCATAGATATTATTGCTATAACGGAGAGATGGTTCAATCTGAAAGACAGAGAAATACCTTGTGAATGCCACATACAAGGCTATAAATTATTCAACACTGATAGAGCCAACAGGAAGGGTGGTGGAATGGCGATGTATGTCAAAAATAATTTAAATTGTTGCATTAGACAATATATAAAATTAGAAGAGGTGACCACTGAATCTGTGTGGATACAGCTTCTCGAGGGTTGTGAAAAACTAATCTTGGGTGTGATTTACAGGCCCCCAAACCTTGATAGTGAGTGCAGTAAGCTTTTATCGGACGAAATTCGTAAGGCATCTACATATGAAAATGTTGTGCTAATGTGAGATTTTAACTTTAGACAAATTGATTAGAGAAATTTGACAGGAAATTTTGAGTCAAGCAGCTTTCTTGATACGATTCAGAATTGTTTTTTAAAACAGTTTGTGACAGAACCAACTAGAGGTAATAACCTGCTTGACTTGATTCTTGTCAGCATGGAATCACTAATTAATAATCTTGAGGTTGGGGACAGTGATCATAAATCAGTCAGTTTTAATATATCATGGAATTACCCTAATAATTGCAATCAAGTCTTTGTCCCTGACTTCCGCTTGGTGGTTGATTTCATAGGACTGAGAGATTACCTGGGTGGGCTGAACTGCAATGATCTGATTATGGGTCACATAAGGGATGATGGTTGTCGATATGAGCATAGTTCTAACTGCTCAGACAACTTATGTTCCGAATAAGGAAATTTGATCGAACAAAAATTATTCTTAATGGATAAACTATGGATTAAAACATCTAATTGGCCAAAAGAAAGGCATGTATAGGCGAATCAAATAAGGAGAGGGGGAGTTAAGAAATCAATATATTCAGTTAAAGAAATAAATAAAAAAGGGAATAAGAAAAGCAAAAAGAGATTATGAGGTTAAAGTTGCAAGGGAATCGAATACTAACCCACAAGGATTCTTTCAGGTATACAGAAGTAAGATTAGGGACAGGATAAGTCCACTCTAAGGTTACTCAGGTCAGTTCACCGACAGCGATAAGGAAATGTGTAAAATTTTTAACACTTACTTCCTCTCAGTTTTTACACAGGAAGATAACAGTGATATTACAGAAATAAGAAATTATGTTAAACAGGACGAAAATAAACTATGTGCGATTAGGGTTACAAGTAACATGGTCCTTAGACAAATAGATAAATTAAAACGTAGCAAATCCCCAGGCCCTGATGAACTGTTTGCAAGGGTTTTAAAGGAAAGTGAAGAGGAACTTAGCATACCTTTGGCTAATCTTTTCAACATATCACTACAAACTTGCATAGTGCCAGAAAATGGCAGGTGACAGGTCCTTAGCTTCGAACTATAGACCAATAAGCCTAACCTTCATAGTGAGAAAATAAATGGAATCAATTATTGCAGAGGCAGTTCGTAGCTATCTAGAGAGGCATAAAGTGATTAATAAATCTTACCACGGTTTTACAAAGAGGCATTCCTGCCTTACGAATTTAATAAGTTTTTCATGGTAATGATTATGGTATTGTGTATATGGACATCAGAGTCTATTGAGGAAAATTAAGGCACATGAATAGGAGGAAAAAATTTTTCCTGGAAAGAGGAATGTTTGATAGATAGGCAGCAGAGAGTTTGCATAAATGGGGAGGCATCAGAGTATAGGGCGTGTCACGAGCGGTGTTCCACAGGCGTCAGTGTTGGGCCCCTTATTGTTCACAATTTACATAAATGACATAGATGAGTGATTAACTAGCAACATAAGCAAGTTTGCCGATGACACCAAATTAGGCTGTCGAATTCATTCTGACGAGGACATTAGAGAACTTCAAAAAGTCTTGAATAGACTGATGCAGTGGTCGGATAAGTGGCAGATAAAGTTCAATATAAATAAATGCTGAGCGTTGGACAGGAAAATAACCATGCCACATGTAAACTAAATAATGTAGATCTTAGTATTACTAATTGTGAAAAGGATTTGAGAGTTCCGGTTGGAAGTAATTTAAAACCAAGACAACAGTGCATGAGTGTTCGCAATAACGCAAACAAAATTCTTGGCTTCATATCAAGGAGCATAAACAATAGGAGTCCTCAGGTTGTTCTTCAACTCGATATAATTTTGGTTAGGCCTCACTGAGAGTATGCTGCACAGTTCTGGTCACCGTCTTTCAGAATGGATATAAATGCCTGGAAAACATACAAAGAAGAATGACAAAGAATGTAGATGAATGGTTCAGAGAACCGACAAGTTGATAAATTAGACACATTCATCAACGTGATACCACCTGCGACTGCTGCACCTCTCTTACCTACAGTATATAAGCCACTTTTTCACACATATGCTGTATTCTTTTCAAGATTGATAGACTGATCACATCGAATCAGGGCTGAGGGACTGATTACCTCAAACTCCTCCTGTTCTTCACCATTCTCCTTTGTATGGATTGATGAAGCCTCTGTGTGGTGAAACGTTTCCTCATTAAAGATACCCAAATGTTACACATGTGTCTAATTTATCAAGGAAGACAAAGTTGATCCCATGTATCAGAAATCTTTCCAATGAAGATAGACTAAGGGCCCTGAATAAAAAAAAAAACGTAGAATTAGGGGGGGATATGATTGAGGTGTATAAATGGAAGACAGGAATAAATAAAGGGAACGTAAATAATATGCTAAAAATATCTAGCCAAGACAGGACTCGCAGCAATGGTTGTAAGTTGGAAAAATTTAGATTCAGGAAGGATATAGGAAAGCACTAGTTTGGTAATAGAGTTGTGGATGAGTGGAACAAACTCCCGAGTACAGTTATAGAAGGTAAAACGTTGTGTAGTTTTAAAAATAGGTTAGATAAATACATGAGTGGGTGTGGGTGGGTGTGACCTGACTTGAATTGGATGGGTCAGTGGATTAAGCCAGTAAGTGACTTGGACTTGCCTTGCATGGGCCAGTAGGCCTGCTGCAGTGTTCTTTATTTCTTATGTTCTTATTAACCATCTTGTAGCTGATAGGTTTGAAACCTAATAAATTAGCCAAAATAGCATTAATTTTACTGTTTACACATCAGTTATATTATCTATCATGGCAGCCTGAGCAAAATGAAGCAGAGAGGGGCCGTTAATCCTGAAAAAGTATACTCTAGTCAAAATTCTAGGGATGGTGGGGGAAGCATTCACCCTCCCCTCCCCCCCCCAGGATATATATACCGAGCAGTACAACCTTTGCTGCCCTGGGTAGTGAGGGGAAGCAAAGGTTTAGAGCAGGTCGCTCCTGTCTGTCCCAACTACTGGGCCACTATGACAAGGTCCTCTAGAAGACAAGCAGAATGCAAATGTAATACTTTGCAAAAGCCTTTGGCAAGTGTGACCATGGTGTAATAGCGCATACAATGCGTGATAAAGGAATAACAGGAAAAGTTGGTAGATGGATCTATAATTTCCTCACAAACAGAACACAAAGAGTAGTAGTCAACAAAGAAAAGTCTGAGGCGGCTACAGTGAAAAGCTCTGTTCCACAAGGCACAGTACTCGCTCCCATCTTGTTCCTCATCCTCATATCTGACATAGACAGAGATACAAGCTACAACACCGTGTCTTCCTTTGCAGATGACACTCGAATTTGTATGACAGTGTCCTCCATTGCAGACACTGCAAGACTCCGGGCGGACATCAACCAAATCTTTAAATGGGCCGCAGAAAACAATATAAAGTTCAATGATGAGAAATTTCAATTACTCCAACATGGAAAACGTGAGGATATTAAAACTTCATCGGAGAATAAAACAAATTCCAACCACACAACAAAGCAAAAAACTAATGTCAAAGACCTGGGAGTGATCATGTCAGAAGATCTCGCCTTCAAAGACCATAATATTTTATCAATTGCATCTGATAGAAAAATGACAGGATAGATAATGTGAACCTCCAAAACCTGGGATGCGAAGCCCATGATGACACTCTTCTATCTAGGCTGGAATATTGCTGCACACTAACAGCACCTTTCAAGGTAGGTGAAATTGCTGACCTAGAAAATGTACAGAGAACCTTCACAGCATGCATAACTGCGATAAAACACCTCAGTTACTAGAAACACTTGAAGTTCCTGAACCTGTAATCCCTGGAATGCAGGCGGGAGAGATACATAATTATATACACTTGGAAAATCCTAGAGGGATTAATACCAAACTTGCACAAGAAAATCACTCCTCCTTATGAAAGCAAAAGACTTGGCAGAGGATGCAACATTTACAGAATGAAAAGCAGGGGTATGCTACTAGCACGATAAAAAAGACAACACAATAAGTGTCAGGGGCCCAAAACTGTTCAACTGCCTCCCAGCATACATAGACCTGTAGCTGTCTTCAATCAGGTACTGGACAGGCACCTAAAGTCAGTACTTGACCAGCTGGGCTGCAGTTCGTACGTCGGGTTGCATGCGGCCAACAGTAACAGCCTGGTTGATCAGGCTCTGATCCACCACGAGGCCTGGTCATGGACCAGGCCTCGGGAGCGTTGACCCCCAGAACTCTTTCCAGGTAAACTCCAGGGTCCCGCTTTACGGCGTTTTACCTTACAGTGTTTCACTAATACAAACACTTCGAATTATGGCCAAAACTCGTTATACGGCTCCCCTCCATACCTGACTCGCAATTACGGTCACTGCGCGCCACTCTGCATCTTCCTGTATCTCTCCACCATGTTTGGAAACTCTCAAAATTTCAAGTGTTTTAAAGTAACTGCATATTTTATATACGTATACACTGTGCTGACGTGCAGGTACACATTAAAATCACTAAGAGTGTGTCACTAGTCTTGAGGACGCCATAATAATAATAATAACAATAATATTAATAATAATAAAAATAATAATAATAATAATAATAATAATAATAATAATAATAATAATAATAATAACAATAATAATAATAATAATAATAATAATAATAATAATAATAATAACAATAATGGCTATGAGTGTGGGGCGTTTTAAATGTATATTACATTAATATAGACATTTTCGTTAATCCATCTTTGATATTTTTCAAAATTATATGAAACATGCTACATAACATAAACATGATACATACACCCACAGTTAGTTAGTTTAATATATTTTTTATGCACACTATACCTATCCAGTGGGTGGTAGTCAAAAGATTACAGAGGTGCATAATGGGTCCAGGGACTGACCCCAAAGTTTTGATAGCTGAGCAAGTTACAGAGGTAATGAACTCCAGGTAGGTCTGGTCATAATCATGACAAGTTACAAAGGTATTTACAAATTACAGTGGTACGTAATGGGCCCCGAAAGTTTTGATAGCAACACCCACAGTAGAATAAATTTGACATAAATATGAGATGTGGTTATCATTCGGCTTATCGGAGTTACGGCATGAATTACGTTTTCTCTAGTTTAACACCAGAGAAAATGTGTACATAATGGTATAACAGGACACTCCCTCAACTATCTAAAGTCATACCTCAGCAACAGAAGCCAATATGTGTACACAAATGGAGCAAACTCTTCCGCACAGCCAACTACAGTTGGTGCCCCACAGGGAAGTGTCCTAGGCCCTCTTCTCTTTCTCGTTTACATAAATGACCTACCAAATGCATCGCAACTACTCAAACCCACACTATTTGCAGATGACACTACATATGTCTTCTCTCACCCGAGCCCAGTCATGCTAGCCAATACTGTGAATACCGAATTACAGAAAATATCTACCTGGATGAGGACTAACAAACTTACTCTAAACATTGACAAAACCTACTTCATTCAGTTTGTTAACAGAGCTACAGATGTCCCTCTTAACATAATGATAAACGGATCACCTATCACAAAACTCACAGAGGGAAAATTCTTAGGAATCCACCTTGATAATAGACTCAAATTTCAAACACATATACAACAAATTTCCAAAAAGATTTCCAAGACCGTAGGCATACTATCGAAGATACGGTACTGTGTTACACAGTCAGCCCTCCTGGCCCTATATCACTCACTTATTTACCCTTATCTCACCTATGGAATTTGTGCATGGGGCTCAACAACAATAAACCATCTCAGACCACTAATTACCCAACAAAAGGCTGCAGTCAGAATGATAACAAATTCCCAATACAGGCAGCACACTTCACCAATATTCAAAGCTCTAAAACTATTCACCATACAAAACATCCATACTTATTACTGCACCTACTGCATACATAGAACACTTAACTCTGATATAAACCCTCCCCTCAAAAGTCTCCTTACCAACCTCAACAGAACACATGACCATAACACAAGGCACAGATCACTCTTTGATGTTCCTCGTGTCCATCTCACACTATGCAAAAACTCAATGCACATAAAAGTCCCTAAAATCTGGAATTAATTACCTGTGAATATAAAAGAAACACTGTTTATAAATTCAAGTCTCTTCTCAAAAATCACTTACTCACCCACAACTACTGGTCTTCGTCAGTCATCCGAACGTTACTGGTCTTCGTCAGTCATCCGAACGTTACTGGTCTTCGTCAGTCATTCGAACGTTACTGGTCTTTGTCAGTCATCCGAACGTTACTGGTCTTCGTCAGTCATTCGAACGTTACTGGTCTTCGTCAGTCATCCGAACGTTACTGGTCTTCGTCAGTCATCCGAACGTTACTGGTCTTCGTCAGTCATCTGAACGTTACTGGTCTTCGTCAGTCATCTGAACGTTACTGGTCTTCGTCAGTCATCTGAACGTTACTGGTCTTCGTCAGCCATCCGAACGTTACTGGTCTTCGTCAGTCATCTGAACGTTACTGGTCTTCGTCAGTCATCCGAACGTTACTGGTCTTCGTCAGTCATCCGAACGTTACTGGTCTTCGTCAGTCATCTGAACGTTACTGGTCTTCGTCAGTCATCCGAACGTTACTGGTCTTCGTCAGTCATCTGAACGTTACTGGTCTTCGTCAGTCATCCGAACGTTACTGGTCTTCGTCAGTCATCTGAACGTTACTGGTCTTCGTCAGTCATCCGAACGTTACTGGTCTTCGTCAGTCATCTGAACGTTACTGGTCTTCGTCAGTCATCCGAACGTTACTGGTCTTCGTCAGTCATCCGAACGTTACTGGTCTTCGTCAGTCATCTGAACGTTACTGGTCTTCGTCAGTCATCCGAACGTTACTGGTCTTCGTCAGTCATCCGAACGTTACTGGTCTTCGTCAGTCATCCGAACGTTACTGGTCTTCGTCAGTCATCCGAACGTTACTGGTCTTCGTCAGTCATCTGAACGTTACTGGTCTTCGTCAGTCATCTGAACATTACTGGTCTTCGTCAGTCATCCGAACGTTACTGGTCTTCGTCAGTCATCTGAACGTTACTGGTCTTCGTCAGTCATCCGAACGTTACTGGTCTTCGTCAGTCATCTGAACGTTACTGGTCTTCGTCAGTCATCTGAACGTTACTGGTCTTCGTCAGTCATCTGAACGTTACTGGTCTTCGTCAGTCATCCGAACGTTACTGGTCTTCGTCAGTCATCTGAACGTTACTGGTCTTCGTCAGTCATCTGAACGTTACTGGTCTTCGTCAGTCATCTGAACGTTACTGGTCTTTGTCAGTCATCCGAACGTTACTGGTCTTCGTCAGTCATCTGAACGTTACTGGTCTTCGTCAGTCATCTGAACGTTACTGGTCTTCGTCAGTCATCTGAACGTTACTGGTCTTCGTCAGTCATCCGAACGTTACTGGTCTTCGTCAGTCATCTGAACGTTACTGGTCTTCGTCAGTCATCCGAACGTTACTGGTCTTCCTTCGTCCATCTTGTAATTCAACTTTTTTTCCTGGTTCAATGTACGTTTTCATGGGTTTAGGTAAACTTAACCCAGATTAACCTAACCTAATGAGAAATATGGAAAATATAAGCTGAGGCAAAATTGGTAGCGTCAGAAAATCGACGTATTAAGTGCCTACTACATACATAAAACACTACACTCAAACATAAACCCTCCACTCAAACTTCTCCTTAACAACCTTAATAGGACGCACGACCATAACACAAAACACAGATCACATTTTGATATACCCAGAGTCCACATCACACTATGTAAGAACTCTATGCACATAAAGGGCCCCAAAATTTGGAACTCATTACCAGTAGATAATAAAGTAACCCGGTCTGAACATCAGTTCAAGACTCTTCTCAAAAACCATCTACAAACCCTAAATATTTAATACTCAATACTTAAATTAAGATCTCCCAATTACGTAAACTGCTTTCACCAACGCTCAATATTATATTCCAATAATATAACTGAAATATTTACTATTGATATACATAACCTTCAAAATACCTTCAAATTGTCCCAATGTAATAACTCCAGATTGTAACTCAAGTTAACTTACTTTTTGCTTTAAATAAAAAACAGATATATAACTTGAACAAACTATGATCAATTTCTCTAGTATTAAGTAGTGTGTAAGCCATTAATTTATTCTGGCCATAATGGCGTGGCATGATAGTGGCTCTTGGTACTGCAACTTATTGTTGCAACTACAGAATCTCAGTGTTAACTTGCAAAGAAATAAAAACTGAATGGTATTGTATGAGAGAAAATCATCACGGGACACCAAAGACATTAAATTGGATCATCCTGCAAACTATTTAGTATATTTGTTTTTTTTTTGTTTTTCAGTAGTCATTATTCACGTCATATTTGGTGTACGTGAAGCCTGGTTTGAGACCGGGACGCGGGAGCCATCATCATAAAAATAATGATGAAATATAACAGATACACACATGCGTGAGGAATTTCTTACCTGGGAGTCGTGTGTATTCATGTATGTATGTGCATGAGCATGTACGTGAACGAGCATGTGTGTGCTTGCGTGAGTGTGTGTGTGTGTGTGGGAGGCAGGCAGGGTGGTGCGTGGTATTTACACTGGGTGGGAGGGGTGGGGTGGGGGAGCCTCACCTTGCTAGATTGCAACACATTCCTTACTACCTACACTAACCTCTTCCTTCATCCATACACCTCCCACCCTTCTGTGGTCACACACACACACACACACACACACACACACACACACACACACACACACACACACACACACACACACAAACACACACACACACACTACAAAGGGATCTGGACAGGCACTGGTCCAGCAACACACACACTACACACACACACACACACACACACACACACATATATACACACATATACACACATATACGCACATATACACACACACACACATATACACACATATACACACACACACACATACACACATACACACACACACACACACACACACACACACACACACACACACACACACACACACACACACACACACACACACACACACACACATATATATATATATACACACACACACACACACACACACACACACACACACACACATCCACACACACACATCCACACACACATCCACACACTCATCCACACACGCACACACTCATCCACACACACACTCATCCACACACTCATCCACACACACACACACTCATCCACACACACTCATCCACACACACACACTCATCCACACACACACACTCATCCACACACACACACACATACACACACGCATATGCACACACGCATATAGAACAGGCCTAGTGTCTAATCGACATGTGCCTAGGACAAAATGGTAACTAACTAAATAAATACTGAATAATTGTATCTCATAAATTGTATCTCACAAAAAAAATTTCTCATTATTGTCTCTCATAAATGTCTAACCTGTGACCCAATCAAACTTTGTTATTTTTTAATTACATTACCTAAAGTCGGTTCCTGACCAGCCGGGCTGTGGCTCGTACGTTGGTTTGCGTGCAGCCAGCAGCAACAGCCTGGTTGATCAGGCTCTGATCCACCAGGAGGCCTGGTCACAGACCGGGCCGCGGGGGCGTTGACCCCCGGAACTCTCTCCAGGTAAACTCCAGGTAACAGAATACTCCATTCTACTGAATGCTCAGCAACACAGTAAATGACCATATGACCTGTCTTTGTAATACTCATTTGTACTAAATTGTTATCTGTTTACAATAATGTTAATTTTAAGTTAATTTTAAGCCTGCCCATAATGCTCTGCATACATGGGCTTTGGCATGTTGCACTGTAATAACTGTATTCCTTTGTACTTCTCTGTATCATGTTCAAATAAATAAATAAATAAATAAATAAATTGAGGGTAACTGTAGAAAAATATTCCTTTCGTATGCCTTAACTTGTAGTATTTATTTATTCAGCTGCGCTAACATGAACACAACTTGAACACTAAGTAAGTGTTTGTATTGTGGGGTAAATGTTCACCAACTCATTCAAATGTATTTGTTTGAACCGAACCCAAAATGGAAATAAGTCACTATGTCAGACTTTTTTTTTGGGTTATCCTAGGTTCTCTACACATATGCTACTATGTATGATAATCTATGTAACTGTATTTGTGTATACCTGAATAAACTTACTTAAGTCTGATAGTGACTCCCCTTACGCCTACGTCTGTTTGTTAACAATTTTCGGTGTCTCCTTCTCTCTCGTTTATAATGGAATCTAAGGGTAGTTGCTAGAAATTATTAAACTCAGTGAACAAGGTAGGGCGATGATGATAATAATAATTGTGGAAAATACTGTATATATTTTCCAGAAATTCAGTATTTATATGTAAATAGATGGCCATACTGTATTTAATAATATTTATGTCATAGAAAACGGAAAGCCTGCGTCTGCGCAGACGAGACTCGCCATCTTGGTTTTGAATTTTGTACAAACGTTGGTGTAATGGGAAGAATTTTTCGTGCTCTAGAGGTTAAAATTGTGTTGACACCTCTCAAATAGGAGGCGAAATTGGTGGATGTGCATTCCTGCATAACTTGAGGTATCAGACGACTGGACAAGACAGCTCCAGGAACCTCAGATAAGCTCTCTAGATTTGTGTGTAATTCTGGCCAGCATTATTTTCATAGATTTAGTTAGAGTGAGGTTTTCTGAGTATGATACACATTAATCTCCAGTCAAATTGGTGAGTGATATTAATATATATTTTCTTTCTGTTATGTAATTGTGTATATCTATAATTATTCTTTAATTTTTAATATACAGTCCACAAATTTATATGTTTACCAGTATTCCTGGTGTATGTATATTTTATTTAATTAATGGGTCCAGAGCGGCTTGTGGATGTGACAGTGGTGGGTATCGAAGGGGGACATTTTTGCGACCTAGGTGTCCCAGATTCCTACTTGTCTGTGTAACTCTGATAAATAATAATTGTCTTTGTTATTTTCTGTTGTGTATATAATGAGTTACAATCAGATAAATGCAATTTTCCACATTTAATTTGCCCGTTGGTCCTTCTTGAACCGGAGGTGATTAGTGAAGTCATTAATTGGTTAATTACTTAATAATTATATGTGAAATGACAGAAGGAGGTGGATGTTAAGTTCACAAATTTACTTACTGTGTAGTGGATTACAATTATTACAGTATTAATTTTGATAAGTCAAGTCTGGCTTATGTGTAATTGATAAGAAAAGTGTCTAAAGATTATATTGTGTATAATAATTTTGCTATGCCAAATTCTGGCAAGGATTTATTAATTTGTATAATATTAATTTTGATGAGCCAAGTTTGTATTAATGTACATTTAAAATTTATATTACAATTTTTTACATGTAATTGCTGAGCTCAAGTAGCTGGGATTTATTCAAAGTTAGGTTGTGTCAGTGTTATTGATTGGGTTGAATTTAATACATTGCATCATGGCTGAAAATGAGGAAATTAATATAGAAGACAAACATATGGAATATAGAGTAAAGAAAGCATCACTACAGGCTAGGAAAGTTCATGTAACCAAGGCATATAATAAATGCTTGGAATTAATGAATCAAGAAACTGTGAATACTGATGATTTAAAATTGTATTTAGATGCTTTAGGTAATAGATATGATCCATACAAATTATATTACAACAAATATGAAGGAGATTTGTTAGTAAACTGTGTAGATGAGACTGAAGTAGATCTCATGATTAATCAGCATTATGAATTAGAGGAAAAGATTCTTTCTTGTAAGTCAGGCCTTGAATAAATTAAAATGTGTAAACCAGGCAGTTAATCAGTCTACTCCAACAAATAATATGTCTTTGCCAAAACTCCCAGAATTATGTTTACCTGTATTTAATCCTGGTGAAAATTGGGAGGAATTTTGGTCAATTTTTAAAGCAGCTGTGCATGACAGGAGTGACCTAGCCTGTGTAACTAAATTATTTTACCTCAAAGGACAGGTAAGAGGAGATGCTCACATACTCATACAAGCCTTTCCCAATGTAGATGACTCTTACAAGGAAGCAGTTGACTTGTTGAAGGTCACTTATGGTAATATAGAACAAAGTAGGTTGGATCTAGTGAATATCATTGTTAATTTAAAATCTCCAGATCACACTTACAAAGGTTTACAACAGTTTAGAGTTAAACTGGAGAGCACTCTCAAAACTTTAAGTAATAAATATAATCTGAAGGAATCAGACTGGTTATTGAGTGCCATAGTACAGAATAAATTAAGCTGTAAAACACTTGAATGGCTCTCAAATAAATATCAAAAGGGTTATTTTGGTCTGGAGGAAATAAGACTAGGTCTACAAGAATTAATTGTTCAGTTGCATACCAGCCAACTAACTCATTTTAAAGATGCAACACATAATAACTCTGAGGTATCTGTCAAGTTTCACAAAGGGAAAAATTATCCCAATGGTAATAATCAAAATTAATTTCCTAAAAATAGTTGCATAGGTGCATATCAAGTAGCAAGAATCAGAAATAATGATTCTCCACAAGGTAAGAAGAATAAGTACCCTCCTAAGAGTAGCCCAGTTAATAGGAAACCAGTCAAAGAAAAGAGAGATTGTCTTTTCTGCAAGGGTACTCATTTTTCTAAGAATTGCAATGCATATAATTCATGGAATGATAAAGTTGAAAGATTGGAGAAACTTGACAGATGTATCTGGTGTTTGGGTAATCACAATGTAAATGATTGTTATGCAAAATTAAACTTCTGTTATCAATGTCACAAAGGAAGACACCATATAGTCATGTGTAAAGGTCTATATGATAATGTTGATAATAATGATAATGTTGACAATCCTGACACAACAGTAGCTAATGTAAAAATTGCTGCTAATGTTAATAATGATGGTTTTGCTGAAGTAGCCTTACCTGTGTTACAGGTAAAAATTGATGATAAAAGGCATAAATCAAAAAATGTAAATGCATTATTATACCAAGGATCCCAGCGTACTTTCATTAAACATAAATGTCTTGATGGTATGAAAGTACAGATGGGAGATCCCACAACTTTAAAATTATCTGGTTTTCTCTCGGATAAAAGGGCTCAATTGTATGACACTGTTTATGTAACTGTCACGTTCGGCCATGAGAAAAAACGTGTTAATGCAGTAATTGTAGATAGACTTCCAGAGAAATTATCTACAGTAGGGCTTAGTAAAGCTACAGAAAGACTCTCACATAATGTAAATTTAGCACCTTCTGGGGTAAGTGATGATTCTGTAGGCCCAATAAATATTTTGATAGGTAGTGACTATTATGCCTCCTTTCTAAAGGGTATGGTAAAGAAATGTGGTGTCACCCTTTTGAAGACTGCAGGAGGCCATGTAATGTATGGTAGGATTCCTCGTAATAATAATTCATGACTAGAGGAAGCTACAAATACCATAACTGTGTGTCTTACTCATGAAATCGTGCCCCAGTATAATTCATTCATAGAGGATGGTGTTGAGCCAATGCATAAATTGTGGGAATTAGACAGCATTGGAATAAATGTAAATGAAGAAAGTCCAGATGATTCTTTTACTCAGGAGCAATACCTGAGAGATGTAAAATTTGAATCTGGACAATATTGGGTGCGACTTCCGTGGAGACTGAACCATCCAGAATTGCCTACTAATTACAGAATGGCATATGGACAATTAAAGGCTCAGCTTCGCGAACTGAGTAAGACACAAGAATTGTTAACTGCATATAATGATATAATTACTGAGCAGTTAATTAATAAATTTATAGAAGAGGTACCTCCTGAGCAAGCCAAAATTTATGGTCACTATTTGCCACATCACGGAGTGAAGAAGGATTCTAAGACCACTCCTTTGAGGATTGTGTTTAATTGTAGTGCCAGGAGTAACAAAAATGTACCTAGTTTAAATGACTGTTTGATGACAGGTCCGTCGTTGACGGAAAAATTAGGAGATATCTTATTAAATTTCAGAGTAAGGAATTATGCCTTTACGGCTGACGTAAGTAAAGCTTTCCTAAGAGTGGGTTTACAAGAGGCTGACCGGGATTGTACCTGCTTCTTATGGTCTGAGAATCCTAGTGACCCACTTAGCCCTCTGAAAACCTTTCGCTTTAGGAGCGTATTATTTGGTGCTACATCCAGTCCGTTCCTACTTCAAGCGACGATAAATGCACACCTTAAATGTACGGGAAGTCCATTGAGTAAAGTAATGAGCAAACAATTTTATGTGGACAATTTCCTGGGTGTGACGTCAACTGAAGAGGAACTGTTAATGACTTATGGAGAGGCTAATAAAGTAATGCAAAGTGCAAATATGCCTCTGAGAGAATGGAATAGTAATTCGTCCAAATTGAAGGACAAAATAAGTAAAGATTACCCTGGAGATGAAGTGCCAAAATGTAGTAATGTATTGGGTTTAACTTGGGATACTGAGAGAGATTTGTTAATGTTAAAACCTAATAATTACAGTATGCCCAATAAATTAACTAAGAGAGTTTTGCTTGCTGAAGTTTCCAAATGTTTTGATCCACTAGGTTTAGTGTCACCCCTTACTATAAGAGGGAAATTATTAATTCAGGAAGCATGGAAACTTAAATGTGCTTGGGATGAAATTCTACCTGAGGAATTCATTAACAGGTGAGATGAATTAATTGGTGATTATGAAAAAATTCCAATGTTGGAGTTCCCACACCAGTTGGCCAATCCAAATGGGAAAAATGTACTCCACTTTTTTTGTGATGCTTCAAAATTGGCATATGGAGCAGTTGCTTACCTTCAATGTAATAGTGTTATTTCTCTTGTTATGTCTAAGGCTAAAGTGTCTCCAATTAAATCACGTACCTTTCCTCAGTTGGAATTAACAGCCATTTATGTAGGTGTCAAATTAGCTAATTATATAAGAAATAAGTTGCAGGAGATAAATATTAGCGACACTGTAATTTGGTCTGATAATGAGGTATCCTTACAATGGATTTGTAATGGAAACAGTAAAATTGTGTACATACAAAACAGAGTCGCTGAAATTAATCAGATGCAAGAGAAGTATAATAGTTTGGGTCAGCATATGTTAACATTTAATCATATACCTGGTGAGGAGAATCCAGCTGATTTCTTGTCTCGAGGTTTACCTTATGCTAAATTTGTAAATGCTGTATCATGGTTTAAAGGACCAAGCTGGTTGGTAAATAAAGCTAATGGCCTGTACAAAAGGCATATATTGCGTATAGTGCAATTACAATTGAGAGTCTTGTGCCTTTATTATATTATTAGATTAATCACAGTTTTACTCTAGCTCATTCTAGCTCAATACATAGTCAATACCAAATTCACTATATTAGACCATAGTGCAATTACTAGTGAGAGACTGGTGCTATTTGTAATTTGTATTTTAATATTATTAGATTAAATTCAGTTGTACAATAGCTCATTCTAACTCAATACATAATCAATACCAAACTCACTATATTAGACCATAGTGCAATTACTAGTGAGAGACTAGTGCTATTTTTAATTTGTATTTTTATATTATTAGATTAAACCTATTGTACTATAGCTCATTCTAGCTCAAAACATAGACTCCACAAAAGTCATTATTAGACAGTGCAATTACAAGTGAGAGTCTTGTTCTATTTTTAATTTGTATTTTTATATTACTAGTTTATACCTAGTTGTACTTTAGTTCATTCCAGCGCAACACATAGACAACATCAACTTCATTATGTGTATTAGTGACTATACTCTATATGACCAAAATACTCTAGCTATATACTTGTCCAAACTTCCTACCACTACAGATATCAGTACTAGAACTCAACACACAACTCAGGATATAAATAACCATAATTTAAACCTAGAAGATGATTGATCACGTTGACCCTGATCTAAACCTCCATAATCTGACACCCAATCAAAACCTATTCAATTCAAATTCAAATTTGCTGTGCACAGCTACTAATGCAACCCCTCATGAAAGACTCCTCAACTATTCACGTCGTTCCTCTACGGGAGCCTCCGTGCCCACTTGGTTATGTCATCATGGACCCGTTCTCCTGAAGAGTCACCGTAGGATGAACAAGACGGATCCTTTAGTGGAAGAGGTAGAGCTCCTGCAAGCTAATCCACATTACGCCCACATTCGCTACCAAAATGGTGAAGAGACTACAGTATCTACAAGACATTTAGCCCCAGTTGAAATCCCTATTAGTGTGGAATCTCAAGATACACCAATAGATGTGAAAGATGCTTCGTTTTCTCCTGGAAAGCCCCTTGAGACTACCCCTATGGAAATAGAGGATTCTGCTCCAGCAGTTAATCAAACCCCGCTGGAAAATATCGAACCTGGTGAAGAGGCTCAAGGGCTACGAAGGTCGGGACGTGTACGTCGCCCACCTAACAGTTTGGGAGATTACTGTCTCTGATATTTTAGAAGGGGGAGATTGTAGTGATACTGGTCCTGTGGGGAGCAGCAGCAGGATTACTATGAAGATTCTATGTTCAATAAAGCCTAGAGATAAGGCCTGTGTTTCTATCACAACAATTTATTGAACATAGAATCTTCATAGTACTTCATGTAATCTGCATCACTGATAAATGGATATAGTAGGAGAGAATCACACACCATGTGTTGGCGCCCATGACACACACCAAACTGTTGTTGTTGTTAAGGGCCCCAAGAGGTGGTGCAGTATTATCCTGCTGCTGCTCCCCACAGAACCAGTATCACTACACGAGCAGCCCATGTCCTTTCGCATGCTATTTCATTACTCTTTAACAAGTCACTAGAGACTAACACCTTCCCGAAACTACTCAAGATGGCAAGGGTTACACCAATACATAAAGGTGGTGACCCTACAGACTTAAACAACTATAGGCCAATATCTAACTTACCATTGCTATCCAAAATCTTTGAGAAACTCGTGCACAGGAGACTGTATTCATTTATAACGGCTCAAAACATACTCAACCCCTGCCAATTTGGATTCAGGAAAAATAAAAGCACTAATGATGCAATCATAAAAATGCTAGATCTGCTTTACACAGCATTGGAAAATAAGGAATATCCACTAGGAATTTTTATTGACCTAAGAAAAGCTTTTGACACAGTAGACCACGACATCCTACTCCACAAACTTGATCATTACGGTATAAGAGGCCATGCGCTTGCTTATTTCAAATCTTACATTACTAATAGGTATCAGTATGTCACCATTAAAGACACAGTATCAGCAACACGGCCACTTGATACTGGAGTTCCACAGGGAAGTGTCCTTGGTCCCCTGCTCTTCCTCATATACATCAATGACCTTCCAAACGTATCCCAACACCTGAAACCCATTCTCTTTGCTGACGACACGACTTATGTCATCTCTCACCCTAATCTTGCCACCCTCAACACCATTGTGAATGAGGAGCTGATCAAAATATCGACTTGGATGACAGCCAATAAACTTACGCTTAACACTGACAAAACCTACTATATTATGTTTGGTAGCAGAGCAGGAGATGCACAAATTAACATTAAGATTGACAACACTCTAATTACCAGAAATAATAGGGGCAAATTCCTAGGCTTATACCTTGACAACAACCTGAATTTCAGCACTCATATCCAGCATATAATCAAAAAAGTATCCAAAACGGTTGGGATCCTCTCCAAGATACGATACTACGTGCCGCAAAATGCCCTTCTCACACTATACCACTCACTTATTTATCCATACCTCACCTATGCTATTTGTGCTTGGGGATCAACTGCAGCAACACACCTAAAGCCAATAATAACCCAACAAAAAGCTGCAGTAAGAATAATCACTAAATCCCATCCCTGGCAACACCCCCCCCACTCTTCATAGACCTAAACTTACTAGGTGGCCCGGTGGCCTGGTGGCTAAAGCTCCCGCTTCACACACGGAGGGCCCGGGTTCGATTCCCGGCGGGTGGAAACATTCGACACGTTTCCTTACACCTGTTGTCCTGTTCACCTAGCAGCAAATAGGTACCTGGGTGTTAGTCGACTGGTGTGGGTCGCATCCTGGGGGACAAGATTAAGGACCCCAATGGAAATAAGTTAGACAGTCCTCGATGACGCACTGACTTTCTTGGGTTATCCTGGGTGGCTAACCCTCCGGGGTTAAAAATCCGAACGAAATCTTATCTTATCTTACTCCCTGTTCAGTACATCCACACTTACTACTGTGCAATCTACATCTACAGGGCCTTAAACTCTAATATCAACCTTGACCTAAAACGCTTTCTTGATAGTTGTGACAGAACCCACAGGCATAACACCAGACACAAACATCTCTACGACATTCCCCGTGTCCGACTAAACCTTTACAAAAATTCAATGTATGTCAAAGGCCCTAAAATCTGGAATACCCTACCTGAGAACTCTAGAACTGCAGACACATTCATCACCTTCAAAACTACCATTAGAAAACATCTTATCTCCCTGATACACCCTGTCAACTAACTACACGAATACCACCTGGTGGTTCACACTTACACTCACTGACTCATTTGACCATAAACAGAAATATTAATCTCAATCTTAAAATAATGAATCCTGTGATACTCCAATACTGAAACTATGTACTGTGCCAAAACAAAAGCATTTACATTGCTAAACTCACAAACTAGTATTTAGTCACTTAGCCATAATACCAACTTACCTCATAATTTGTAATATTTTACAATTAAGAATAAAACTAAGTCTGCCCGAAATGCCTAGCCATGCTAAGCGTCCTAGTGGTACACTCTGTAATCACTATTTTACTACATGTAAACCACACAATAACCAAATTTCTGTAAACTCAGCATTGTAATCCTTATAGAGAATAAACTTTGAATTTGAATTTGAATAGTTTGTCCTTCCTTAGCCATTGATATAAATGGGTATTCTTCTTTACCCAAACTAATCAATGTAACTAAATTGGTGTTTAAATTTCTAAACAAGATGAATATTTCATATAAGTTTTCACATCCTCTTAAATATTGGATAAAGAGGGTACAGGAGGAAATCTATGGAAATGAGATTAAATTGATGATGGAAAGAAAAATTGTGAAAGGTTCTATAATAGAGAAATTGGGACTGTATTTAGAGAACAATGTAATTAGTTGCAGAGGTAGGCTACAAAATGCTGAATTGGGTGATTACGCTAAACACCCTATCTTACTGCCCAAAACTCATCATCTAACAAATTTGATTGTTCTAAATGTCCTTAAAAACGTAATGCATGGTGGGGTACAAGATACCTTAAATTGTATTAGGGAAACTTTCTGGATTCCACAAGGATGGCAAAGTGTAAAAAGGGTGATTAAATCCTGTGTAATATGTCGCCGTGTGGATGCCAGATCCTATATGTACCCAGGTCCTCCACCATTGCCAAAGGAGCGTGTACAATTAGTGAAACCATTTGATGTAACAGGTGTAGACTATAGTGGTCCAATAATTTTAACAGGTATGTCAAATGGTGTTCCACTGAAAGTGCATGTTTGTTTGTTCACCTGTACTGCTACTAGGGCAGTTCATTTAGAAGTGGCACAGGACTTTTCTGCAGAACAGTTTATACAGCTGTTTAAAAAATTTGCAGCTAGGAGATCCTGTCCGAGGTTGATGATTTCGGATAATGCCACAAATTTGTAGCAGGTGCTCAACGCTTGATAGAATTAAATAATAGTAACGATGTTCAAACTCTGTTAACCCAGCGAGGGTGTACCTGGAAATTTATTACTCCTAGAGTCCCTTGGCAGGGGGGGCTGTACAAAAGACTGATAGGCACAGTGAAGAGGTGTCTCCACAAAGTACTACACCGGAAGAGAATTAATTTGGAAGAATTCTGTGCAGTGTTAGTGGAGGCAGAAAATCGTATAAATAATAGGCCTCTCTCGTACATGAGTGATACACCTGATGCAGATGTATTAACACCTTCTCACCTAATATGTGGAAGGAAATTGGAAGCTGCCCCTGTCTATAGAGATAATCCGGAAGAAAGTGATGAAGATTACAATGATGCGGCAGTGTCGTGTAATAAATTTAAAATGTTAAATAAACTAATTGATCATTGGTCTAATGTGTGGCATAATGAA
This sequence comes from Cherax quadricarinatus, assembly GCF_038502225.1. Taxonomy (NCBI): domain Eukaryota; kingdom Metazoa; phylum Arthropoda; class Malacostraca; order Decapoda; family Parastacidae; genus Cherax; species Cherax quadricarinatus. Next base: position 26,283,033 of record NC_091294.1, on the reverse strand, counting down.
TATCTTCTTACACTACATGAACACTTTTATGGTGCGACAGAGGCAGTAAATCGACAAACCATTCAACCAGGTGACATTGTGTTAATTGACACTGAACAACATCGAACATTGTGGCCTCTGGGCAAAGTATTGACATTGTACCCAGATACACAAGGTGTTGTCAGGAATGTCAAAGTGTTGTGTCGAGGCCAGGAAAGTTTACGCACAATTAATAAACTGATTCCCTTGGAATTAGGTGTTCAATCAAACGTAAATGAAAATCTGAGGGAAAGTGACACGAATGATATGGAAGATAATGCAGACCAAGTGATGCCGGAAGATGAAATCGTAGTAAGACCTACTAGGAGAACAGCCACTCAAGCCAGAACTGGCTGGAATCGTCTCCTAAAGGAAGGAGAATTTGAATCGTTTAGCAACGAACTCTGGCCTGCCGCAGTGTGGAAAATACTGTATATATTTTCCAGAAATTCAGTATTTATATGTAAATAGATGGCCATACTGTATTTAATAACATTTATGTCATAGAAAACGGAAAGCCTGCGTCTGCGCAGATGAGATTCGCCATCTTGGTTTTGAATTTTGTACAAACGTTGGTGTAATGGGAAGAATTTTTCGTGCTCTAGAGGTTAAAATTGTGTTGACACCTCTCAAATAGGAGGCGAAATTGGTGGATGTGCATTCCTGCATAACTTGAGATATCAGACGACTGGACAAGACAGCTCCAGGAACCTCAGATAAGCTCTCTAGATTTGTGTGTAATTCTGGCCAGCATTATTTTCATAGATTTAGTTAGAGTGAGGTTTTCTGAGTATGATACACATTAATCTTCTGTCAAATTGGTGAGTGATATTAATATATATTTTCTTTCTGTTATGTAATTGTGTATATCTATAATTATTCTTTAATTTTTAATATACAGTCCACAAATTTATATGTTTACCAGTATTCCTGGTGTATGTATATTTCATTTAATTAATGGGTCCAGAGCGGCTTATGGATGTGACAGTGGTGGTTATCGAAGGGGGACATTTTTGCGACCTAGGTGTCCCAAATTCCTGCTTGTCTGTGTAACTCTGATAAATAATAATTGTCTTTGTTATCATTTTCTGTTGTGTATATAATGAGTTACATTCAGATAAATGCAATTTTCCACAATAATAATAATAATAATAATAATAATAATAATAATAATAATAATAATAATAATAATTAATATTAATAATAATTATGTCGAAAATACTGTATATATTTTCCAGAAATACAGTAGTTATATGTAAATAGATGGCCATACTGTATTTAATAAAAATTTATGTTATAAAAAATGGGAAGAAGCTGTGCCTGCGCAGAAGGAACTCGCCATTTTGTTTGAATTGAGTAACAAACATTAGTGAATAATGAGAAGAATTTTCGTGCTCTAGAGGTTAAAATTGTGCTGACACCTCTCAAATAGGAGACAAAATTGTTGGATGTGCATTCCTGCATAACTTGAGATATCAAACGACTGGACAAGACAGCTCCAGGAACCTCAGATAAGTCTGTGATGTTTTAACTCTGGCCAGTGTTAATTTCATGTATAGACAGTGAGGTTTTCTGAGTATTTATTTATTATTATTAAAGATTAGCCGGTATTCTCCCGGCTCGGGCCTTTTCCAAGTGGTGGCACGGCCTTGGCTCCCTCTTTAGGGAGTGTCTCAGACCTATGTCTCCCATGGGAGGAGGCACAAGTACCTCCTCATCTTTGGGACCAACTGACCCCAGGCCTAGCCACAGGCTAGGCCTCTCTGGTCTGCCATCCCCGCCCCAAAGGGGCAAATGGGAATGACAGTCTTATGAGCTAAAGGCTCGGACTCAGGCACCTACCCTACTCTAGAAGGGTTAGGCATGGTATCGATTTTTCTGAGTATTTTTTTTTTTTTTTTTTATTCGCCGGTATTCTCCCGGCCCGGGTCTGAGTATGATACACCTTAATCTCCAGTCAAATTGGTGAGTGATTTTAAGATACGTATTCTCCTTCTGTTGTGTAAATGTGTGTATGTATAATCATTTTTTACTTTTAATATACAGTCCACAAATTTATATATTTACCAGAATTCCTGGTGTATGTACATTTCATTTGTAATTAATAGGTCTAGAGCAAATTGTGGATAAGACAGTTGTAGCTATCGAAGGGGGACATTTTTGCGACCTAGGTGTCCCAAATTCCTACTTGTCTATTAGATTTTGCCACCGAAGTGGCTAGTTTATTGTGCACCCCATATCCATCCTGTGGACGGTAGCGCGAGAGCATATGGATACACAAAAGGCCTAGGAACTAGGCCCCAAAGGGTTAACACGAATTCATATGGATTTATATCTACATATCTATAGTTCACTTATCTGTTACAAGCAAATTTAGGAAATTTCCTTAGTATAGCTGATATCTTATTTTCATTAATAAGATATCTTGACATGTCACATAGGTTATTATACTGTCTGTCTCTGTATTCCTCAATAAGTGGACAATTAAGCACATAGTGTTCAAGAGAGTGACCATATGCCCCTCTGATCTACTTGTCTATGTAACTGATAAATAATAATTATCTTTGTTATCATTTACTGTTATGTACAAAATGAGTTACATTCAGATAAATGCAGTTTTCCACAAATTATAATAATAATAATCGCTCTGGGGTGCATACAATTTGAGTGATCTTATATAGTTACCCTGAGCTACACACCATTTTCTCTAGTATTAGTGACCCAGAGAACCAGAGAGAACGTGATATAATCTCCTTTTATTTATTTATTTATTTATTTATTTATTTATTAACAAATTGAGCACACATACAGAGGTACCAAAAAATACAGATAAGAGCAGCATGCCAAAGCCACTTATACTATGCATAGCATTACGGGCTGGCTTAAAATTAACTTAAGATTAACTAAGCAATGATGAAATCAGTGATAAAACATTAATGTAAACAGATTACTATAAAGCACAAGTGAGTATTACAAAGACAGGTCATATGGTTGCATGCATTGTTGTACATTCAGTCGTATGGAGTATTCTGTTAGGTAGTGTATTTAAAAAATAATAAAGTTAGATTGGGTTTTAGGTTTAACATTTATGTGATATAATTGTGAGAAACATTTAAGATATACAATTTATAAGGTTCAGTTATTCAGTATTTATTTGGTTTTGGGTGAGTAAGTGATCTTTGAGAAGAGACTTGAATTTATAAACAGGTAGTGTTTCTTTTATATTTACAGGTAATGAATTCCAGATTTTAGGGCCTTTTATGTGCATTGAGTTTTTGCATAGTGTGAGATGGACACGAGGAACATCAAAGAGTGATCTGTGCCTTGTGTTATGGTCATGTGTTCTGATGAGGTTGGCAAGGAGATGTTTGAGGGGAGGGTTAATATCAGAGTTAAGTGTTCTATGTATGTAATAGGCGCAGTAATAAGTATGGATGTTTTGTATGGTGAGTAGGTTTAGTGTATTGAATATTGGTGGAGTGTGCTGCCTGTAGTGAGAATTTGTTATCATTCTAACTGCAGCCTTTTGTTGGGTAATTAGTGGTCTGAGATGGTTAATTGTTGTTGAGCCCCATGCACAAATTCCATAGGTGAGATAGGGGTAGATAAGAGAGTGATATAGGGCCAGGAGGGCTGACTGTGGAGCATAGTACCGTATCTTCGATAGTATGCCTACAGTCTTGGAAATTTTCTTAGAAATTTGTTGTATATGTGTATGAAATTTGAGTCTATTATCAAGGTGGATTCCTAAGAATTTTCCCTCTGTTAGCTTTGTGATAGGTGATCCGTTTATCATTATGTTAAGAGGGACATCTGTAGCTCTGTTACCAAACTGAATGAAGTAGGTTTTGTCAATGTTTAGTGTAAGTTTGTTAGTCCTCATCCAGGTAGATATTTTCTGTAATTCGGTATTTACAGTATTGGCTAGCGTGACTGGGCTCGGGTGGGAGAAGACGTATGTAGTGTCATCTGCAAATAGTGTGGGTTTGAGTAATTGCGAAGCATTTGGTAGGTCATTTATGTATAGGAGAAAGAGAAGAGGGCCAAGGACACTTCCCTGTGGGACACCAACCGTAATTGGTTGTGCAGAAGAGTTTACCCCATTTGCGTACACATATTGGCTTCTGTTGCTGAGGTATGACTTGAGGTAGTTGAGGGAGTGCCCTCTTATACCATAGTGTGACAATTTTACGTGGAGCAAGTCATGGTCAACTGTATCAAAAGCTTTACGTAAGTCAATGAAGATCCCCAGTGGGACTTCTTTTTTCTCTATTGCAGTGTATATATGTTCTAGCATGTGTATAATAGCATCATTAGTATTTTTATTAGGCCTGAATCCAAATTGGCAGGGGTTGAGTATGTTTTGGGAGATAAGGTAGGAGTAGATTCGTTTATGAATTAATTTTTCGAAGATTTTTGAGAGAGGGTGTAAGTTGGATATTGGCCTATAGTTATTCAACTCTGTTTGGTCTCCTCCTTTGTGGATCGGGGTGACCCTTGCTATTTTGAGTACTGTAGGGAAGGTGGAGGATTCAATGGATTTGTTAAAGAGTGTTGCAATGATTGGTGATAGCACTTGTGACACTTTTTTGTATATAAAGGATGGTAAGGTATTTAAATCTCCTGCCTTGTTTTTTTAGTGCGTTGATAATAAGGGAGACTTCGTATGGGTTAGTCGGAGCTAGGAACAGTGTGTTCGGGTAGTTGCCGGTGAGGTAGTCATTTGGTGGGGTATCTGAGCTTGGGATTTTATTGGCAAGGTTTTGTCCTATAGTGGAGAAGAAATCATTGAGTCTGTTTGCTGTTTCTGTTGGTGGGAGTTGGGGTTCATCTGATTTTGCTAATTTTATTTCGCTATTTCGTGATATCTTTTTTGTTCCCAGAATTTCTGATAGGGTTTTCCAGGTCTTTTTTATATCACCTCGTAAGTTGGATAATCTGTTCTCATAATACAATTTTTTTGCCCTTCTTATCAGGCTGGTTAGGATTGACGAGTAACGTTTTGTTTGGTCTCTGGTTATGTGACCCATTCTGTACTGTTTTTCATATTGGTGTTTTGTATTTATGGATTTGAGAATGCTGGGTGTTAGCCAGGGACTGTTCAGTCTCTTAGCTGTCATCTGTTTAGTTTTTTTAGGGCAGTGCTTGTTATAGAGGTATTGGGTCTTTTTTAGAAAATTATTAATACATTCGTCAATATCTGTATAGATTTCTAGCTCAGTGTGCCAATCAATGTTTGCTACTGCTGTTGTGAAGTTATTAATGGCTGCCTCATTGCGAAGTCTGAAGGTGACTTTAGTAGTGTGTTGGGGTATTTTACCAAGAGTTGTTATGAGGAAAGTAGGGTAGTGGTCTGTGGTATTATCTGTAATTATGCCTGATTTTAAAGGGGATATGGTGTTGGTCCAGATGTGGTCAAGTAGGGAAACACTAGTCTCTGTAACTCTTGTAGGTTTTGTTACTGTTGGTAGCAACATACAGTTACTCATTGTGTTTGTGAATTCAGTAACGTGTGGGTCCTGGTCTTGCAGGAGATTTATATTGAAGTCACCTGAGAGTAGTAAGTGATCTTTGTTCATGCGTGCATCAGTTATCATACTTCCTAGGTTTTGACTAAATTGGCTAATGTTTGACTGTGGAACTCTGTAGATGTTTATCAATGTGAGAGGTTTTTGTAGGTATTTGGATTTGAATTTAGCTATTATATATTCCCCATGTTCATCCCTTGTGCAAGTATTAGTGATACATTCTAGTTGGTCTGAGTAGTATATGGCTGTGCCACCCCCTTGTTGGTCTGGCCTACAGTTGTGTATGGCTGTGTAACCAGGAATGGCATAGACATCTGTACTATCAGGCTTTAGCCAGGTTTCAGTTAGTGTAATGATGGACATATTGCCATGTAAGGAATTTAGTAATGCTATGAGGTCATCGTAATGCTTGCTTAAAGATCTGATATTGTAGTTAAAGATAGTTATGTTGTTGTTGGCACTGAGAAGTGCCTTTGATTGTACTGTTGTGTAGTAATTACAGTAACTGTTTGATTCATTTAAGTCATTAAATAAGAGGTTGGTATCAGGATCAATGCTTGTAATCTTTTTTTTTTTTTTTTTTTTTTTTTATTCGCTGGTATTCTCCCGGCCCGGGTCTTTTCCAAGTAGTGGTGACCCGGCCTTGGCTCCCTATCTGGGGAGTGTCTCGAGACTTAAGTCTCCCATGGGAGGAGGTACAGTACCTCCTCATCTTTGGGACCAAGTGTCCCCAGGCCTAGCCACATTCCCCGCCCTCACGGGGCTCGTAGGGAGAAGCTAGGCCTCTGGTCTGCCATCTGCCCCGCCTCAAAGGGGCTCGTGGGGATGGCAGTCTTATGAGCTGCAGATGGTAGCAAGCTCAGGCCTCTATGCTGCTTGTAATCATAAGATTTGTAGTGAATCTATAGTTAGAATTAAGTATAAAACAAAGTAAATAGTCTTAAGCTAAAAAATACCACCTGAATTATTTAACAAATGTAAAATAATGAGCTAAGGTAGTTTTTTTTTTTTTTTAAGCTAAAATAAAGGAGACAATATAAAAGGGACTAATACAAATAAAGTGATGATCAAATAATGGAGCTTGGGAATATGATAGTAGGTAGTACTATAAAGGTAATTCTTTAAAGTTAGAATTATAGTATAAAATTATAATATAAAAGGGACTAATATAAGTTGTTGTGAACAATAAAGTGGTAATCAAATAATGAGCTTTGGAATATAATGGCAAAATTGTGAACTTATTCTACTTTAGCACCTGAGAATAGCACCTTGATTATTTTAACAATTGTGAATATATAAACTAGGGTAGTTATATAAAGCTAAAATAAAGGAGAAAATATATAAGGGACTAAAATTAAGTAATGGTAAACAAAGTTAAATGGACAGATGGTCACTATGAAATAATATTGGTTTAGGAATAAGATCTGATTTGTAATATTAAATAAATTGAGCAGTTTATTGCACAATAAAAAGTAAAAAAAAAAAAATGAGGTAGTTGGTACTAGCTAGCAAAAGATAGTTTTGGTACTTGCAAAAAAGTAATTGGAATATACACTAATTGCATACACAATGAAAAGTGACTAAAAAACAAGTAGTGATAAACAAAATTAAATGGACAGGTAAGAATAATGAATATTATTAATTTGGAGTAAGATTTGACTTGTAATTTAAAATTATGAGCAATTAATAGCAGTAAGAAAGAAGTAAAAAAGTATTGGAGGTAGTTAGCATTAGCTTGTGATGAAAAAAATAATAAAAATAATAATGCACAATATAATAGTAAGGTACACTATATGTACCACACGTATATATGTATTAAGGACACTTATCTAATCTGTTACAGAAATGTCAGCTTTTCTAAGGAAGGTAGAGAAATCATGTTCGTTTGAGATGGTATATTGTTGTCCTGTTGATGTTTTCCTTACTAGTATTTTCCCATCTCGCGTGAAACACTGATGTATGTTGTTTTCCTGTTTAAGTTTTCTCAGCCTGAACAGAAGGTTTTGACGTTTTTTTGTTAGACACTCATTTATGTACACTCCATTTTTCATTGTAATTGCTGATTTAATTAGGTCCTTTCTTTTATCGTATGAATGAAGTCGGATCATTATACTGTGTTTACTTCCTGGTTTTCCTAACAAACGTGTTTCTTTGATTTCATTGTTTTGCACGATGACTTGTACGTGGTTCTGTATTATCCTGATAGCAGTTTCTTTGCACTGTGCTTGTGTTATGTCACTAGGAATGTGTGGACTGTTTATTATAACTGCATCAGACAACTTATCTTGTTCAGTTTTGTCGTCTTGGAAATCAAGGTATTCATTTAGTCGAGTGTGCATGTTCTGATTCCAGTCCTTGATTGCTTCTTCAACCTTCATATTTATTTTTGTTATTTGCTCAGTGTGACTGGCTATAGCTGCTTTTAGAGTATTTTCTGTGTCAACACTTCCCGATGTAATCTTCTCTTCAAGGTTTTGGATCTTGTTCTCGAGGTTGGTTATCAAGCGATGAAATTTATCCTTATCCTTATTCTCTTAAATCATCTTAGAATAAATATGATAGGTAGATAAACTTTATTGTTAATACTAGCGCAATTATACAACATTTTACAGTGAGGTGAGCGCCTCCTCCATGTATCACAGCGAGTCTTCACTTACTGATACTCCTTCTAGTGGCATCCCCATATATAAATAACCGCACAGTATTGTCCTTTTTTGTTATTTATGGCCTGTTCATGTTTGTTATACCTCCTCCCATTTTGTATCGATTTTAATATATTAAAATAATGATTTTAATACATTAAAAAGAATAAGACAAAAATTTAAAAAAAAAATCGGAAAAAATCACGTGTTCAGACATATATTACGTGTGATGCCATCACAAGAAATGTTGTAATAATTGTAATTAGTTGTAGAAACATCGTACAATCATGAGACTCACACCAAAATATTGCCATATTGTTAAAATAATTTTCTGTAAGCTTAATTCATTTATCGATTTTTTTTCTACACAGAGTATATATCGTGTAGGTATTTTAGATGACGTAGAAGCTACCACACCTGACTTTCTGCAATAAACACTCACGTCTCACCCTACACTAATACTACACATAGTTTAAGGTAAGTAATGAATGTACTTTATACATTTCTTCTTTTCATTTTCTCCTGTTAACTTAATATATGTTAGTGTAAACTTTTTATCTGGCATTAAGATGCATTTATAAGAGGATAAAATGGGGTTCTACTTCAAGTGGGTCCTACTGCATTATACTTCTCTTAGCCTATATATGCTGAGACTTTAGTTCTTATTTTAGGTATGAAAACATCGTCATGTGATGGTGCAGCCTTAGTGGCACTAGTGTAGTTGATGGTTTTAAACCACATTAACCACCCAACCTCCCTAGAACTACCTACCTCGTTAAAGTAACGTAAAGTTTGGTGTCCTTCCGTGGTACATAATATTGCATTACATAGTTTCAGTAAACTTGGTCAAGGCCAAAGTTTTGTAATACATTTGGGGCAGTTATAAGATTAAACAAATATAAAAATTTATATTAGCGTGAACTACAGAGTAAATTATAAAGCCGGTGTGGAGACCTCGGTCACAAGAAGCCAGTGTGGAGACCTCGGTCACAAGAAGCCGGTGTGGAGACCTCGGTCACAAGAAGCCAGTGTGGAGACCTCGGTCACAAGAAGCCGGTGTGGAGACCTCGGTCACATGAAGCTAGTGTGGAGACCTCGGTCACAAGAAGCCGGTGTGGAGACCTCGGTCACATGAAGCCAGTGTGGAGACCTCAGTCACATGAAGCCGGTGTGGAGACCTCGGTCACATGAAGCCAGTGTGGAGACCTCGGTCACATGAAGCCAGTGTGGAGACTTCGGTCACATGAAGCTAGTGTGGAGACCTCGGTCACATGAAGCCAGTGTGGAGACCTCGGTCACATGAAGCCAGTGTGGAGACCTCGGTCACAAGAAGCCGGTGTGGAGTCCTCGGTCACACGAAGCCAGTGTGGAGACCTCGGTCACATGAAGCCAGTGTGGAGACCTCGGTCACATGAAGCAGGTGTGGAGACCTCGGTCACATGAAGCTAGTGTGGAGACCTCGGTCACATGAAGCTAGTGTGGAGACCTCGGTCACAAGAAGCCGGTGTGGAGACCTCGGTCACAAGAAGCCGGTGTGGAGACCTCGGTCACAAGAAGCCGGTGTGGAGACCTCGGTCACATGAAGCCAGTGTGGAGACCTCGGTCACATGAAGCCAGTGTGGAGACCTCGGTCACATGAAGCCGGTGTGGAGACCTCGGTCACAAGAAGCCGGTGTGAAGACCTCGGTCACAAGAAGCCGGTGTGGAGACCTCGGTCACATGAAGCCAGTGTGGAGACCTCGGTCACATGCAGCCAGTGTGGAGACCTCGGTCACAAGAAGCCGGTGTGGAGACCTCAGTCACATGAAGCCAGTTTACCTGGAGTTTACCTGGAGAGAGTTCCGGGGGTCAACGCCCCCGCGGCCCGGTCTGTGACCAGGCCTCCTGGTGGATCAGAGCCTGATCAACCAGGCTGTTACTGCTGGCTGCACGCAAACCAACGTACGAGCCACAGCCCGGCTGGTCAGGAACCGACTTTAGGGTGCTTGTCCAGTGCCAGCTTAAAGACTGCCAGGGGTCTTTTGGTAATCCCCCTTATGTATGCTGGGAGGCAGTTGAACAGTCTCGGGCCCCTGACACTTATTGTATGGTCTCTTAACGTGCTAGTGACACCCCTGCTTTTCATTGGGGGGATGTTGCATCGTCTGCCAAGTCTTTTGCTTTCGTAGTGAGTGATTTTCGTGTGCAAGTTCGGTACTAGTCCCTCTAGGATTTTCCAGGTGTATATAATCATGTATCTCTCCCGCCTGCGTTCCAGCAAATACAGGTTTAGGAACCTCAAGCGCTCCCACTAATTGAGGTGTTTTATCTCCGTTATGCGCGCCGTGAAGGTTCTCTGTACATTTTCTAGATTAGCAATTTCACCTGCCTTGAAAGGTGCTGTTAGAGTGCAGCAATATTCCAGCCTAGATAGAACAAGTGACCTGAAGAGTGTCATCATGGGCTTGGCCTCCCTAGTTTTGAAGGTTCTCATTATCCATCCTGTCATTTTTCTAGCAGATGCGATTGATACAATGTTATGGTCCTTGAAGGTGAGATCCTCCGATATGATATGTACTCTGATGAAGATTTAATTTCTTCGTGTTTACCATATCTGAGTAATTGAAATTTCTCATCGTTGAACTTCATATTGTTTTCTGCAGCCCACTGAAAGATTTGGTTGATGTCCGCCTGGAGCCTTGCAGTGCCTGCAATGGACGACACTGTCATGCAGATTCAGTTGTCATCTGCAAAGAAAGACACGGTGCTGTGGCTGACATCCTTGTCTATGTCGGATATGAGGATGAGGAACAAGATGGGAGCGAGTACTGTGCCTTGTGGAACAGAGTTTTTCACCGTAGCTGCCTCGGACTTTACTCTGTTGACGACTACTGTCTTGTTCTGTTAGTGAGGAAATTATAGATCCATCGACCGACTTTTCCTGTTATTCCTTTAGCACGCATTTTGTGCGCTATTACGCAATGGTCACACTTGCCGAAGGCTTTTGCAAAGTCTGTATATATTACATCTGCATTCTTTTTGTCTTCTAGTGCATCTAGGACCTTGTCATAGTGATCCAATAGTTGAGACAGACAGGAGCGACCTGTTCGAAACCCATGTTGCCCTGGGTTGTGTAACTGACGGGTTTCTAGATGGGTGGTGATCTGGCTTCTTAGGACCCTTTCAAAGATTTTTATGATATGGGATGTTAGTGCTATCGGTCTGTAGTTCTTTGCTGTTGCTTTACTGCCCCCTATGTGGAGAGGGGCTATGTCTGTTGTTTTTAGTAACTGTGGGACGACCCCCGTGTCCATGCTCCCTCTCCATAGGATGGAAAAGGCTCGCGATAGGGGCTTCTTGCAGTTCTTGATGAACACGGAGTTCCATGAGTCTGGCCCTGGGGCAGAGTGCATGGGCATGTCATTTATCGCCTGTTCGAAGTCATTTGGCGTCAGGATAACATCGGATAGGCTTGTGTTAACCAAATTTTGTGGCTCTGTCATAAAAAATTCATTTTGATCTTCGACTCTCAGTCTGGTTAGCGGCTTGCTAAAAACTGAGTCATATTGGGACTTGAGTAGCTCACTCATTTCCTTGCTGTCATCTGTGTAGGACCCATCTTGTTTAAGTAGGGGCCCAATACTGGACGTTGTTCTCGTCTTTGATTTGGCATAGGAGAAGAAATACTTTGGGTTTCTTTCGATTTCATTTATGGCTTTTAGTTCTTCCCGCGATTCCTGACTCCTATAAGATTCCTTTAACTTAAGTTCGATGCTTGCTATTTCTCTGACTAGTGTCTCCCTACGCATTTCAGATATATTGACCTCTTTTAGCCGCTCTGTTATTCTTTTCCGTCGCCTGTAAAGGGAGCGCCTGTCTCTTTCTATTTTACATCTGCTCCTCCTTTTTCTTAGAGGAATAAGCCTTGTGCATACATCGAGTGCCACCAAGTTCATCTGTTCTAGGCATAAGTTGGGGTCTGTGTTGCTTAGTATATCTTCCCAGCTTATATCGGTTAGGACTTGGTTTACTTGGTCCCACTTTATGTTTTTGTTATTGAAGTTGAATTTGGTGAATGCTCCCTCGTGACTAATCTCATTATGTCGGTCTGGGGCTCCATGCATACATGTCTGAACCTCAATCATGTTGTGATCTGAGCATATTGTTTTTGATATGGTGACATTTCTTATCAGATCATCATTGTTAGTGAAGATGAGGTCTAGTGTATTCTCCAGTCTAGTAGGCTCTATTATTTGCTGGTTTATGTTGAATTTTGTGCAGAGATTTAAAAGCTCGTGTGAGTGTGAGTTTTCATCAGCTGCCTCCTGGTGTTATTACTACAACAATATTGTTTGCTATATTCCTCCATTTTAGGTGCCTTAAGTTGAAATCCCCCAGATGTTGGGTGCAGGAGCTGGAAGATTTTCCAGACAGTGGTCAATTTTTAACAGCTGTTCCTGGAATTGCTGGGATGTTGCATCTGGAGGCTTGTAGGCTACCACAATGACTAGGTTTTGGTTCTCGTCCTTTACTGCTAAAACTTCCACTACATCATTTGAGGCATTAAGCAGTTCTGTGCAAACAAGTGACTCTGCAATGTACAGGCCAACCCCCCTTTTGCCTGTTCACTCTGTCACATCTGTATAGGTTGTAACCTGGGATCCATATTTCGTTGTCCAAGTGATCCTTATGTGGGTCTCAGTGAAAGCCACGAACATTGCCTTTGCCTCTGCAAGCAGTCCACGGATGAAAGGTATTTTGTTGTTTGTTGCTGGCTTTAGACCCTGTATATTTGCAAAGAAGAATGTCATCGGACTGGTGGTATTGTTGGTACTGGGGGGAGGGGATTTTTTTTCCGGCATTAGTATCTGTATCTGTTGGTTTGGAGTGGAGGCCATCGACTGTGGTTCCACTCCAGGAATGACTGGATTTGGTGTACGATTTCTGCCATTTCCTGCCAGTGTGGAGACCTCGGTCACATGAAGCCAGTGTGGAGACCTCGGTCACATGAAGCCAGTGTGGAGACCTCGGTCACATGAAGCCAGTGTGGAGACCTCGGTCACATGAAGCCAGTGTGGAGACCTCGGTCACATGAAGCCAGTGTGGAGACCTAGGTCACAAGAAGCCGGTGTGGAGACCTCGGTCACATGAAGCCAGTGTGGAGACCTCGGTCACATGAAGCCAGTGTAGAGACCTCGGTCACAAGAAGCCGGTGTGGAGACCTCGGTCACATGAAGCCGGTGTGGAGACCTCGGTCACATGAAGCCGGTGTGGAGACCTCGGTCAAATGAAGCCAGTGTGGAGACCTCGGTCACATGAAGCCAGTGTGGAGACCTCGGTCACATGAAGCCAGTGTAGAGACCTCGGTCACAAGAAGCCAGTGTGGAGACCTCGGTCACATGAAGCCGGTGTCGAGACCTCGGTCACATGAAGCCGGTGTGGAGACCTCGGTCAAATGAAGCCAGTGTGGAGACCTCGGTCACATGAAACCGGTGTGGAGACCTCGGTCACATGAAACCGGTGTGGAGACCTCGGTCACATGAATCCAGTGTTGAGACCTCGGTCACATGAAGCCAGTGTGGAGACCTCGGTGACATGAAACCAGTGTGGAGACCTCGGTCACAAGAAGCCGGTGTGGAGACTTCGGTCACATGAAGCCAGTGTGGAGACCTCGGTCACATGAAACCAGTGTGGAGACCTCGGTCACAAGAAGCTGGTGTGGAGACCTCGGTCACATGAAGCCAGCGTAGAGACCTCGGTCAAAAGAAGCCAGTGTGGAGACCTCGGTCACAAGAAGACGATGTGGTGACCTCGGTCACATGAAGCGAGTGTGAAGACCTCGGTCACAAGAAGCCGGTGTGGAGACCTCGGTCACATGAAGCCAGTGTGGAGACCTCGGTCAAATGAAGCCAGTGTGGAGACCTCGGTCAAATGAAGCCAGTGTGGAGACCTCGGTTAGAAGAAGCCGGTGTGGAGACCTGGGTCACATGAAGCCGGTGTGGAGACCTCGGTCACATGAAGCCAGTGTGGAAATCTCG